>NW_028253574.1:600000-1111000 GCF_964263255.1 Lissotriton vulgaris
AATGGCAATTTTGGTCACTGTGAGGGTTTAAAAAGTGGTTATTCAACATGAGGCACGATCCAATTGACATTTTGAATCATTTTTGGTACAGTCCAAAAAATCAATTTTCGGATGAAAAACAATGACTCCAGACATGTTGAACGTTCCCAAAATGGTCTATAATGATGAAATTTTAACATTTAATCTTTTGACTATAAATGACTATTGGATGTGAATTATGACTTTTTCAACTAAAATAAGTGTGTTTAAAGTCATTTCTGTGCCTGAAACGGGTCAAAATTGAAGCTTTTGAGTAAGCAAAACTCTGTAAAAATGGCAATTTTGGTCACTGTGAGGGTTTAAAAAGTGGTTATTCAACATGAGGCACGATCCAATTGACATTTTGAATCATTTTTGGTACAGTCCAAAAAATCAATTTTCGGATGAAAAACAATGACTCCAGACATGTTGAACGTTCCCAAAATGGTCTATAATGATGAAATTTTAACATTTAATCTTTTGACTCTAAATGACTGTTGGATGTGAATTATGACTTTTTCAACTAAAATAAGTGTGTTTAAAGTCATTTCTGTGCCTGAAACGGGTCAAAATTGAAGCTTTTGAGTATGCAAAACTCTGTAAAAATGGCACTTTTGGTCACTTTGAGGGTTTAAAAAGTGGTTATTCAACATGAGGCACGATCCAATTGACATTTTGAATCATTTTGGGTACAGTCCAAAAAATACATTTTCGGATGAAAAACGATGACTCCGGACATGTCGAACGTTCCCAAAATGGTCTATAATGATGAAATTTTAACATTTAATCTTTTGACTCTAAATGACTGTTGGATGTGAATTATGACTTTTTCAACTAAAATAAGTGTGTTTAAAGTCATTTCTGTGCCTGAAACGGGTCAAAATTGAAGCTTTTGAGTAAGCAAAACTCTGTAAAAATGGCAATTTTGGTCACTGTGAGGGTTTAGAAAGTGGTTATTCAACATGAGGCATGATCCAATTGACATTTTGAATCATTTTTGGTACAGTCCAAAAAATCAATTTTCGGATGAAAAACGATGACTCCGGACATGTCGAACGTTCCCAAAATGGTCTATAATGATGAAATTTTAACATTTAATCTTTTGACTCTAAATGACTGTTGGATGTGAATTATGACTTTTTCAACTAAAATAAGTGTGTTTAAAGTCATTTCTGTGCCTGAAACGGGTCAAAATTGAAGCTTTTGAGTATGCAAAACTCTGTAAAAATGGCAATTTTGGTCACTGTGAGGGTTTAGAAAGTGGTTATTCAACATGAGGCACGATCCAATTGACATTTTGAATCAATTTTGGTACAGTCCAAAAAATCAATTTTCGGATGAAAAACGATGACTCCGGACATGTCGAACGTTCCCAAAATGGTCTATATTGATGAAATTCTAACATTTAATCTTTTGACTCTAAATGACTGTTGGATGTGCATTATGACTTTTTCAACTAAAATAAGTGTGTTTAAAGTCATTTCTGCGCCTGAAACGAATCAAAATTGAAGCTTTTGAGTAAGCATAACTCTGTAAAAATGGCAATTTTGGTCACTGTGAGGGTTTAAAAAGTGGTTATTCAACATGAGGCACGATCCAATTGACATTTTGAATCATTTTTGGTACAGTCCAAAAAATCAATTTTCGGATGAAAAACGATGACTCCGGACATGTCGAACGTTCCCAAAATGGTCTATAATGATGAAATTTTAACATTTAATCTTTTGACTCTAAATGACTGTTGGATGTGAATTATGACTTTTTCAACTAAAATAAGTGTTTAAAATCATTTCTGTGCCTGAAACGGGTCAAAATTGAAGCTTTTGAGTAAGCAAAACTCTGTAAAAAGGGCACTTTTGGTCACTTTGAGGGTTTAAAAAGTGGTTATTCAACATGAGGCACGATCCAATTGACATTTTGAATCATTTTGGGTACAGTCCAAAAAATCAATTTTCGGATGAAAAACGATGACTCCGGACATGTCGAACGTTCCCAAAATGGTCTATAATGATGAAATTTTAACATTTAATCTTTTGACTCTAAATGACTGTTGGATGTGAATTATGACTTTTTCAACTAAAATAAGTGTGTTTAAAGTCATTTCTGTGCCTGAAACGGGTCAAAATTGAAGCTTTTGAGTAAGCAAAACTCTGTAAAAATGGCAATATTGGTCACTGTGAGGGTTTAGAAAGTGGTTATTCAACATGAGGCACGATCCAATTGACATTTTGAATCATTTTTGGTACAGTCCAAAAAAATTAATTTTCGGATGAAAAACGATGACTCCGGACATGTCGAACGTTCCCAAAATGGTCTATAATGATGAAATTTTAACATTTAATCTTTTGACTCTAAATGACTGTTGGAGGTGCATTATGACTTTTTCAACTAAAATAAGTGTGTTTAAAGTCATATCTGTGCCTGAAACGGGTCAAAATTGAAGCTTTTGAGTAAGCAAAACTCTGTAAAAATGGCAATTTTGGTCACTGTGAGGGTTTAAAAAGTGGTTATTCAACATGAGGCACGATCCAATTGACATTTTGAATCATTTTTGGTACAGTCCAAAAAATCAATTTTCGGATGAAAAACAATGACTCCGGACATGTCGAACGTTCCCAAAATGGTCTATAATGATGACATTTTAACATTTAATCTTTTGACTCTAAATGACTGTTGGATGTGAATTATGACTTTTTCAACTAAAATAAGTGTGTTTAAAGTCATTTCTGTGCCTGAAACGGGTCAAAATTGAAGCTTTTGAGTAAGCAGAACTCTGTAAAAATGGCCATTTTGGTCACTGTGAGGGTTTAAAAAGTGGTTCTTCAACATAAGGCACGATCCAATTGACATTTTGAATCATTTTTGGTACAGTCCAAAAAATCAATTTTCGGATGAAAAACGATGACTCCGGACATGTCGAACGTTCCCAAAATGGTCTATAATGATGAAATTTTAACGTTTAATCTTTTGACTCTAAATGACTGTTGGATGTGAATTATGACTTTTTCAACTAAAATAAGTGTGTTTAAAGTCATTTCTGTGCCTGAAACGGGTCAAAATTGAAGCTTTTGAGTAAGCAAAACTCTGTAAAAATGGCAATTTTGGTCACTGTGAGGGTTTAAAAAGTGGTTATTCAACATGAGGCACGATCCAATTGACATTTTGAATCATTTTTGGTACAGTCCAAAAAATCAATTTTCGGATGAAAAACAATGACTCCAGACATGTCGAACGTTCCCAAAATGGTCTATAATGATGAAATTTTAACATTTAATCTTTTGACTCTAAATGACTGTTGGATGTGAATTATGACTTTTTCAACTAAAATAAGTGTGTTTAAAGTCATTTCTGTGCCTGAAACGGGTCAAAATTGAAGCTTTTGAGTATGCAAAACTCTGTAAAAATGGCAATTTTGGTCACTGAGAGGGTTTAAAAAGTGGTTATTCAACATGAGGCATGATCCGATTGACATTTTGAATCATTTTTGGTACAGTCCAAAAAATCAATTTTCGGATGAAAAACGATGACTCCGGACATGTCGAACGTTCCCAAAATGGTCTATAATGATGAACTTTTAACATTTAATCTTTTGACTCTAAATGACTGTTGGATGTGAATTATGACTTTTTCAACTAAAATAAGTGTTTAAAATCATTTCTGTGCCTGAAACGGGTCAAAATTGAAGCTTTTGAGTAAGCAAAACTCTGTAAAAAGGGCACTTTTGGTCACTGTGAGGGTTTAAAAAGTGGTTATTCAACATGAGGCACGATCCAATTGACATTTTGAATCATTTTGGGTACAGTCCAAAAAATCAACTTTCGGATGAAAAACGATGACTCCGGACATGTCGAACGTTCCCAAAATGGTCTATAATGATGAAATTTTAACATTTAATCTTTTGACTCTAAATGACTGTTGGATGTGCATTATGACTTTTTCAACTAAAATAAGTGTGTTTAAAGTCATTTCTGTGCCTGAAACGGGTCAAAATTGTAGCTTTTGAGTATGCAAAACTCTGTAAAAATGGCAATTTTGGTCACTGAGTGGGTTTAAAAAGAGGTTATTCAACATGAGGCATGATCCAATTGACATTTTGAATCATTTTTGGTACAGTCCAAAAAATCAATTTTCGGATGAAAAACGATGACTCCGGACATGTCGAACGTTCCCAAAATGGTCTATAATGATGAAAATTTAACATTTAATCTTTTGACTCTAAATGACTGTTGGATGTGAATTATGACTTTTTCAACTAAAATAAGTGTGTTTAAAGTCATTTCTGTGCCTGAAACGGGTCAAAATTGAAGCTTTTGAGTAAGCAAAACTCTGTAAAAATGGCACTTTTGGCCACTGTGAGGGTTTAAAAAGTGGTTATTCAACATGAGGCACGATCCAATTGACATTTTGAATCATTTTTGGTACAGTCCAAAATAATAAATTTTCGGATGAAAAACGATGACTCCGGACATGTCGAACGTTCCCAAAATGGTCTATAATGATGACATTTTAACATTTAATCTTTTGACTCTAAATGACTGTTGGATGTGAATTATGACTTTTTCAACTAAAATAAGTGTGTTTAAAGTCATTTCTGTGCCTGAAACGGGTCAAAATTGAAGCTTTTGAGTATGCAAAACTCTGTAAAAAGGGCACTTTTGGTCACTTTGAGGGTTTAAAAAGTGGTTATTCAACATGAGGCACGATCCAATTGACATTTTGAATCATTTTGGGTACAGTCCAAAAAATAAATTTTCGGATGAAAAACGATGACTCCGGACATGTCGAACGTTCCCAAAATGGTCTATAATGATGAAATTTTAACATTTAATCTTTTGACTCTAAATGACTGTTGGATGTGAATTATGACTTTTTCAACTAAAATAAGTGTGTTTAAAGTCATTTCTGTGCCTGAAACGGGTCAAAATTGAAGCTTTTGAGTAAGCAAAACTCTGTAAAAATGGCAATATTGGTCACTGTGAGGGTTTAGAAAGTGGTTATTCAACATGAGGCACGATCCAATTGACATTTTGAATCATTTTTGGTACAGTCCAAAAAAATTAATTTTCGGATGAAAAACGATGTCTCCGGACATGTCGAACGTTCCCAAAATGGTCTATAATGATGAAATTTTAACATTTAATCTTTTGACTCTAAATGACTGTTGGAGGTGCATTATGACTTTTTCAACTAAAATAAGTGTGTTTAAAGTCATATCTGTGCCTGAAACGGGTCAAAATTGAAGCTTTTGAGTAAGCAAAACTCTGTAAAAATGGCAATTTTGGTCACTGTGAGGGTTTAAAAAGTTGTTATTCAACATGAGGCACGATCCAATTGACATTTTGAATCATTTTTGGTACAGTCCAAAAAATCAATTTTCGGATGAAAAACAATGACTCCGGACATGTCGAACGTTCCCAAAATGGTCTATAATGATGAAATTTTAACATTTAATCTTTTGACTCTAAATGACTGTTGGATGTGAATTATGACTTTTTCAACTAAAATAAGTGTGTTTAAAGTCATTTCTGTGCCTGAAACGGGTCAAAATTGAAGCTTTTGAGTAAGCAAAACTCTGTAAAAATGGCAATTTTGGTCACTGTGAGGGTTTAAAAAGTGGTTATTCAACATGAGGCACGATCCAATTGACATTTTGAATCATTTTTGGTACAGTCCAAAAAATCAATTTTCGGATGAAAAACAATGACTCCAGACATGTCGAACGTTCCAAAAATGGTCTATAATGATGAAATTTTAACATTTAATCTTTTGACTCTAAATGACTGTTGGATGTGAATTATGACTTTTTCAACTAAAATAAGTGTGTTTAAAGTCATTTCTGTGCCTGAAACGGGTCAAAATTGAAGCTTTTGAGTAAGCAAAACTCTGTAAAAATGGCCATTTTGGTCACTGTGAGGGTTTAAAAAGTGGTTCTTCAACATGAGGCACGATCCAATTGACATTTTGAATCATTTTTGGTACAGTCCAAAAAATCAATTTTCGGATGAAAAACGATGACTCCGGACATGTCGAACGTTCCCAAAATGGTCTATAATGATGAAATTTTAACATTTAATCTTTTGACTCTAAATGACTGTTGGATGTGAATTATGACTTTTTCAACTAAAATAAGTGTGTTTAAAGTCATTTCTGTGCCTGAAACGGGTCAAAATTGAAGCTTTTGAGTAAGCAAAACTCTGTAAAAATGGCAATTTTGGTCACTGTGAGGGTTTAAAAAGTGGTTATTCAACATGAGGCACGATCCAATTGACATTTTGAATCATTTTTGGTACAGTCCAAAAAATCAATTTTCGGATGAAAAACAATGACTCCAGACATGTCGAACGTTCCCAAAATGGTCTATAATGATGAAATTTTAACATTTAATCTTTTGACTCTAAATGACTGTTGGATGTGAATTATGACTTTTTCAACTAAAATAAGTGTGTTTAAAGTCATTTCTGTGCCTGAAACGGGTCAAAATTGAAGCTTTTGAGTATGCAAAACTCTGTAAAAATGGCAATTTTGGTCACTGAGAGGGTTTAAAAAGTGGTTATTCAACATGAGGCATGATCCGATTGACATTTTGAATCATTTTTGGTACAGTCCAAAAAATCAATTTTCGGATGAAAAACGATGACTCCGGACATGTCGAACGTTCCCAAAATGGTCTATAATGATGAAATTTTAACATTTAATCTTTTGACTCTAAATGACTGTTGGATGTGAATTATGACTTTTTCAACTAAAATAAGTGTTTAAAATCATTTCTGTGCCTGAAACGGGTCAAAATTGAAGCTTTTGAGTAAGCAAAACTCTGTAAAAAGGGCACTTTTGGTCACTGTGAGGGTTTAAAAAGTGGTTATTCAACATGAGGCACGATCCAATTGACATTTTGAATCATTTTGGGTACAGTCCAAAAAATCAATTTTCAGGTGAAAACCGATGACTCCGGACATGTCGAACGTTCCCAAAATGGTCTATAATGATGAAATTTTAACATTTAATCTTTTGACTCTAAATGACTGTTGGATGTGCATTATGACTTTTTCAACTAAAATAAGTGTGTTTAAAGTCATTTCTGTGCCTGAAACGGGTCAAAATTGTAGCTTTTGAGTATGCAAAACTCTGTAAAAATGCCAATTTTGGTCACTGAGAGGGTTTAAAAAGAGGTTATTCAACACGAGGCATGATCCAATTGACATTTTGAATCATTTTTGGTACAGTCCAAAAAATCAATTTGCGGATGAAAAACGATGACTCCGGACATGTCGAACGTTCCCAAAATGGTCTATAATGATGAAAATTTAACATTTAATCTTTTGACTCTAAATGACTGTTGGATGTGAATTATGACTTTTTCAACTAAAATAAGTGTGTTTAAAGTCATTTCTGTGCCTGAAACGGGTCAAAATTGAAGCTTTTGAGTAAGCAAAACTCTGTAAAAATGGCACTTTTGGCCACTGTGAGGGTTTAAAAAGTGGTTATTCAACATGAGGCACGATCCAATTGACATTTTGAATCATTTTTGGTACAGTCCAAAAAAATAAATTTTCGGATGAAAAACGATGACTCCGGACATGTCGAACGTTCCCAAAATGGTCTATAATGATGACATTTTAACATTTAATCTTTTGACTATAAATGACTATTGGATGTGAATTATGACTTTTTCAACTAAAATAAGTGTGTTTAAAGTCATTTCTGTGCCTGAAACGGGTCAAAATTGAAGCTTTTGAGTAAGCAAAACTCTGTAAAAATGGCAATTTTGGTCACTGTGAGGGTTTAAAAAGTGGTTATTCAACATGAGGCACGATCCAATTGACATTTTGAATCATTTTTGGTACAGTCCAAAAAATCAATTTTCGGATGAAAAACAATGACTCCAGAACATGTTGAACGTTCCCAAAATGGTCTATAATGATGAAATTTTAACATTTAATCTTTTGACTCTAAATGACTGTTGGATGTGAATTATGACTTTTTCAACTAAAATAAGTGTGTTTAAAGTCATTTCTGTGCCTGAAACGGGTCAAAATTGAAGCTTTTGAGTATGCAAAACTCTGTAAAAATGGCACTTTTGGTCACTTTGAGGGTTTAAAAAGTGGTTATTCAACATGAGGCACGATCCAATTGACATTTTGAATCATTTTGGGTACAGTCCAAAAAATAAATTTTTCGGATGAAAAACGATGACTCCGGACATGTCGAACGTTCCCAAAATGGTCTATAATGATGAAATTTTAACATTTAATCTTTTGACTCTAAATGACTGTTGGATGTGAATTATGACTTTTTCAACTAAAATAAGTGTGTTTAAAGTCATTTCTGTGCCTGAAACGGGTCAAAATTGAAGCTTTTGAGTAAGCAAAACTCTGTAAAAATGGCAATTTTGGTCACTGTGAGGGTTTAGAAAGTGGTTATTCAACATGAGGCATGATCCAATTGACATTTTGAATCATTTTTGGTACAGTCCAAAAAATCAATTTTCGGATGAAAAACGATGACTCCGGACATGTCGAACGTTCCCAAAATGGTCTATAATGATGAAATTTTAACATTTAATCTTTTGACTCTAAATGACTGTTGGATGTGAATTATGACTTTTTCAACTAAAATAAGTGTGTTTAAAGTCATTTCTGTGCCTGAAACGGGTCAAAATTGAAGCTTTTGAGTATGCAAAACTCTGTAAAAATGGCAATTTTGGTCACTGTGAGGGTTTAGAAAGTGGTTATTCAACATGAGGCACGATCCAATTGACATTTTGAATCAATTTTGGTACAGTCCAAAAAATCAATTTTCGGATGAAAAACGATGACTCCGGACATGTCGAACGTTCCCAAAATGGTCTATAATGATGAACTTTTAACATTTAATCTTTTTACTCTAAATGACTGTTGGATGTGAATTATGACTTTTTCAACTAAAATAAGTGTTTAAAATCATTTCTGTGCCTGAAACGGGTCAAAATTGAAGCTTTTGAGTAAGCAAAACTCTGTAAAAAGGGCACTTTTGGTCACTGTGAGGGTTTAAAAAGTGGTTATTCAACATGAGGCACGATCCAATTGACATTTTGAATCATTTTGGGTACAGTCCAAAAAATCAACTTTCGGATGAAAAACGATGACTCCGGACATGTCGAACGTTCCCAAAATGGTCTATAATGATGAAATTTTAACATTTAATCTTTTGACTCTAAATGACTGTTGGATGTGCATTATGACTTTTTCAACTAAAATAAGTGTGTTTAAAGTCATTTCTGTGCCTGAAACGGGTCAAAATTGTAGCTTTTGAGTATGCAAAACTCTGTAAAAATGGCAATTTTGGTCACTGAGTGGGTTTAAAAAGAGGTTATTCAACATGAGGCATGATCCAATTGACATTTTGAATCATTTTTGGTACAGTCCAAAAAATCAATTTTCGGATGAAAAACGATGACTCCGGACATGTCGAACGTTCCCAAAATGGTCTATAATGATGAAAATTTAACATTTAATCTTTTGACTCTAAATGACTGTTGGATGTGAATTATGACTTTTTCAACTAAAATAAGTGTGTTTAAAGTCATTTCTGTGCCTGAAACGGGTCAAAATTGAAGCTTTTGAGTAAGCAAAACTCTGTAAAAATGGCACTTTTGGCCACTGTGAGGGTTTAAAAAGTGGTTATTCAACATGAGGCACGATCCAATTGACATTTTGAATCATTTTTGGTACAGTCCAAAATAATAAATTTTCGGATGAAAAACGATGACTCCGGACATGTCGAACGTTCCCAAAATGGTTTATAATGATGACATTTTAACATTTAATCTTTTGACTCTAAATGACTGTTGGATGTGAATTATGACTTTTTCAACTAAAATAAGTGTGTTTAAAGTCATTTCTGTGCCTGAAACGGGTCAAAATTGAAGCTTTTGAGTATGCAAAACTCTGTAAAAAGGGCACTTTTGGTCACTTTGAGGGTTTAAAAAGTGGTTATTCAACATGAGGCACGATCCAATTGACATTTTGAATCATTTTGGGTACAGTCCAAAAAATAAATTTTCGGATGAAAAACGATGACTCCGGACATGTCGAACGTTCCCAAAATGGTCTATAATGATGAAATTTTAACATTTAATCTTTTGACTCTAAATGACTGTTGGATGTGAATTATGACTTTTTCAACTAAAATAAGTGTGTTTAAAGTCATTTCTGTGCCTGAAACGGGTCAAAATTGAAGCTTTTGAGTAAGCAAAACTCTGTAAAAATGGCAATATTGGTCACTGTGAGGGTTTAGAAAGTGGTTATTCAACATGAGGCACGATCCAATTGACATTTTGAATCATTTTTGGTACAGTCCAAAAAAATTAATTTTCGGATGAAAAACGATGTCTCCGGACATGTCGAACGTTCCCAAAATGGTCTATAATGATGAAATTTTAACATTTAATCTTTTGACTCTAAATGACTGTTGGAGGTGCATTATGACTTTTTCAACTAAAATAAGTGTGTTTAAAGTCATATCTGTGCCTGAAACGGGTCAAAATTGAAGCTTTTGAGTAAGCAAAACTCTGTAAAAATGGCAATTTTGGTCACTGTGAGGGTTTAAAAAGTTGTTATTCAACATGAGGCACGATCCAATTGACATTTTGAATCATTTTTGGTACAGTCCAAAAAATCAATTTTCGGATGAAAAACAATGACTCCGGACATGTCGAACGTTCCCAAAATGGTCTATAATGATGAAATTTTAACATTTAATCTTTTGACTCTAAATGACTGTTGGATGTGAATTATGACTTTTTCAACTAAAATAAGTGTGTTTAAAGTCATTTCTGTGCCTGAAACGGGTCAAAATTGAAGCTTTTGAGTAAGCAAAACTCTGTAAAAATGGCCATTTTGGTCACTGTGAGGGTTTAAAAAGTGGTTCTTCAACATGAGGCACGATCCAATTGACATTTTGAATCATTTTTGGTACAGTCCAAAAAATCAATTTTCGGATGAAAAACGATGACTCCGGACATGTCGAACGTTCCCAAAATGGTCTATAATGATGAAATTTTAACGTTTAATCTTTTGACTCTAAATGACTGTTGGATGTGAATTATGACTTTTTCAACTAAAATAAGTGTGTTTAAAGTCATTTCTGTGCCTGAAACGGGTCAAAATTGAAGCTTTTGAGTAAGCAAAACTCTGTAAAAATGGCAATTTTGGTCACTGTGAGGGTTTAAAAAGTGGTTATTCAACATGAGGCACGATCCAATTGACATTTTGAATCATTTTTGGTACAGTCCAAAAAATCAATTTTCGGATGAAAAACAATGACTCCAGACATGTCGAACGTTCCCAAAATGGTCTATAATGATGAAATTTTAACATTTAATCTTTTGACTCTAAATGACTGTTGGATGTGAATTATGACTTTTTCAACTAAAATAAGTGTGTTTAAAGTCATTTCTGTGCCTGAAACGGGTCAAAATTGAAGCTTTTGAGTAAGCAAAACTCTGTAAAAATGGCCATTTTGGTCACTGTGAGGGTTTAAAAAGTGGTTCTTCAACATGAGGCACGATCCAATTGACATTTTGAATCATTTTTGGTACAGTCCAAAAAATCAATTTTCGGATGAAAAACGATGACTCCGGACATGTCGAACGTTCCCAAAATGGTCTATAATGATGAAATTTTAACGTTTAATCTTTTGACTCTAAATGACTGTTGGATGTGAATTATGACTTTTTCAACTAAAATAAGTGTGTTTAAAGTCATTTCTGTGCCTGAAACGGGTCAAAATTGAAGCTTTTGAGTAAGCAAAACTCTGTAAAAATGGCAATTTTGGTCACTGTGAGGGTTTAAAAAGTGGTTATTCAACATGAGGCACGATCCAATTGACATTTTGAATCATTTTTGGTACAGTCCAAAAAATCAATTTTCGGATGAAAAACAATGACTCCAGACATGTCGAACGTTCCCAAAATGGTCTATAATGATGAAATTTTAACATTTAATCTTTTGACTCTAAATGACTGTTGGATGTGAATTATGACTTTTTCAACTAAAATAAGTGTGTTTAAAGTCATTTCTGTGCCTGAAACGGGTCAAAATTGAAGCTTTTGAGTATGCAAAACTCTGTAAAAATGGCAATTTTGGTCACTGAGAGGGTTTAAAAAGTGGTTATTCAACATGAGGCATGATCCGATTGACATTTTGAATCATTTTTGGTACAGTCCAAAAAATCAATTTTCGGATGAAAAACGATGACTCCGGACATGTCGAACGTTCCCAAAATGGTCTATAATGATGAAATTTTAACATTTAATCTTTTGACTCTAAATGACTGTTGGATGTGAATTATGACTTTTTCAACTAAAATAAGTGTTTAAAATCATTTCTGTGCCTGAAACGGGTCAAAATTGAAGCTTTTGAGTAAGCAAAACTCTGTAAAAAGGGCACTTTTGGTCACTGTGAGGGTTTAAAAAGTGGTTATTCAACATGAGGCACGATCCAATTGACATTTTGAATCATTTTGGGTACAGTCCAAAAAATCAATTTTCAGGTGAAAACCGATGACTCCGGACATGTCGAACGTTCCCAAAATGGTCTATAATGATGAAATTTTAACATTTAATCTTTTGACTCTAAATGACTGTTGGATGTGCATTATGACTTTTTCAACTAAAATAAGTGTGTTTAAAGTCATTTCTGTGCCTGAAACGGGTCAAAATTGTAGCTTTTGAGTATGCAAAACTCTGTAAAAATGCCAATTTTGGTCACTGAGAGGGTTTAAAAAGAGGTTATTCAACACGAGGCATGATCCAATTGACATTTTGAATCATTTTTGGTACAGTCCAAAAAATCAATTTGCGGATGAAAAACGATGACTCCGGACATGTCGAACGTTCCCAAAATGGTCTATAATGATGAAAATTTAACATTTAATCTTTTGACTCTAAATGACTGTTGGATGTGAATTATGACTTTTTCAACTAAAATAAGTGTGTTTAAAGTCATTTCTGTGCCTGAAACGGGTCAAAATTGAAGCTTTTGAGTAAGCAAAACTCTGTAAAAATGGCACTTTTGGCCACTGTGAGGGTTTAAAAAGTGGTTATTCAACATGAGGCACGATCCAATTGACATTTTGAATCATTTTTGGTACAGTCCAAAAAAATAAATTTTCGGATGAAAAACGATGACTCCGGACATGTCGAACGTTCCCAAAATGGTCTATAATGATGACATTTTAACATTTAATCTTTTGACTATAAATGACTATTGGATGTGAATTATGACTTTTTCAACTAAAATAAGTGTGTTTAAAGTCATTTCTGTGCCTGAAACGGGTCAAAATTGAAGCTTTTGAGTAAGCAAAACTCTGTAAAAATGGCAATTTTGGTCACTGTGAGGGTTTAAAAAGTGGTTATTCAACATGAGGCACGATCCAATTGACATTTTGAATCATTTTTGGTACAGTCCAAAAAATCAATTTTCGGATGAAAAACAATGACTCCAGACATGTCGAACGTTCCCAAAATGGTCTATAATGATGAAATTTTAACATTTAATCTTTTGACTCTAAATGACTGTTGGATGTGAATTATGACTTTTTCAACTAAAATAAGTGTGTTTAAAGTCATTTCTGTGCCTGAAACGGGTCAAAATTGAAGCTTTTGAGTATGCAAAACTCTGTAAAAATGGCACTTTTGGTCACTTTGAGGGTTTAAAAAGTGGTTATTCAACATGAGGCACGATCCAATTGACATTTTGAATCATTTTGGGTACAGTCCAAAAAATAAATTTTCGGATGAAAAACGATGACTCCGGACATGTCGAACGTTCCCAAAATGGTCTATAATGATGAAATTTTAACATTTAATCTTTTGACTCTAAATGACTGTTGGATGTGAATTATGACTTTTTCAACTAAAATAAGTGTGTTTAAAGTCATTTCTGTGCCTGAAACGGGTCAAAATTGAAGCTTTTGAGTAAGCAAAACTCTGTAAAAATGGCAATATTGGTCACTGTGAGGGTTTAGAAAGTGGTTATTCAACATGAGGCACGATCCAATTGACATTTTGAATCATTTTTGGTACAGTCCAAAAAAATTAATTTTCGGATGAAAAACGATGTCTCCGGACATGTCGAACGTTCCCAAAATGGTCTATAATGATGAAATTTTAACATTTAATCTTTTGACTCTAAATGACTGTTGGAGGTGCATTATGACTTTTTCAACTAAAATAAGTGTGTTTAAAGTCATATCTGTGCCTGAAACGGGTCAAAATTGAAGCTTTTGAGTAAGCAAAACTCTGTAAAAATGGCAATTTTGGTCACTGTGAGGGTTTAAAAAGTTGTTATTCAACATGAGGCACGATCCAATTGACATTTTGAATCATTTTTGGTACAGTCCAAAAAATCAATTTTCGGATGAAAAACAATGACTCCGGACATGTCGAACGTTCCCAAAATGGTCTATAATGATGAAATTTTAACATTTAATCTTTTGACTCTAAATGACTGTTGGATGTGAATTATGACTTTTTCAACTAAAATAAGTGTGTTTAAAGTCATTTCTGTGCCTGAAACAGGTCAAAATTGAAGCTTTTGAGTAAGCAAAACTCTGTAAAAATGGCCATTTTGGTCACTGTGAGGGTTTAAAAAGTGGTTCTTCAACATGAGGCACGATCCAATTGACATTTTGAATCATTTTTGGTACAGTCCAAAAAATCAATTTTCGGATGAAAAACGATGACTCCGGACATGTCGAACGTTCCCAAAATGGTCTATAATGATGAAATTTTAACGTTTAATCTTTTGACTCTGAATGACTGTTGGATGTGAATTATGACTTTTTCAACTAAAATAAGTGTGTTTAAAGTCATTTCTGTGCCTGAAACGGGTCAAAATTGAAGCTTTTGAGTAAGCAAAACTCTGTAAAAATGGCAATTTTGGTCACTGTGAGGGTTTAAAAAGTGGTTATTCAACATGAGGCACGATCCAATTGACATTTTGAATCATTTTTGGTACAGTCCAAAAAATCAATTTTCGGATGAAAAACAATGACTCCAGACATGTCGAACGTTCCCAAAATGGTCTATAATGATGAAATTTTAACATTTAATCTTTTGACTCTAAATGACTGTTGGATGTGAATTATGACTTTTTCAACTAAAATAAGTGTGTTTAAAGTCATTTCTGTGCCTGAAACGGGTCAAAATTGAAGCTTTTGAGTATGCAAAACTCTGTAAAAATGGCAATTTTGGTCACTGAGAGGGTTTAAAAAGTGGTTATTCAACATGAGGCATGATCCGATTGACATTTTGAATCATTTTTGGTACAGTCCAAAAAATCAATTTTCGGATGAAAAACGATGACTCCGGACATGTCGAACGTTCCCAAAATGGTCTATAATGATGAAATTTTAACATTTAATCTTTTGACTCTAAATGACTGTTGGATGTGAATTATGACTTTTTCAACTAAAATAAGTGTTTAAAATCATTTCTGTGCCTGAAACGGGTCAAAATTGAAGCTTTTGAGTAAGCAAAACTCTGTAAAAATGGCACTTTTGGCCACTGTGAGGGTTTAAAAAGTGGTTATTCAACATGAGGCACGATCCAATTGACATTTTGAACCATTTTTGGTACAGTCCAAAAAATCAATTTTCGGATGAAAAACAATGACTCCGGACATGTCGAACGTTCCCAAAATGGTCTATAATGATGAAATTTTAACATTTAATCTTTTGACTCTAAATGACTGTTGGATGTGCATTATGACTTTTTCAACTAAAATAAGTGTGTTTAAAGTCATTTCTGTGCCTGAAACGGGTCAAAATTGTAGCTTTTGAGTATGCAAAACTCTGTAAAAATGCCAATTTTGGTCACTGAGAGGGTTTAAAAAGAGGTTATTCAACACGAGGCATGATCCAATTGACATTTTGAATCATTTTTGGTACAGTCCAAAAAATCAATTTGCGGATGAAAAACGATGACTCCGGACATGTCGAACGTTCCCAAAATGGTCTATAATGATGAAAATTTAACATTTAATCTTTTGACTCTAAATGACTGTTGGATGTGAATTATGACTTTTTCAACTAAAATAAGTGTGTTTAAAGTCATTTCTGTGCCTGAAACGGGTCAAAATTGAAGCTTTTGAGTAAGCAAAACTCTGTAAAAATGGCACTTTTGGCCACTGTGAGGGTTTAAAAAGTGGTTATTCAACATGAGGCACGATCCAATTGACATTTTGAATCATTTTTGGTACAGTCCAAAAAAATAAATTTTCGGATGAAAAACGATGACTCCGGACATGTCGAACGTTCCCAAAATGGTCTATAATGATGACATTTTAACATTTAATCTTTTGACTCTAAATGACTATTGGATGTGAATTATGACTTTTTCAACTAAAATAAGTGTGTTTAAAGTCATTTCTGTGCCTGAAACGGGTCAAAATTGAAGCTTTTGAGTAAGCAAAACTCTGTAAAAATGGCAATTTTGGTCACTGTGAGGGTTTAAAAAGTGGTTATTCAACATGAGGCACGATCCAATTGACATTTTGAATCATTTTTGGTACAGTCCAAAAAATCAATTTTCGGATGAAAAACAATGACTCCAGACATGTCGAACGTTCCCAAAATGGTCTATAATGATGAAATTTTAACATTTAATCTTTTGACTCTAAATGACTGTTGGATGTGAATTATGACTTTTTCAACTAAAATAAGTGTGTTTAAAGTCATTTCTGTGCCTGAAACGGGTCAAAATTGAAGCTTTTGAGTATGCAAAACTCTGTAAAAATGGCACTTTTGGTCACTTTGAGGGTTTAAAAAGTGGTTATTCAACATGAGGCACGATCCAATTGACATTTTGAATCATTTTGGGTACAGTCCAAAAAATAAATTTTCGGATGAAAAACGATGACTCCGGACATGTCGAACGTTCCCAAAATGGTCTATAATGATGAAATTTTAACATTTAATCTTTTGACTCTAAATGACTGTTGGATGTGAATTATGACCTTTTCAACTAAAATAAGTGTGTTTAAAGTCATTTCTGTGCCTGAAACGGGTCAAAATTGAAGCTTTTGAGTAAGCAAAACTCTGTAAAAATGGCAATATTGGTCACTGTGAGGGTTTAGAAAGTGGTTATTCAACATGAGGCACGATCCAATTGACATTTTGAATCATTTTTGGTACAGTCCAAAAAAATTAATTTTCGGATGAAAAACGATGTCTCCGGACATGTCGAACGTTCCCAAAATGGTCTATAATGATGAAATTTTAACATTTAATCTTTTGACTCTAAATGACTGTTGGAGGTGCATTATGACTTTTTCAACTAAAATAAGTGTGTTTAAAGTCATATCTGTGCCTGAAACGGGTCAAAATTGAAGCTTTTGAGTAAGCAAAACTCTGTAAAAATGGCAATTTTGGTCACTGTGAGGGTTTAAAAAGTTGTTATTCAACATGAGGCACGATCCAATTGACATTTTGAATCATTTTTGGTACAGTCCAAAAAATCAATTTTCGGATGAAAAACAATGACTCCGGACATGTCGAACGTTCCCAAAATGGTCTATAATGATGAAATTTTAACATTTAATCTTTTGACTCTAAATGACTGTTGGATGTGAATTATGACTTTTTCAACTAAAATAAGTGTGTTTAAAGTCATTTCTGTGCCTGAAACGGGTCAAAATTGAAGCTTTTGAGTAAGCAAAACTCTGTAAAAATGGCCATTTTGGTCACTGTGAGGGTTTAAAAAGTGGTTCTTCAACATGAGGCACGATCCAATTGACATTTTGAATCATTTTTGGTACAGTCCAAAAAATCAATTTTCGGATGAAAAACGATGACTCCGGACATGTCGAACGTTCCCAAAATGGTCTATAATGATGAAATTTTAACGTTTAATCTTTTGACTCTAAATGACTGTTGGATGTGAATTATGACTTTTTCAACTAAAATAAGTGTGTTTAAAGTCATTTCTGTGCCTGAAACGGGTCAAAATTGAAGCTTTTGAGTAAGCAAAACTCTGTAAAAATGGCAATTTTGGTCACTGTGAGGGTTTAAAAAGTGGTTATTCAACATGAGGCACGATCCAATTGACATTTTGAATCATTTTTGGTACAGTCCAAAAAATCAATTTTCGGATGAAAAACAATGACTCCAGACATGTCGAACGTTCCCAAAATGGTCTATAATGATGAAATTTTAACATTTAATCTTTTGACTCTAAATGACTGTTGGATGTGAATTATGACTTTTTCAACTAAAATAAGTGTGTTTAAAGTCATTTCTGTGCCTGAAACGGGTCAAAATTGAAGCTTTTGAGTATGCAAAACTCTGTAAAAATGGCAATTTTGGTCACTGAGAGGGTTTAAAAAGTGGTTATTCAACATGAGGCATGATCCGATTGACATTTTGAATCATTTTTGGTACAGTCCAAAAAATCAATTTTCGGATGAAAAACGATGACTCCGGACATGTCGAACGTTCCCAAAATGGTCTATAATGATGAAATTTTAACATTTAATCTTTTGACTCTAAATGACTGTTGGATGTGAATTATGACTTTTTCAACTAAAATAAGTGTTTAAAATCATTTCTGTGCCTGAAACGGGTCAAAATTGAAGCTTTTGAGTAAGCAAAACTCTGTAAAAAGGGCACTTTTGGTCACTGTGAGGGTTTAAAAAGTGGTTATTCAACATGAGGCACGATCCAATTGACATTTTGAATCATTTTGGGTACAGTCCAAAAAATCAATTTTCGGATGAAAAACGATGACTCCGGACATGTCGAACGTTCCCAAAATGGTCTATAATGATGAAATTTTAACATTTAATCTTTTGACTCTAAATGACTGTTGGATGTGCATTATGACTTTTTCAACTAAAATAAGTGTGTTTAAAGTCATTTCTGTGCCTGAAACGGGTCAAAATTGTAGCTTTTGAGTATGCAAAACTCTGTAAAAATGGCAATTTTGGTCACTGAGAGGGTTTAAAAAGAGGTTATTCAACATGAGGCATGATCCAATTGACATTTTGAATCATTTTTGGTACAGTCCAAAAAATCAATTTGCGGATGAAAAACGATGACTCCGGACATGTCGAACGTTCCCAAAATGGTCTATAATGATGAAAATTTAACATTTAATCTTTTGACTCTAAATGACTGTTGGATGTGAATTATGACTTTTTCAACTAAAATAAGTGTGTTTAAAGTCATTTCTGTGCCTGAAACGGGTCAAAATTGAAGCTTTTGAGTAAGCAAAACTCTGTAAAAATGGCACTTTTGGCCACTGTGAGGGTTTAAAAAGTGGTTATTCAACATGAGGCACGATCCAATTGACATTTTGAACCATTTTTGGTACAGTCCAAAAAATCAATTTTCGGATGAAAAACAATGACTCCGGACATGTCGAACGTTCCCAAAATGGTCTATAATGATGAAATTTTAATATTTAATCTTTTGACTCTAAATGACTGTTGGATGTGCATTATGACTTTTTCAACTAAAATACGTGTGTTTAAAGTCATTTCTGTGCCTGAAACGGGTCAAAATTGAAGCTTTTGAGTAAGCAAAACTCTGTAAAAATGGCCATTTTGGTCACTGTGAGGGTTTAAAAAGTTGTTATTCAACATGAGGCACGATCCAATTGACATTTTGAATCATTTTGGGTACAGTCCAAAAAATCAATTTTCGGATGAAAAACGATGACTCCGGACATGTCGAACGTTCTCAAAATGGTCTATAATGATGACATTTTAACATTTAATCTTTTGACTCTAAATGACTGTTGGATGTGAATTATGACTTTTTCAACTAAAATAAGTGTGTTTAAAGTCATTTCTGTGCCTGAAACGGGTCAAAATTGAAGCTTTTGAGTAAGCAAAACTCTGTAAAAAGGGCACTTTTGGTCACTGTGAGGGTTTAAAAAGTGGTTATTCAACATAAGGCACGATCCAATTGACATTTTGAATCATTTTTGAAATAGTCCAAATTATCAATTTTCGGATGAAAAACGATGACTCCGGACATGTCGAACGTTCCCAAAATGGTCTATAATGATGAAATTTTAACATTTAATCTTTTGACTCTAAATGACTGTTGGATGTGAATTATGACTTTTTCAACTAAAATAAGTGTGTTTAAAGTCATTTCTGTGCCTGAAACGGGTCAAAATTGAAGCTTTTGAGTAAGCAAAACTCTGTAAAAATGGCAATATTGGTCACTGTGAGGGTTTAGAAAGTGGTTATTCAACATGAGGCACGATCCAATTGACATTTTGAATCATTTTTGGTACAGTCCAAAAAAATAAATTTTCGGATGAAAAACGATGACTCCGGACATGTCGAACGTTCCCAAAATGGTCTATAATGATGAAATTTTAACATTTAATCTTTTGACTCTAAATGACTGTTGGAGGTGCATTATGACTTTTTCAACTAAAATAAGTGTGTTTAAAGTCATATCTGTGCCTGAAACGGGTCAAAATTGAAGCTTTTGAGTAAGCAAAACTCTGTAAAAATGGCAATTTTGGTCACTGTGAGGGTTTAAAAAGTGGTTATTCAACATGAGGCACGATCCAATTGACATTTTGAATCATTTTTGGTACAGTCCAAAAAATCAATTTTGGGATGAAAAACAATGACTCCGGACATGTCGAACGTTCCCAAAATGGTCTATAATGATGAAATTTTAACATTTAATCTTTTGACTCTAAATGACTGTTGGATGTGAATTATGACTTTTTCAACTAAAATAAGTGTGTTTAAAGTCATTTCTGTGCCTGAAACGGGTCAAAATTGAAGCTTTTGAGTAAGCAAAACTCTGTAAAAATGGCCATTTTGGTCACTGTGAGGGTTTAAAAAGTGGTTCTTCAACATGAGGCACGATCCAATTGACATTTTGAATCATTTTTGGTACAGTCCAAAAAATCAATTTTCGGATGAAAAACAATGACTCCAGACATGTCGAACGTTCCCAAAATGGTCTATAATGATGACATTTTAACATTTAATCTTTTGACTCTAAATGACTGTTGGATGTGAATTATGACTTTTTCAACTAAAATAAGTGTGTTTAAAGTCATTTCTGTGCCTGAAACGGGTCAAAATTGAAGCTTTTGAGTATGCAAAACTCTGTAAAAATGGCAATTTTGGTCACTGAGAGGGTTTAAAAAGTGGTTATTCAACATGAGGCATGATCCGATTGACATTTTGAATCATTTTTGGTACAGTCCAAAAAATCAATTTTCGGATGAAAAACGATGACTCCGGACATGTCGAACGTTCCCAAAATGGTCTATAATGATGAAATTTTAACATTTAATTTTTGACTCTAAATGACTGTTGGATGTGAATTATGACTTTTTCAACTAAAATAAGTGTTTAAAATCATTTCTGTGCCTGAAACGGGTCAAAATTGAAGCTTTTGAGTAAGCAAAACTCTGTAAAAAGGGCACTTTTGGTCACTGTGAGGGTTTAAAAAGTGGTTATTCAACATGAGGCACGATCCAATTGACATTGTGAATCATTTTGGGTACAGTCCAAAAAATCAATTTTCGGATGAAAAACGATGACTCCGGACATGTCGAACGTTCCCAAAATGGTCTATAATGATGAAATTTTAACATTTAATCTTTTGACTCTAAATGACTGTTGGATGTGCATTATGACTTTTTCAACTAAAATAAGTGTGTTTAAAGTCATTTCTGTGCCTGAAACAGGTCAAAATTGAAGCTTTTGAGTAAGCAAAACTCTGTAAAAATGGCAATTTTGGTCACTGTGAGGGTTTAGAAAGTGGTTATTCAACATGAGGCATGATCCAATTGACATTTTGAATCATTTTTGGTACAGTCCAAAAAATCAATTTTCGGATGAAAAACGATGACTCCGGACATGTCGAACGTTCCCAAAATGGTCTATAATGATGAAATTTTAACATTTAATCTTTTGACTCTAAATGACTGTTGGATGTGAATTATGACTTTTTCAACTAAAATAAGTGTGTTTAAAGTCATTTCTGTGCCTGAAACGGGTCAAAATTGAAGCTTTTGAGTATGCAAAACTCTGTAAAAATGGCAATTTTGGTCACTGTGAGGGTTTAGAAAGTGGTTATTCAACATGAGGCACGATCCAATTGACATTTTGAATCATTTCTGGTACAGTCCAAAAAATCAATTTTCGGATGAAAAACGATGACTCCGGACATGTCGAACGTTCCCAAAATGGTCTATAATGATGACATTTTAACATTTAATCTTTTGACTCTAAATGACTGTTGGATGTGAATTATGACTTTTTCAACTAAAATAAGTGTTTAAAATCATTTCTGTGCCTGAAACGGGTCAAAATTGAAGCTTTTGAGTAAGCAAAACTCTGTAAAAAGGGCACTTTTGGTCACTGTGAGGGTTTAAAAAGTGGTTATTCAACATGAGGCACGATCCAATTGACATTTTGAATCATTTTTGGTACAGTCCAAAAAAATAAATTTTCGGATGAAAAACGATGACTCCGGACATGTCGAACGTTCCCAAAATGGTCTATAATGATGAAATTTTAACATTTAATCTTTTGACTCTAAATGACTGTTGGAGGTGCATTATGACTTTTTCAACTAAAATAAGTGTGTTTAAAGTCATATCTGCGCCTGACACGGGTCAAAATTGAAGCTTTTGAGTAAGCAAAACTCTGTAAAAATGGCAATTTTGGTCACTGTGAGGGTTTAGAAAGTGGTTATTCAACATGAGGCATGATCCAATTGACATTTTGAATCATTTTTGGTACAGTCCAAAAAATCAATTTTCGGATGAAAAACGATGACTCCGGACATGTCGAACGTTCCCAAAATGGTCTATAATGATGACATTTTAACATTTAATCTTTTGACTCTAAATGACTGTTGGATGTGAATTATGACTTTTTCAACTAAAATAAGTGTGTTTAAAGTCATTTCTGTGCCTGAAACGGGTCAAAATTGAAGCTTTTGAGTAAGCAAAACTCTGTAAAAATGGCAATTTTGGTCACTGTAAGGGTTTAGAAAGTGGTTATTCAACATGAGGCACGATCCAATTGACATTTTGAATCAATTTTGGTACAGTCCAAAAAATCAATTTTCGGATGAAAAACGATGACTCCGGACATGTCGAACGTTCCCAAAATGGTCTATATTGATGAAATTCTAACATTTAATCTTTTGACTCTAAATGACTGTTGGATGTGCATTATGACTTTTTCAACTAAAATAAGTGTGTTTAAAGTCATTTCTGTGCCTGAAACGAATCAAAATTGAAGCTTTTGAGTAAGCATAACTCTGTAAAAATGGCAATTTTGGTCACTGTGAGGGTTTAAAAAGTGGTTATTCAACATGAGGCACGATCCAATTGACATTTTGAATCATTTTTGGTACAGTCCAAAAAATCAATTTTCGGATGAAAAACGATGACTCCGGACATGTCGAACGTTCCCAAAATGGTCTATAATGATGAAATTTTAACATTTAATCTTTTGACTCTAAATGACTGTTGGATGTGAATTATGACTTTTTCAACTAAAATAAGTGTGTTTAAAGTCATTTCTGTGCCTGAAACGGGTCAAAATTGAAGCTTTTGAGTAAGCAAAACTCTGTAAAAATGGCAATTTTGGTCACTGTGAGGGTTTAAAAAGTGGTTATTCAACATGAGGCACGATCCAATTGACATTTTGAATCATTTTTGGTACAGTCCAAAAAATCAATTTTCGGATGAAAAACAATGACTCCGGACATGTCGAACGTTCCCAAAATGGTCTATAATGATGAAATTTTAACATTTAATCTTTTGACTCTAAATGACTGTTGGATGTGAATTATGACTTTTTCAACTAAAATAAGTGTGTTTAAAGTCATTTCTGTGCCTGAAACGGGTCAAAATTGAAGCTTTTGAGTAAGCAAAACTCTGTAAAAATGGCAATATTGGTCACTGTGAGGGTTTAGAAAGTGGTTATTCAACATGAGGCACGATCCAATTGACATTTTGAATCATTTTTGGTACAGTCCAAAAAAATAAATTTTCGGATGAAAAACGATGACTCCGGACATGTCGAACGTTCCCAAAATGGTCTATAATGATGAAATTTTAACATTTAATCTTTTGACTCTAAATGACTTTTGGAGGTGCATTATGACTTTTTCAACTAAAATAAGTGTGTTTAAAGTCATATCTGTGCCTGAAACGGGTCAAAATTGAAGCTTTTGAGTAAGCAAAACTCTGTAAAAATGGCAATTTTGGTCACTGTGAGGGTTTAAAAAGTGGTTATTCAACATGAGGCACGATCCAATTGACATTTTGAATCATTTTTGGTACAGTCCAAAAAATCAATTTTCGGATGAAAAACAATGACTCCGGACATGTCGAACGTTCCCAAAATGGTCTATAATGATGAAATTTTAACATTTAATCTTTTGACTCTAAATGACTGTTGGATGTGAATTATGACTTTTTCAACTAAAATAAGTGTGTTTAAAGTCATTTCTGTGCCTGAAACGGGTCAAAATTGAAGCTTTTGAGTAAGCAAAACTCTGTAAAAATGGCCATTTTGGTCACTGTGAGGGTTTAAAAAGTGGTTCTTCAACATGAGGCACGATCCAATTGACATTTTGAATCATTTTTGGTACAGTCCAAAAAATCAATTTTCGGATGAAAAACGATGACTCCGGACATGTCGAACGTTCCCAAAATGGTCTATAATGATGAAATTTTAACGTTTAATCTTTTGACTCTAAATGACTGTTGGATGTGAATTATGACTTTTTCAACTAAAGTAAGTGTGTTTAAAGTCATTTCTGTGCCTGAAACGGGTCAAAATTGAAGCTTTTGAGTAAGCAAAACTCTGTAAAAATGGCAATTTTGGTCACTGTGAGGGTTTAAAAAGTGGTTATTCAACATGAGGCACGATCCAATTGACATTTTGAATCATTTTTGGTACAGTCCAAAAAATCAATTTTCGGATGAAAAACAATGACTCCAGACATGTCGAACGTTCCCAAAATGGTCTATAATGATGAAATTTTAACATTTAATCTTTTGACTCTAAATGACTGTTGGATGTGAATTATGACTTTTTCAACTAAAATAAGTGTGTTTAAAGTCATTTCTGTGCCTGAAACGGGTCAAAATTGAAGCTTTTGAGTATGCAAAACTCTGTAAAAATGGCAATTTTGGTCACTGAGAGGGTTTAAAAAGTGGTTATTCAACATGAGGCATGATCCGATTGACATTTTGAATCATTTTTGGTACAGTCCAAAAAATCAATTTTCGGATGAAAAACGATGACTCCGGACATGTCGAACGTTCCCAAAATGGTCTATAATGATGAAATTTTAACATTTAATTTTTGACTCTAAATGACTGTTGGATGTGAATTATGACTTTTTCAACTAAAATAAGTGTTTAAAATCATTTCTGTGCCTGAAACGGGTCAAAATTGAAGCTTTTGAGTAAGCAAAACTCTGTAAAAAGGGCACTTTTGGTCACTGTGAGGGTTTAAAAAGTGGTTATTCAACATGAGGCACGATCCAATTGACATTGTGAATCATTTTGGGTACAGTCCAAAAAATCAATTTTCGGATGAAAAACGATGACTCCGGACATGTCGAACGTTCCCAAAATGGTCTATAATGATGAAATTTTAACATTTAATCTTTTGACTCTAAATGACTGTTGGATGTGCATTATGACTTTTTCAACTAAAATAAGTGTGTTTAAAGTCATTTCTGTGCCTGAAACAGGTCAAAATTGAAGCTTTTGAGTAAGCAAAACTCTGTAAAAATGGCAATTTTGGTCACTGTGAGGGTTTAGAAAGTGGTTATTCAACATGAGGCATGATCCAATTGACATTTTGAATCATTTTTGGTACAGTCCAAAAAATCAATTTTCGGATGAAAAACGATGACTCCGGACATGTCGAACGTTCCCAAAATGGTCTATAATGATGAAATTTTAACATTTAATCTTTTGACTCTAAATGACTGTTGGATGTGCATTATGACTTTTTCAACTAAAATAAGTGTGTTTAAAGTCATTTCTGCGCCTGAAACGAATCAAAATTGAAGCTTTTGAGTAAGCATAACTCTGTAAAAATGGCAATTTTGGTCACTGTGAGGGTTTAAAAAGTGGTTATTCAACATGAGGCACGATCCAATTGACATTTTGAATCATTTCTGGTACAGTCCAAAAAATCAATTTTCGGATGAAAAACGATGACTCCGGACATGTCGAACGTTCCCAAAATGGTCTATAATGATGACATTTTAACATTTAATCTTTTGACTCTAAATGACTGTTGGATGTGAATTATGACTTTTTCAACTAAAATAAGTGTTTAAAATCATTTCTGTGCCTGAAACGGGTCAAAATTGAAGCTTTTGAGTAAGCAAAACTCTGTAAAAAGGGCACTTTTGGTCACTGTGAGGGTTTAAAAAGTGGTTATTCAACATGAGGCACGATCCAATTGACATTTTGAATCATTTTTGGTACAGTCCAAAAAAATAAATTTTCGGATGAAAAACGATGACTCCGGACATGTCGAACGTTCCCAAAATGGTCTATAATGATGAAATTTTAACATTTAATCTTTTGACTCTAAATGACTGTTGGAGGTGCATTATGACTTTTTCAACTAAAATAAGTGTGTTTAAAGTCATATCTGCGCCTGACACGGGTCAAAATTGAAGCTTTTGAGTAAGCAAAACTCTGTAAAAATGGCAATTTTGGTCACTGTGAGGGTTTAGAAAGTGGTTATTCAACATGAGGCATGATCCAATTGACATTTTGAATCATTTTTGGTACAGTCCAAAAAATCAATTTTCGGATGAAAAACGATGACTCCGGACATGTCGAACGTTCCCAAAATGGTCTATAATGATGACATTTTAACATTTAATCTTTTGACTCTAAATGACTGTTGGATGTGAATTATGACTTTTTCAACTAAAATAAGTGTGTTTAAAGTCATTTCTGTGCCTGAAACGGGTCAAAATTGAAGCTTTTGAGTATGCAAAACTCTGTAAAAAGGGCACTTTTGGTCACTTTGAGGGTTTAAAAAGTGGTTATTCAACATGAGGCACGATCCAATTGACATTTTGAATCATTTTGGGTACAGTCCAAAAAATCAATTTTCGGATGAAAAACGATGACTCCGGACATGTCGAACGTTCCCAAAATGGTCTATAATGATGAAATTTTAACATTTAATCTTTTGACTCTAAATGACTGTTGGATGTGAATTATGACTTTTTCAACTAAAATAAGTGTGTTTAAAGTCATTTCTGTGCCTGAAACGGGTCAAAATTGAAGCTTTTGAGTAAGCAAAACTCTGTAAAAATGGCAATATTGGTCACTGTGAGGGTTTAGAAAGTGGTTATTCAACATGAGGCACGATCCAATTGACATTTTGAATCATTTTTGGTACAGTCCAAAAAAATTAATTTTCGGATGAAAAACGATGACTCCGGACATGTCGAACGTTCCCAAAATGGTCTATAATGATGAAATTTTAACATTTAATCTTTTGACTCTAAATGACTGTTGGAGGTGCATTATGACTTTTTCAACTAAAATAAGTGTGTTTAAAGTCATATCTGTGCCTGAAACGGGTCAAAATTGAAGCTTTTGAGTAAGCAAAACTCTGTAAAAATGGCAATATTGGTCACTGTGAGGGTTTAGAAAGTGGTTATTCAACATGAGGCACGATCCAATTGACATTTTGAATCATTTTTGGTACAGTCCAAAAAAATAAATTTTCGGATGAAAAACGATGACTCCGGACATGTCGAACGTTCCCAAAATGGTCTATAATGATGAAATTTTAACATTTAATCTTTTGACTCTAAATGACTTTTGGAGGTGCATTATGACTTTTTCAACTAAAATAAGTGTGTTTAAAGTCATATCTGTGCCTGAAACGGGTCAAAATTGAAGCTTTTGAGTAAGCAAAACTCTGTAAAAATGGCAATTTTGGTCACTGTGAGGGTTTAAAAAGTGGTTATTCAACATGAGGCACGATCCAATTGACATTTTGAATCATTTTTGGTACAGTCCAAAAAATCAATTTTCGGATGAAAAACAATGACCCCGGACATGTCGAACGTTCCCAAAATGGTCTATAATGATGAAATTTTAACATTTAATCTTTTGACTCTAAATGACTGTTGGATGTGAATTATGACTTTTTCAACTAAAATAAGTGTGTTTAAAGTCATTTCTGTGCCTGAAACGGGTCAAAATTGAAGCTTTTGAGTAAGCAAAACTCTGTAAAAATGGCCATTTTGGTCACTGTGAGGGTTTAAAAAGTGGTTCTTCAACATGAGGCACGATCCAATTGACATTTTGAATCATTTTTGGTACAGTCCAAAAAATCAATTTTCGGATGAAAAACGATGACTCCGGACATGTCGAACGTTCCCAAAATGGTCTATAATGATGAAATTTTAACGTTTAATCTTTTGACTCTAAATGACTGTTGGATGTGAATTATGACTTTTTCAACTAAAGTAAGTGTGTTTAAAGTCATTTCTGTGCCTGAAACGGGTCAAAATTGAAGCTTTTGAGTAAGCAAAACTCTGTAAAAATGGCAATTTTGGTCACTGTGAGGGTTTAAAAAGTGGTTATTCAACATGAGGCACGATCCAATTGACATTTTGAATCATTTTTGGTACAGTCCAAAAAATCAATTTTCGGATGAAAAACGATGACTCCGGACATGTCGAACGTTCCCA
This sequence comes from Lissotriton vulgaris, assembly GCF_964263255.1. Lineage (NCBI taxonomy): Eukaryota > Metazoa > Chordata > Amphibia > Caudata > Salamandridae > Lissotriton > Lissotriton vulgaris. Next base: position 628,756 of record NW_028253574.1, read on the forward strand.
AAATGGTCTATAATGATGAAATTTTAACATTTAATCTTTTGACTCTAAATGACTGTTGGATGTGAATTATGACTTTTTCAACTAAAATAAGTGTTTAAAATCATTTCTGTGCCTGAAACGGGTCAAAATTGAAGCTTTTGAGTAAGCAAAACTCTGTAAAAAGGGCACTTTTGGTCACTGTGAGGGTTTAAAAAGTGGTTATTCAACATGAGGCACGATCCAATTGACATTGTGAATCATTTTGGGTACAGTCCAAAAAATCAATTTTCGGATGAAAAACGATGACTCCGGACATGTCGAACGTTCCCAAAATGGTCTATAATGATGAAATTTTAACATTTAATCTTTTGACTCTAAATGACTGTTGGATGTGAATTATGACTTTTTCAACTAAAATAAGTGTGTTTAAAGTCATTTCTGTGCCTGAAACGGGTCAAAATTGAAGCTTTTGAGTATGCAAAACTCTGTAAAAATGGCAATTTTGGTCACTGTGAGGGTTTAGAAAGTGGTTATTCAACATGAGGCACGATCCAATTGACATTTTGAATCAATTTTGGTACAGTCCAAAAAATCTATTTTCGGATGAAAAACGATGACTCCGGACATGTCGAACGTTCCCAAAATGGTCTATAATGATGAAATTTTAACATTTAATTTTTGACTCTAAATGACTGTTGGATGTGAATTATGACTTTTTCAACTAAAATAAGTGTTTAAAATCATTTCTGTGCCTGAAACGGGTCAAAATTGAAGCTTTTGAGTAAGCAAAACTCTGTAAAAAGGGCACTTTTGGTCACTGTGAGGGTTTAAAAAGTGGTTATTCAACATGAGGCACGATCCAATTGACATTGTGAATCATTTTGGGTACAGTCCAAAAAATCAATTTTCGGATGAAAAACGATGACTCCGGACATGTCGAACGTTGCCAAAATGGTCTATAATGATGAAATTTTAACATTTAATCTTTTGACTCTAAATGACTGTTGGATGTGCATTATGACTTTTTCAACTAAAATAAGTGTGTTTAAAGTCATTTCTGTGCCTGAAACAGGTCAAAATTGAAGCTTTTGAGTAAGCAAAACTCTGTAAAAATGGCAATTTTGGTCACTGTGAGGGTTTAGAAAGTGGTTATTCAACATGAGGCATGATCCAATTGACATTTTGAATCATTTTTGGTACAGTCCAAAAAATCAATTTTCGGATGAAAAACGATGACTCCGGACATGTCGAACGTTCCCAAAATGGTCTATAATGATGAAATTTTAACATTTAATCTTTTGACTCTAAATGACTGTTGGATGTGAATTATGACTTTTTCAACTAAAATAAGTGTGTTTAAAGTCATTTCTGTGCCTGAAACGGGTCAAAATTGAAGCTTTTGAGTATGCAAAACTCTGTAAAAATGGCAATTTTGGTCACTGTGAGGGTTTAGAAAGTGGTTATTCAACATGAGGCACGATCCAATTGACATTTTGAATCAATTTTGGTACAGTCCAAAAAATCAATTTTCGGATGAAAAACGATGACTCCGGACATGTCGAACGTTCCCAAAATGGTCTATATTGATGAAATTCTAACATTTAATCTTTTGACTCTAAATGACTGTTGGATGTGCATTATGACTTTTTCAACTAAAATAAGTGTGTTTAAAGTCATTTCTGCGCCTGAAACGAATCAAAATTGAAGCTTTTGAGTAAGCATAACTCTGTAAAAATGGCAATTTTGGTCACTGTGAGGGTTTAAAAAGTGGTTATTCAACATGAGGCACGATCCAATTGACATTTTGAATCATTTCTGGTACAGTCCAAAAAATCAATTTTCGGATGAAAAACGATGACTCCGGACATGTCGAACGTTCCCAAAATGGTCTATAATGATGACATTTTAACATTTAATCTTTTGACTCTAAATGACTGTTGGATGTGAATTATGACTTTTTCAACTAAAATAAGTGTTTAAAATCATTTCTGTGCCTGAAACGGGTCAAAATTGAAGCTTTTGAGTAAGCAAAACTCTGTAAAAAGGGCACTTTTGGTCACTGTGAGGGTTTAAAAAGTGGTTATTCAACATGAGGCACGATCCAATTGACATTTTGAATCATTTTTGGTACAGTCCAAAAAAATAAATTTTCGGATGAAAAACGATGACTCCGGACATGTCGAACGTTCCCAAAATGGTCTATAATGATGAAATTTTAACATTTAATCTTTTGACTCTAAATGACTGTTGGAGGTGCATTATGACTTTTTCAACTAAAATAAGTGTGTTTAAAGTCATATCTGCGCCTGACACGGGTCAAAATTGAAGCTTTTGAGTAAGCAAAACTCTGTAAAAATGGCAATTTTGGTCACTGTGAGGGTTTAGAAAGTGGTTATTCAACATGAGGCATGATCCAATTGACATTTTGAATCATTTTTGGTACAGTCCAAAAAATCAATTTTCGGATGAAAAACGATGACTCCGGACATGTCGAACGTTCCCAAAATGGTCTATAATGATGACATTTTAACATTTAATCTTTTGACTCTAAATGACTGTTGGATGTGAATTATGACTTTTTCAACTAAAATAAGTGTGTTTAAAGTCATTTCTGTGCCTGAAACGGGTCAAAATTGAAGCTTTTGAGTAAGCAAAACTCTGTAAAAATGGCAATTTTGGTCACTGTAAGGGTTTAGAAAGTGGTTATTCAACATGAGGCACGATCCAATTGACATTTTGAATCAATTTTGGTACAGTCCAAAAAATCAATTTTCGGATGAAAAACGATGACTCCGGACATGTCGAACGTTCCCAAAATGGTCTATATTGATGAAATTCTAACATTTAATCTTTTGACTCTAAATGACTGTTGGATGTGCATTATGACTTTTTCAACTAAAATAAGTGTGTTTAAAGTCATTTCTGTGCCTGAAACGAATCAAAATTGAAGCTTTTGAGTAAGCATAACTCTGTAAAAATGGCAATTTTGGTCACTGTGAGGGTTTAAAAAGTGGTTATTCAACATGAGGCACGATCCAATTGACATTTTGAATCATTTTTGGTACAGTCCAAAAAATCAATTTTCGGATGAAAAACGATGACTCCGGACATGTCGAACGTTCCCAAAATGGTCTATAATGATGAAATTTTAACATTTAATCTTTTGACTCTAAATGACTGTTGGATGTGAATTATGACTTTTTCAACTAAAATAAGTGTGTTTAAAGTCATTTCTGTGCCTGAAACGGGTCAAAATTGAAGCTTTTGAGTAAGCAAAACTCTGTAAAAATGGCAATTTTGGTCACTGTGAGGGTTTAAAAAGTGGTTATTCAACATGAGGCACGATCCAATTGACATTTTGAATCATTTTTGGTACAGTCCAAAAAATCAATTTTCGGATGAAAAACAATGACTCCGGACATGTCGAACGTTCCCAAAATGGTCTATAATGATGAAATTTTAACATTTAATCTTTTGACTCTAAATGACTGTTGGATGTGAATTATGACTTTTTCAACTAAAATAAGTGTGTTTAAAGTCATTTCTGTGCCTGAAACGGGTCAAAATTGAAGCTTTTGAGTAAGCAAAACTCTGTAAAAATGGCAATATTGGTCACTGTGAGGGTTTAGAAAGTGGTTATTCAACATGAGGCACGATCCAATTGACATTTTGAATCATTTTTGGTACAGTCCAAAAAAATAAATTTTCGGATGAAAAACGATGACTCCGGACATGTCGAACGTTCCCAAAATGGTCTATAATGATGAAATTTTAACATTTAATCTTTTGACTCTAAATGACTTTTGGAGGTGCATTATGACTTTTTCAACTAAAATAAGTGTGTTTAAAGTCATATCTGTGCCTGAAACGGGTCAAAATTGAAGCTTTTGAGTAAGCAAAACTCTGTAAAAATGGCAATTTTGGTCACTGTGAGGGTTTAAAAAGTGGTTATTCAACATGAGGCACGATCCAATTGACATTTTGAATCATTTTTGGTACAGTCCAAAAAATCAATTTTCGGATGAAAAACAATGACTCCGGACATGTCGAACGTTCCCAAAATGGTCTATAATGATGAAATTTTAACATTTAATCTTTTGACTCTAAATGACTGTTGGATGTGAATTATGACTTTTTCAACTAAAATAAGTGTGTTTAAAGTCATTTCTGTGCCTGAAACGGGTCAAAATTGAAGCTTTTGAGTAAGCAAAACTCTGTAAAAATGGCCATTTTGGTCACTGTGAGGGTTTAAAAAGTGGTTCTTCAACATGAGGCACGATCCAATTGACATTTTGAATCATTTTTGGTACAGTCCAAAAAATCAATTTTCGGATGAAAAACGATGACTCCGGACATGTCGAACGTTCCCAAAATGGTCTATAATGATGAAATTTTAACGTTTAATCTTTTGACTCTAAATGACTGTTGGATGTGAATTATGACTTTTTCAACTAAAGTAAGTGTGTTTAAAGTCATTTCTGTGCCTGAAACGGGTCAAAATTGAAGCTTTTGAGTAAGCAAAACTCTGTAAAAATGGCAATTTTGGTCACTGTGAGGGTTTAAAAAGTGGTTATTCAACATGAGGCACGATCCAATTGACATTTTGAATCATTTTTGGTACAGTCCAAAAAATCAATTTTCGGATGAAAAACAATGACTCCAGACATGTCGAACGTTCCCAAAATGGTCTATAATGATGAAATTTTAACATTTAATCTTTTGACTCTAAATGACTGTTGGATGTGAATTATGACTTTTTCAACTAAAATAAGTGTGTTTAAAGTCATTTCTGTGCCTGAAACGGGTCAAAATTGAAGCTTTTGAGTATGCAAAACTCTGTAAAAATGGCAATTTTGGTCACTGAGAGGGTTTAAAAAGTGGTTATTCAACATGAGGCATGATCCGATTGACATTTTGAATCATTTTTGGTACAGTCCAAAAAATCAATTTTCGGATGAAAAACGATGACTCCGGACATGTCGAACGTTCCCAAAATGGTCTATAATGATGAAATTTTAACATTTAATTTTTGACTCTAAATGACTGTTGGATGTGAATTATGACTTTTTCAACTAAAATAAGTGTTTAAAATCATTTCTGTGCCTGAAACGGGTCAAAATTGAAGCTTTTGAGTAAGCAAAACTCTGTAAAAAGGGCACTTTTGGTCACTGTGAGGGTTTAAAAAGTGGTTATTCAACATGAGGCACGATCCAATTGACATTGTGAATCATTTTGGGTACAGTCCAAAAAATCAATTTTCGGATGAAAAACGATGACTCCGGACATGTCGAACGTTCCCAAAATGGTCTATAATGATGAAATTTTAACATTTAATCTTTTGACTCTAAATGACTGTTGGATGTGCATTATGACTTTTTCAACTAAAATAAGTGTGTTTAAAGTCATTTCTGTGCCTGAAACAGGTCAAAATTGAAGCTTTTGAGTAAGCAAAACTCTGTAAAAATGGCAATTTTGGTCACTGTGAGGGTTTAGAAAGTGGTTATTCAACATGAGGCATGATCCAATTGACATTTTGAATCATTTTTGGTACAGTCCAAAAAATCAATTTTCGGATGAAAAACGATGACTCCGGACATGTCGAACGTTCCCAAAATGGTCTATAATGATGAAATTTTAACATTTAATCTTTTGACTCTAAATGACTGTTGGATGTGCATTATGACTTTTTCAACTAAAATAAGTGTGTTTAAAGTCATTTCTGCGCCTGAAACGAATCAAAATTGAAGCTTTTGAGTAAGCATAACTCTGTAAAAATGGCAATTTTGGTCACTGTGAGGGTTTAAAAAGTGGTTATTCAACATGAGGCACGATCCAATTGACATTTTGAATCATTTCTGGTACAGTCCAAAAAATCAATTTTCGGATGAAAAACGATGACTCCGGACATGTCGAACGTTCCCAAAATGGTCTATAATGATGACATTTTAACATTTAATCTTTTGACTCTAAATGACTGTTGGATGTGAATTATGACTTTTTCAACTAAAATAAGTGTTTAAAATCATTTCTGTGCCTGAAACGGGTCAAAATTGAAGCTTTTGAGTAAGCAAAACTCTGTAAAAAGGGCACTTTTGGTCACTGTGAGGGTTTAAAAAGTGGTTATTCAACATGAGGCACGATCCAATTGACATTTTGAATCATTTTTGGTACAGTCCAAAAAAATAAATTTTCGGATGAAAAACGATGACTCCGGACATGTCGAACGTTCCCAAAATGGTCTATAATGATGAAATTTTAACATTTAATCTTTTGACTCTAAATGACTGTTGGAGGTGCATTATGACTTTTTCAACTAAAATAAGTGTGTTTAAAGTCATATCTGCGCCTGACACGGGTCAAAATTGAAGCTTTTGAGTAAGCAAAACTCTGTAAAAATGGCAATTTTGGTCACTGTGAGGGTTTAGAAAGTGGTTATTCAACATGAGGCATGATCCAATTGACATTTTGAATCATTTTTGGTACAGTCCAAAAAATCAATTTTCGGATGAAAAACGATGACTCCGGACATGTCGAACGTTCCCAAAATGGTCTATAATGATGACATTTTAACATTTAATCTTTTGACTCTAAATGACTGTTGGATGTGAATTATGACTTTTTCAACTAAAATAAGTGTGTTTAAAGTCATTTCTGTGCCTGAAACGGGTCAAAATTGAAGCTTTTGAGTATGCAAAACTCTGTAAAAAGGGCACTTTTGGTCACTTTGAGGGTTTAAAAAGTGGTTATTCAACATGAGGCACGATCCAATTGACATTTTGAATCATTTTGGGTACAGTCCAAAAAATCAATTTTCGGATGAAAAACGATGACTCCGGACATGTCGAACGTTCCCAAAATGGTCTATAATGATGAAATTTTAACATTTAATCTTTTGACTCTAAATGACTGTTGGATGTGAATTATGACTTTTTCAACTAAAATAAGTGTGTTTAAAGTCATTTCTGTGCCTGAAACGGGTCAAAATTGAAGCTTTTGAGTAAGCAAAACTCTGTAAAAATGGCAATATTGGTCACTGTGAGGGTTTAGAAAGTGGTTATTCAACATGAGGCACGATCCAATTGACATTTTGAATCATTTTTGGTACAGTCCAAAAAAATTAATTTTCGGATGAAAAACGATGACTCCGGACATGTCGAACGTTCCCAAAATGGTCTATAATGATGAAATTTTAACATTTAATCTTTTGACTCTAAATGACTGTTGGAGGTGCATTATGACTTTTTCAACTAAAATAAGTGTGTTTAAAGTCATATCTGTGCCTGAAACGGGTCAAAATTGAAGCTTTTGAGTAAGCAAAACTCTGTAAAAATGGCAATATTGGTCACTGTGAGGGTTTAGAAAGTGGTTATTCAACATGAGGCACGATCCAATTGACATTTTGAATCATTTTTGGTACAGTCCAAAAAAATAAATTTTCGGATGAAAAACGATGACTCCGGACATGTCGAACGTTCCCAAAATGGTCTATAATGATGAAATTTTAACATTTAATCTTTTGACTCTAAATGACTTTTGGAGGTGCATTATGACTTTTTCAACTAAAATAAGTGTGTTTAAAGTCATATCTGTGCCTGAAACGGGTCAAAATTGAAGCTTTTGAGTAAGCAAAACTCTGTAAAAATGGCAATTTTGGTCACTGTGAGGGTTTAAAAAGTGGTTATTCAACATGAGGCACGATCCAATTGACATTTTGAATCATTTTTGGTACAGTCCAAAAAATCAATTTTCGGATGAAAAACAATGACCCCGGACATGTCGAACGTTCCCAAAATGGTCTATAATGATGAAATTTTAACATTTAATCTTTTGACTCTAAATGACTGTTGGATGTGAATTATGACTTTTTCAACTAAAATAAGTGTGTTTAAAGTCATTTCTGTGCCTGAAACGGGTCAAAATTGAAGCTTTTGAGTAAGCAAAACTCTGTAAAAATGGCCATTTTGGTCACTGTGAGGGTTTAAAAAGTGGTTCTTCAACATGAGGCACGATCCAATTGACATTTTGAATCATTTTTGGTACAGTCCAAAAAATCAATTTTCGGATGAAAAACGATGACTCCGGACATGTCGAACGTTCCCAAAATGGTCTATAATGATGAAATTTTAACGTTTAATCTTTTGACTCTAAATGACTGTTGGATGTGAATTATGACTTTTTCAACTAAAGTAAGTGTGTTTAAAGTCATTTCTGTGCCTGAAACGGGTCAAAATTGAAGCTTTTGAGTAAGCAAAACTCTGTAAAAATGGCAATTTTGGTCACTGTGAGGGTTTAAAAAGTGGTTATTCAACATGAGGCACGATCCAATTGACATTTTGAATCATTTTTGGTACAGTCCAAAAAATCAATTTTCGGATGAAAAACGATGACTCCGGACATGTCGAACGTTCCCAAAATGGTCTATAATGATGAAATTTTAACATTTAATCTTTTGACTCTAAATGACTGTTGGATGTGAATTATGACTTTTTCAACTAAAATAAGTGTTTAAAATCATTTCTGTGCCTGAAACGGGTCAAAATTGAAGCTTTTGAGTAAGCAAAACTCTGTAAAAAGGGCACTTTTGGTCACTGTGAGGGTTTAAAAAGTGGTTATTCAACATGAGGCACGATCCAATTGACATTGTGAATCATTTTGGGTACAGTCCAAAAAATCAATTTTCGGATGAAAAACGATGACTCCGGACATGTCGAACGTTCCCAAAATGGTCTATAATGATGAAATTTTAACATTTAATCTTTTGACTCTAAATGACTGTTGGATGTGAATTATGACTTTTTCAACTAAAATAAGTGTGTTTAAAGTCATTTCTGTGCCTGAAACGGGTCAAAATTGAAGCTTTTGAGTATGCAAAACTCTGTAAAAATGGCAATTTTGGTCACTGTGAGGGTTTAGAAAGTGGTTATTCAACATGAGGCACGATCCAATTGACATTTTGAATCAATTTTGGTACAGTCCAAAAAATCTATTTTCGGATGAAAAACGATGACTCCGGACATGTCGAACGTTCCCAAAATGGTCTATATTGATGAAATTCTAACATTTAATCTTTTGACTCTAAATGACTGTTGGATGTGCATTATGACTTTTTCAACTAAAATAAGTGTGTTTAAAGTCATTTCTGCGCCTGAAACGAATCAAAATTGAAGCTTTTGAGTAAGCATAACTCTGTAAAAATGGCAATTTTGGTCACTGTGAGGGTTTAAAAAGTGGTTATTCAACATGAGGCACGATCCAATTGACATTTTGAATCATTTTTGGTACAGTCCAAAAAATCAATTTTCGGATGAAAAACGATGACTCCGGACATGTCGAACGTTCCCAAAATGGTCTATAATGATGAAATTTTAACATTTAATCTTTTGACTCTAAATGACTGTTGGATGTGAATTATGACTTTTTCAACTAAAATAAGTGTGTTTAAAGTCATTTCTGTGCCTGAAACGGGTCAAAATTGAAGCTTTTGAGTAAGCAAAACTCTGTAAAAATGGCAATTTTGGTCACTGTGAGGGTTTAAAAAGTGGTTATTCAACATGAGGCACGATCCAATTGACATTTTGAATCATTTTTGGTACAGTCCAAAAAATCAATTTTCGGATGAAAAACAATGACTCCGGACATGTCGAACGTTCCCAAAATGGTCTATAATGATGAAATTTTAACATTTAATCTTTTGACTCTAAATGACTGTTGGATGTGAATTATGACTTTTTCAACTAAAATAAGTGTGTTTAAAGTCATTTCTGTGCCTGAAACGGGTCAAAATTGAAGCTTTTGAGTAAGCAAAACTCTGTAAAAATGGCAATATTGGTCACTGTGAGGGTTTAGAAAGTGGTTATTCAACATGAGGCACGATCCAATTGACATTTTGAATCATTTTTGGTACAGTCCAAAAAAATAAATTTTCGGATGAAAAACGATGACTCCGGACATGTCGAACGTTCCCAAAATGGTCTATAATGATGAAATTTTAACATTTAATCTTTTGACTCTAAATGACTTTTGGAGGTGCATTATGACTTTTTCAACTAAAATAAGTGTGTTTAAAGTCATATCTGTGCCTGAAACGGGTCAAAATTGAAGCTTTTGAGTAAGCAAAACTCTGTAAAAATGGCAATTTTGGTCACTGTGAGGGTTTAAAAAGTGGTTATTCAACATGAGGCACGATCCAATTGACATTTTGAATCATTTTTGGTACAGTCCAAAAAATCAATTTTCGGATGAAAAACAATGACTCCGGACATGTCGAACGTTCCCAAAATGGTCTATAATGATGAAATTTTAACATTTAATCTTTTGACTCTAAATGACTGTTGGATGTGAATTATGACTTTTTCAACTAAAATAAGTGTGTTTAAAGTCATTTCTGTGCCTGAAACGGGTCAAAATTGAAGCTTTTGAGTAAGCAAAACTCTGTAAAAATGGCCATTTTGGTCACTGTGAGGGTTTAAAAAGTGGTTCTTCAACATGAGGCACGATCCAATTGACATTTTGAATCATTTTTGGTACAGTCCAAAAAATCAATTTTCGGATGAAAAACGATGACTCCGGACATGTCGAACGTTCCCAAAATGGTCTATAATGATGAAATTTTAACGTTTAATCTTTTGACTCTAAATGACTGTTGGATGTGAATTATGACTTTTTCAACTAAAGTAAGTGTGTTTAAAGTCATTTCTGTGCCTGAAACGGGTCAAAATTGAAGCTTTTGAGTAAGCAAAACTCTGTAAAAATGGCAATTTTGGTCACTGTGAGGGTTTAAAAAGTGGTTATTCAACATGAGGCACGATCCAATTGACATTTTGAATCATTTTTGGTACAGTCCAAAAAATCAATTTTCGGATGAAAAACAATGACTCCAGACATGTCGAACGTTCCCAAAATGGTCTATAATGATGAAATTTTAACATTTAATCTTTTGACTCTAAATGACTGTTGGATGTGAATTATGACTTTTTCAACTAAAATAAGTGTGTTTAAAGTCATTTCTGTGCCTGAAACGGGTCAAAATTGAAGCTTTTGAGTATGCAAAACTCTGTAAAAATGGCAATTTTGGTCACTGAGAGGGTTTAAAAAGTGGTTATTCAACATGAGGCATGATCCGATTGACATTTTGAATCATTTTTGGTACAGTCCAAAAAATCAATTTTCGGATGAAAAACGATGACTCCGGACATGTCGAACGTTCCCAAAATGGTCTATAATGATGAAATTTTAACATTTAATCTTTTGACTCTAAATGACTGTTGGATGTGAATTATGACTTTTTCAACTAAAATAAGTGTTTAAAATCATTTCTGTGCCTGAAACGGGTCAAAATTGAAGCTTTTGAGTAAGCAAAACTCTGTAAAAAGGGCACTTTTGGTCACTGTGAGGGTTTAAAAAGTGGTTATTCAACATGAGGCACGATCCAATTGACATTGTGAATCATTTTGGGTACAGTCCAAAAAATCAATTTTCGGATGAAAAACGATGACTCCGGACATGTCGAACGTTCCCAAAATGGTCTATAATGATGAAATTTTAACATTTAATCTTTTGACTCTAAATGACTGTTGGATGTGCATTATGACTTTTTCAACTAAAATAAGTGTGTTTAAAGTCATTTCTGTGCCTGAAACAGGTCAAAATTGAAGCTTTTGAGTAAGCAAAACTCTGTAAAAATGGCAATTTTGGTCACTGTGAGGGTTTAGAAAGTGGTTATTCAACATGAGGCATGATCCAATTGACATTTTGAATCATTTTTGGTACAGTCCAAAAAATCAATTTTCGGATGAAAAACGATGACTCCGGACATGTCGAACGTTCCCAAAATGGTCTATAATGATGAAATTTTAACATTTAATCTTTTGACTCTAAATGACTGTTGGATGTGAATTATGACTTTTTCAACTAAAATAAGTGTGTTTAAAGTCATTTCTGTGCCTGAAACGGGTCAAAATTGAAGCTTTTGAGTATGCAAAACTCTGTAAAAATGGCAATTTTGGTCACTGTGAGGGTTTAGAAAGTGGTTATTCAACATGAGGCACGATCCAATTGACATTTTGAATCAATTTTGGTACAGTCCAAAAAATCAATTTTCGGATGAAAAACGATGACTCCGGACATGTCGAACGTTCCCAAAATGGTCTATATTGATGAAATTCTAACATTTAATCTTTTGACTCTAAATGACTGTTGGATGTGCATTATGACTTTTTCAACTAAAATAAGTGTGTTTAAAGTCATTTCTGCGCCTGAAACGAATCAAAATTGAAGCTTTTGAGTAAGCATAACTCTGTAAAAATGGCAATTTTGGTCACTGTGAGGGTTTAAAAAGTGGTTATTCAACATGAGGCACGATCCAATTGACATTTTGAATCATTTTTGGTACAGTCCAAAAAATCAATTTTCGGATGAAAAACGATGACTCCGGACATGTCGAACGTTCCCAAAATGGTCTATAATGATGAAATTTTAACATTTAATCTTTTGACTCTAAATGACTGTTGGATGTGAATTATGACTTTTTCAACTAAAATAATTGTTTAAAATCATTTCTGTGCCTGAAACGGGTCAAAATTGAAGCTTTTGAGTAAGCAAAACTCTGTAAAAAGGGCACTTTTGGTCACTTTGAGGGTTTAAAAAGTGGTTATTCAACATGAGGCACGATCCAATTGACATTTTGAATCATTTTGGGTACAGTCCAAAAAATCAATTTTCGGATGAAAAACGATGACTCCGGACATGTCGAACGTTCCCAAAATGGTCTATAATGATGAAATTTTAACATTTAATCTTTTGACTCTAAATGACTGTTGGATGTGAATTATGACTTTTTCAACTAAAATAAGTGTGTTTAAAGTCATTTCTGTGCCTGAAACGGGTCAAAATTGAAGCTTTTGAGTAAGCAAAACTCTGTAAAAATGGCAATATTGGTCACTGTGAGGGTTTAGAAAGTGGTTATTCAACATGAGGCACGATCCAATTGACATTTTGAATCATTTTTGGTACAGTCCAAAAAAATTAATTTTCGGATGAAAAACGATGACTCCGGACATGTCGAACGTTCCCAAAATGGTCTATAATGATGAAATTTTAACATTTAATCTTTTGACTCTAAATGACTGTTGGAGGTGCATTATGACTTTTTCAACTAAAATAAGTGTGTTTAAAGTCATATCTGTGCCTGAAACGGGTCAAAATTGAAGCTTTTGAGTAAGCAAAACTCTGTAAAAATGGCAATATTGGTCACTGTGAGGGTTTAGAAAGTGGTTATTCAACATGAGGCACGATCCAATTGACATTTTGAATCATTTTTGGTACAGTCCAAAAAAATAAATTTTCGGATGAAAAACGATGACTCCGGACATGTCGAACGTTCCCAAAATGGTCTATAATGATGAAATTTTAACATTTAATCTTTTGACTCTAAATGACTTTTGGAGGTGCATTATGACTTTTTCAACTAAAATAAGTGTGTTTAAAGTCATATCTGTGCCTGAAACGGGTCAAAATTGAAGCTTTTGAGTAAGCAAAACTCTGTAAAAATGGCAATTTTGGTCACTGTGAGGGTTTAAAAAGTGGTTATTCAACATGAGGCACGATCCAATTGACATTTTGAATCATTTTTGGTACAGTCCAAAAAATCAATTTTCGGATGAAAAACAATGACCCCGGACATGTCGAACGTTCCCAAAATGGTCTATAATGATGAAATTTTAACATTTAATCTTTTGACTCTAAATGACTGTTGGATGTGAATTATGACTTTTTCAACTAAAATAAGTGTGTTTAAAGTCATTTCTGTGCCTGAAACGGGTCAAAATTGAAGCTTTTGAGTAAGCAAAACTCTGTAAAAATGGCCATTTTGGTCACTGTGAGGGTTTAAAAAGTGGTTCTTCAACATGAGGCACGATCCAATTGACATTTTGAATCATTTTTGGTACAGTCCAAAAAATCAATTTTCGGATGAAAAACGATGACTCCGGACATGTCGAACGTTCCCAAAATGGTCTATAATGATGAAATTTTAACGTTTAATCTTTTGACTCTAAATGACTGTTGGATGTGAATTATGACTTTTTCAACTAAAGTAAGTGTGTTTAAAGTCATTTCTGTGCCTGAAACGGGTCAAAATTGAAGCTTTTGAGTAAGCAAAACTCTGTAAAAAGGGCACTTTTGGTCACTGTGAGGGTTTAAAAAGTGGTTATTCAACATGAGGCACGATCCAATTGACATTGTGAATCATTTTGGGTACAGTCCAAAAAATCAATTTTCGGATGAAAAACGATGACTCCGGACATGTCGAACGTTCCCAAAATGGTCTATAATGATGAAATTTTAACATTTAATCTTTTGACTCTAAATGACTGTTGGATGTGCATTATGACTTTTTCAACTAAAATAAGTGTGTTTAAAGTCATTTCTGTGACTGAAACAGGTCAAAATTGAAGCTTTTGAGTAAGCAAAACTCTGTAAAAATGGCAATTTTGGTCACTGTGAGGGTTTAGAAAGTGGTTATTCAACATGAGGCATGATCCAATTGACATTTTGAATCATTTTTGGTACAGTCCAAAAAATCAATTTTCGGATGAAAAACGATGACTCCGGACTTGTCGAACGTTCCCAAAATGGTCTATAATGATGAAATTTTAACATTTAATCTTTTGACTCTAAATGACTGTTGGATGTGAATTATGACTTTTTCAACTAAAATAAGTGTGTTTAAAGTCATTTCTGTGCCTGAAACGGGTCAAAATTGAAGCTTTTGAGTATGCAAAACTCTGTAAAAATGGCAATTTTGGTCACTGTGAGGGTTTAGAAAGTGGTTATTCAACATGAGGCACGATCCAATTGACATTTTGAATCAATTTTGGTACAGTCCAAAAAATCAATTTTCGGATGAAAAACGATGACTCCGGACATGTCGAACGTTCCCAAAATGGTCTATATTGATGAAATTCTAACATTTAATCTTTTGACTCTAAATGACTGTTGGATGTGCATTATGACTTTTTCAACTAAAATAAGTGTGTTTAAAGTCATTTCTGCGCCTGAAACGAATCAAAATTGAAGCTTTTGAGTAAGCATAACTCTGTAAAAATGGCAATTTTGGTCACTGTGAGGGTTTAAAAAGTGGTTATTCAACATGAGGCACGATCCAATTGACATTTTGAATCATTTTTGGTACAGTCCAAAAAATCAATTTTCGGATGAAAAACGATGACTCCGGACATGTCGAACGTTCCCAAAATGGTCTATAATGATGAAATTTTAACATTTAATCTTTTGACTCTAAATGACTGTTGGATGTGAATTATGACTTTTTCAACTAAAATAATTGTTTAAAATCATTTCTGTGCCTGAAACGGGTCAAAATTGAAGCTTTTGAGTAAGCAAAACTCTGTAAAAAGGGCACTTTTGGTCACTTTGAGGGTTTAAAAAGTGGTTATTCAACATGAGGCACGATCCAATTGACATTTTGAATCATTTTGGGTACAGTCCAAAAAATCAATTTTCGGATGAAAAACGATGACTCCGGACATGTCGAACGTTCCCAAAATGGTCTATAATGATGAAATTTTAACATTTAATCTTTTGACTCTAAATGACTGTTGGATGTGAATTATGACTTTTTCAACTAAAATAAGTGTGTTTAAAGTCATTTCTGTGCCTGAAACGGGTCAAAATTGAAGCTTTTGAGTAAGCAAAACTCTGTAAAAATGGCAATATTGGTCACTGTGAGGGTTTAGAAAGTGGTTATTCAACATGAGGCACGATCCAATTGACATTTTGAATCATTTTTGGTACAGTCCAAAAAAATTAATTTTCGGATGAAAAACGATGACTCCAGGCATGTCGAACGTTCCCAAAATGGTCTATAATGATGAAATTTTAACATTTAATCTTTTGACTCTAAATGACTGTTGGAGGTGCATTATGACTTTTTCAACTAAAATAAGTGTGTTTAAAGTCATATCTGTGCCTGAAACGGGTCAAAATTGAAGCTTTTGAGTAAGCAAAACTCTGTAAAAATGGCAATATTGGTCACTGTGAGGGTTTAGAAAGTGGTTATTCAACATGAGGCACGATCCAATTGACATTTTGAATCATTTTTGGTACAGTCCAAAAAAATAAATTTTCGGATGAAAAACGATGACTCCGGACATGTCGAACGTTCCCAAAATGGTCTATAATGATGAAATTTTAACATTTAATCTTTTGACTCTAAATGACTTTTGGAGGTGCATTATGACTTTTTCAACTAAAATAAGTGTGTTTAAAGTCATATCTGTGCCTGAAACGGGTCAAAATTGAAGCTTTTGAGTAAGCAAAACTCTGTAAAAATGGCAATTTTGGTCACTGTGAGGGTTTAAAAAGTGGTTATTCAACATGAGGCACGATCCAATTGACATTTTGAATCATTTTTGGTACAGTCCAAAAAATCAATTTTCGGATGAAAAACAATGACCCCGGACATGTCGAACGTTCCCAAAATGGTCTATAATGATGAAATTTTAACATTTAATCTTTTGACTCTAAATGACTGTTGGATGTGAATTATGACTTTTTCAACTAAAATAAGTGTGTTTAAAGTCATTTCTGTGCCTGAAACGGGTCAAAATTGAAGCTTTTGAGTAAGCAAAACTCTGTAAAAATGGCCATTTTGGTCACTGTGAGGGTTTAAAAAGTGGTTCTTCAACATGAGGCACGATCCAATTGACATTTTGAATCATTTTTGGTACAGTCCAAAAAATCAATTTTCGGATGAAAAACGATGACTCCGGACATGTCGAACGTTCCCAAAATGGTCTATAATGATGAAATTTTAACGTTTAATCTTTTGACTCTAAATGACTGTTGGATGTGAATTATGACTTTTTCAACTAAAGTAAGTGTGTTTAAAGTCATTTCTGTGCCTGAAACGGGTCAAAATTGAAGCTTTTGAGTAAGCAAAACTCTGTAAAAATGGCAATTTTGGCCACTGTGAGGGTTTAAAAAGTGGTTATTCAACATGAGGCACGATCCAATTGACATTTTGAATCATTTTTGGTACAGTCCAAAAAATCAATTTTCGGATGAAAAACAATGACTCCAGACATGTCGAACGTTCCCAAAATGGTCTATAATGATGAAATTTTAACATTTAATCTTTTGACTCTAAATGACTGTTGGATGTGAATTATGACTTTTTCAACTAAAATAAGTGTGTTTAAAGTCATTTCTGTGCCTGAAACGGGTCAAAATTGAAGCTTTTGAGTATGCAAAACTCTGTAAAAATGGCAATTTTGGTCACTGAGAGGGTTTAAAAAGTGGTTATTCAACATGAGGCATGATCCGATTGACATTTTGAATCATTTTTGGTACAGTCCAAAAAATCAATTTTCGGATGAAAAACGATGACTCCGGACATGTCGAACGTTCCCAAAATGGTCTATAATGATGAAATTTTAACATTTAATCTTTTGACTCTAAATGACTGTTGGATGTGAATTATGACTTTTTCAACTAAAATAAGTGTTTAAAATCATTTCTGTGCCTGAAACGGGTCAAAATTGAAGCTTTTGAGTAAGCAAAACTCTGTAAAAAGGGCACTTTTGGTCACTGTGAGGGTTTAAAAAGTGGTTATTCAACATGAGGCACGATCCAATTGACATTGTGAATCATTTTGGGTACAGTCCAAAAAATCAATTTTCGGATGAAAAACGATGACTCCGGACATGTCGAACGTTCCCAAAATGGTCTATAATGATGAAATTTTAACATTTAATCTTTTGACTCTAAATGACTGTTGGATGTGAATTATGACTTTTTCAACTAAAATAAGTGTGTTTAAAGTCATTTCTGTGCCTGAAACGGGTCAAAATTGAAGCTTTTGAGTATGCAAAACTCTGTAAAAATGGCAATTTTGGTCACTGTGAGGGTTTAGAAAGTGGTTATTCAACATGAGGCACGATCCAATTGACATTTTGAATCAATTTTGGTACAGTCCAAAAAATCAATTTTCGGATGAAAAACGATGACTCCGGACATGTCGAACGTTCCCAAAATGGTCTATATTGATGAAATTCTAACATTTAATCTTTTGACTCTAAATGACTGTTGGATGTGCATTATGACTTTTTCAACTAAAATAAGTGTGTTTAAAGTCATTTCTGCGCCTGAAACGAATCAAAATTGAAGCTTTTGAGTAAGCATAACTCTGTAAAAATGGCAATTTTGGTCACTGTGAGGGTTTAAAAAGTGGTTATTCAACATGAGGCACGATCCAATTGACATTTTGAATCATTTTTGGTACAGTCCAAAAAATCAATTTTCGGATGAAAAACGATGACTCCGGACATGTCGAACGTTCCCAAAATGGTCTATAATGATGAAATTTTAACATTTAATCTTTTGACTCTAAATGACTGTTGGATGTGAATTATGACTTTTTCAACTAAAATAAGTGTTTAAAATCATTTCTGTGCCTGAAACGGGTCAAAATTGAAGCTTTTGAGTAAGCAAAACTCTGTAAAAATGGCAATATTGGTCACTGTGAGGGTTTAGAAAGTGGTTATTCAACATGAGGCACGATCCAATTGACATTTTGAATCATTTTTGGTACAGTCCAAAAAAATTAATTTTCGGATGAAAAACGATGACTCCGGACATGTCGAACGTTCCCAAAATGGTCTATAATGATGAAATTTTAACATTTAATCTTTTGACTCTAAATGACTGTTGGAGGTGCATTATGACTTTTTCAACTAAAATAAGTGTGTTTAAAGTCATATCTGTGCCTGAAACGGGTCAAAATTGAAGCTTTTGAGTAAGCAAAACTCTGTAAAAATGGCAATTTTGGTCACTGTGAGGGTTTAAAAAGTGGTTATTCAACATGAGGCACGATCTAATTGACATTTTGAATCATTTTTGGTACAGTCCAAAAAATCAATTTTCGGATGAAAAACAATGACTCCGGACATGTCGAACGTTCCCAAAATGGTCTATAATGATGAAATTTTAACATTTAATCTTTTGACTCTAAATGACTGTTGGATGTGAATTATGACTTTTTCAACTAAAATAAGTGTGTTTAAAGTCATTTCTGTGCCTGAAACGGGTCAAAATTGAAGCTTTTGAGTAAGCAAAACTCTGTAAAAATGGCCATTTTGGTCACTGTGAGGGTTTAAAAAGTGGTTCTTCAACATGAGGCACGATCCAATTGACATTTTGAATCATTTTTGGTACAGTCCAAAAAATCAATTTTCGGATGAAAAACGATGACTCCGGACATGTCGAACGTTCCCAAAATGGTCTATAATGATGAAATTTTAACGTTTAATCTTTTGACTCTAAATGACTGTTGGATGTGAATTATGACTTTTTCAACTAAAGTAAGTGTGTTTAAAGTCATTTCTGTGCCTGAAACGGGTGAAAATTGAAGCTTTTGAGTAAGCAAAACTCTGTAAAAATGGCAATTTTGGTCACTGAGAGGGTTTAAAAAGTGGTTATTCAACATGAGGCATGATCCGATTGACATTTTGAATCATTTTTGGTACAGTCCAAAAAATCAATTTTCGGATGAAAAACGATGACTCCGGACATGTCGAACGTTCCCAAAATGGTCTATAATGATGAAATTTTAACATTTAATCTTTTGACTCTAAATGACTGTTGGATGTGAATTATGACTTTTTCAACTAAAATAAGTGTTTAAAATCATTTCTGTGCCTGAAACGGGTCAAAATTGAAGCTTTTGAGTAAGCAAAACTCTGTAAAAAGGGCACTTTTGGTCACTGTGAGGGTTTAAAAAGTGGTTATTCAACATGAGGCACGATCCAATTGACATTGTGAATCATTTTGGGTACAGTCCAAAAAATCAATTTTCGGATGAAAAACGATGACTCCGGACATGTCGAACGTTCCCAAAATGGTCTATAATGATGAAATTTTAACATTTAATCTTTTGACTCTAAATGACTGTTGGATGTGAATTATGACTTTTTCAACTAAAATAAGTGTGTTTAAAGTCATTTCTGTGCCTGAAACGGGTCAAAATTGAAGCTTTTGAGTATGCAAAACTCTGTAAAAATGGCAATTTTGGTCACTGTGAGGGTTTAGAAAGTGGTTATTCAACATGAGGCACGATCCAATTGACATTTTGAATCAATTTTGGTACAGTCCAAAAAATCAATTTTCGGATGAAAAACGATGACTCCGGACATGTCGAACGTTCCCAAAATGGTCTATATTGATGAAATTCTAACATTTAATCTTTTGACTCTAAATGACTGTTGGATGTGCATTATGACTTTTTCAACTAAAATAAGTGTGTTTAAAGTCATTTCTGCGCCTGAAACGAATCAAAATTGAAGCTTTTGAGTAAGCATAACTCTGTAAAAATGGCAATTTTGGTCACTGTGAGGGTTTAAAAAGTGGTTATTCAACATGAGGCACGATCCAATTGACATTTTGAATCATTTTTGGTACAGTCCAAAAAATCAATTTTCGGATGAAAAACGATGACTCCGGACATGTCGAACGTTCCCAAAATGGTCTATAATGATGAAATTTTAACATTTAATCTTTTGACTCTAAATGACTGTTGGATGTGAATTATGACTTTTTCAACTAAAATAAGTGTTTAAAATCATTTCTGTGCCTGAAACGGGTCAAAATTGAAGCTTTTGAGTAAGCAAAACTCTGTAAAAAGGGCACTTTTGGTCACTTTGAGGGTTTAAAAAGTGGTTATTCAACATGAGGCACGATCCAATTGACATTTTGAATCATTTTGGGTACAGTCCAAAAAATCAATTTTCGGATGAAAAACGATGACTCCGGAGATGTCGAACGTTCCCAAAATGGTCTATAATGATGAAATTTTAACATTTAATCTTTTGACTCTAAATGACTGTTGGATGTGAATTATGACTTTTTCAACTAAAATAAGTGTGTTTAAAGTCATTTCTGTGCCTGAAACGGGTCAAAATTGAAGCTTTTGAGTAAGCAAAACTCTGTAAAAATGGCAATATTGGTCACTGTGAGGGTTTAGAAAGTGGTTATTCAACATGAGGCACGATCCAATTGACATTTTGAATCATTTTTGGTACAGTCCAAAAAAATTAATTTTCGGATGAAAAACGATGACTCCGGACATGTCGAACGTTCCCAAAATGGTCTATAATGATGAAATTTTAACATTTAATCTTTTGACTCTAAATGACTGTTGGAGGTGCATTATGACTTTTTCAACTAAAATAAGTGTGTTTAAAGTCATATCTGTGCCTGAAACGGGTCAAAATTGAAGCTTTTGAGTAAGCAAAACTCTGTAAAAATGGCAATATTGGTCACTGTGAGGGTTTAGAAAGTGGTTATTCAACATGAGGCACGATCCAATTGACATTTTGAATCATTTTTGGTACAGTCCAAAAAAATAAATTTTCGGATGAAAAACGATGACTCCGGACATGTCGAACGTTCCCAAAATGGTCTATAATGATGAAATTTTAACATTTAATCTTTTGACTCTAAATGACTTTTGGAGGTGCATTATGACTTTTTCAACTAAAATAAGTGTGTTTAAAGTCATATCTGTGCCTGAAACGGGTCAAAATTGAAGCTTTTGAGTAAGCAAAACTCTGTAAAAATGGCAATTTTGGTCACTGTGAGGGTTTAAAAAGTGGTTATTCAACATGAGGCACGATCCAATTGACATTTTGAATCATTTTTGGTACAGTCCAAAAAATCAATTTTCGGATGAAAAACAATGACTCCGGACATGTCGAACGTTCCCAAAATGGTCTATAATGATGAAATTTTAACATTTAATCTTTTGACTCTAAATGACTGTTGGATGTGAATTATGACTTTTTCAACTAAAATAAGTGTTTAAAATCATTTCTGTGCCTGAAACGGGTCAAAATTGAAGCTTTTGAGTAAGCAAAACTCTGTAAAAAGGGCACTTTTGGTCACTGTGAGGGTTTAAAAAGTGGTTATTCAACATGAGGCACGATCCAATTGACATTGTGAATCATTTTGGGTACAGTCCAAAAAATCAATTTTCGGATGAAAAACGATGACTCCGGACATGTCGAACGTTCCCAAAATGGTCTATAATGATGAAATTTTAACATTTAATCTTTTGACTCTAAATGACTGTTGGATGTGAATTATGACTTTTTCAACTAAAATAAGTGTGTTTAAAGTCATTTCTGTGCCTGAAACGGGTCAAAATTGAAGCTTTTGAGTATGCAAAACTCTGTAAAAATGGCAATTTTGGTCACTGTGAGGGTTTAGAAAGTGGTTATTCAACATGAGGCACGATCCAATTGACATTTTGAATCAATTTTGGTACAGTCCAAAAAATCAATTTTCGGATGAAAAACGATGACTCCGGACATGTCGAACGTTCCCAAAATGGTCTATAATGATGAAATTTTAACATTTAATCTTTTGACTCTAAATGACTGTTGGAGGTGCATTATGACTTTTTCAACTAAAATAAGTGTGTTTAAAGTCATATCTGTGCCTGAAACGGGTCAAAATTGAAGCTTTTGAGTAAGCAAAACTCTGTAAAAATGGCAATATTGGTCACTGTGAGGGTTTAGAAAGTGGTTATTCAACATGAGGCACGATCCAATTGACATTTTGAATCATTTTTGGTACAGTCCAAAAAAATAAATTTTCGGATGAAAAACGATGACTCCGGACATGTCGAACGTTCCCAAAATGGTCTATAATGATGAAATTTTAACGTTTAATCTTTTGACTCTAAATGACTGTTGGATGTGAATTATGACTTTTTCAACTAAAGTAAGTGTGTTTAAAGTCATTTCTGTGCCTGAAACGGGTCAAAATTGAAGCTTTTGAGTAAGCAAAACTCTGTAAAAATGGCAATTTTGGTCACTGAGAGGGTTTAAAAAGTGGTTATTCAACATGAGGCATGATCCGATTGACATTTTGAATCATTTTTGGTACAGTCCAAAAAATCAATTTTCGGATGAAAAACGATGACTCCGGACATGTCGAACGTTCCCAAAATGGTCTATAATGATGAAATTTTAACATTTAATCTTTTGACTCTAAATGACTGTTGGATGTGAATTATGACTTTTTCAACTAAAATAAGTGTTTAAAATCATTTCTGTGCCTGAAACGGGTCAAAATTGAAGCTTTTGAGTAAGCAAAACTCTGTAAAAAGGGCACTTTTGGTCACTGTGAGGGTTTAAAAAGTGGTTATTCAACATGAGGCACGATCCAATTGACATTGTGAATCATTTTGGGTACAGTCCAAAAAATCAATTTTCGGATGAAAAACGATGACTCCGGACATGTCGAACGTTCCCAAAATGGTCTATAATGATGAAATTTTAACATTTAATCTTTTGACTCTAAATGACTGTTGGATGTGAATTATGACTTTTTCAACTAAAATAAGTGTGTTTAAAGTCATTTCTGTGCCTGAAACGGGTCAAAATTGAAGCTTTTGAGTATGCAAAACTCTGTAAAAATGGCAATTTTGGTCACTGTGAGGGTTTAGAAAGTGGTTATTCAACATGAGGCACGATCCAATTGACATTTTGAATCAATTTTGGTACAGTCCAAAAAATCAATTTTCGGATGAAAAACGATGACTCCGGACATGTCGAACGTTCCCAAAATGGTCTATAATGATGAAATTTTAACATTTAATCTTTTGACTCTAAATGACTGTTGGAGGTGCATTATGACTTTTTCAACTAAAATAAGTGTGTTTAAAGTCATATCTGTGCCTGAAACGGGTCAAAATTGAAGCTTTTGAGTAAGCAAAACTCTGTAAAAATGGCAATATTGGTCACTGTGAGGGTTTAGAAAGTGGTTATTCAACATGAGGCACGATCCAATTGACATTTTGAATCATTTTTGGTACAGTCCAAAAAAATAAATTTTCGGATGAAAAACGATGACTCCGGACATGTCGAACGTTCCCAAAATGGTCTATAATGATGAAATTTTAACATTTAATCTTTTGACTCTAAATGACTTTTGGAGGTGCATTATGACTTTTTCAACTAAAATAAGTGTGTTTAAAGTCATATCTGTGCCTGAAACGGGTCAAAATTGAAGCTTTTGAGTAAGCAAAACTCTGTAAAAATGGCAATTTTGGTCACTGTGAGGGTTTAAAAAGTGGTTATTCAACATGAGGCACGATCCAATTGACATTTTGAATCATTTTTGGTACAGTCCAAAAAATCAATTTTCGGATGAAAAACAATGACTCCGGACATGTCGAACGTTCCCAAAATGGTCTATAATGATGAAATTTTAACATTTAATCTTTTGACTCTAAATGACTGTTGGATGTGAATTATGACTTTTTCAACTAAAATAAGTGTGTTTAAAGTCATTTCTGTGCCTGAAACGGGTCAAAATTGAAGCTTTTGAGTAAGCAAAACTCTGTAAAAATGGCCATTTTGGTCACTGTGAGGGTTTAAAAAGTGGTTCTTCAACATGAGGCACGATCCAATTGACATTTTGAATCATTTTTGGTACAGTCCAAAAAATCAATTTTCGGATGAAAAACGATGACTCCGGACATGTCGAACGTTCCCAAAATGGTCTATAATGATGAAATTTTAACGTTTAATCTTTTGACTCTAAATGACTGTTGGATGTGAATTATGACTTTTTCAACTAAAGTAAGTGTGTTTAAAGTCATTTCTGTGCCTGAAACGGGTCAAAATTGAAGCTTTTGAGTAAGCAAAACTCTGTAAAAATGGCAATTTTGGTCACTGAGAGGGTTTAAAAAGTGGTTATTCAACATGAGGCATGATCCGATTGACATTTTGAATCATTTTTGGTACAGTCCAAAAAATCAATTTTCGGATGAAAAACGATGACTCCGGACATGTCGAACGTTCCCAAAATGGTCTATAATGATGAAATTTTAACATTTAATCTTTTGACTCTAAATGACTGTTGGATGTGAATTATGACTTTTTCAACTAAAATAAGTGTTTAAAATCATTTCTGTGCCTGAAACGGGTCAAAATTGAAGCTTTTGAGTAAGCAAAACTCTGTAAAAAGGGCACTTTTGGTCACTGTGAGGGTTTAAAAAGTGGTTATTCAACATGAGGCACGATCCAATTGACATTGTGAATCATTTTGGGTACAGTCCAAAAAATCAATTTTCGGATGAAAAACGATGACTCCGGACATGTCGAACGTTCCCAAAATGGTCTATAATGATGAAATTTTAACATTTAATCTTTTGACTCTAAATGACTGTTGGATGTGAATTATGACTTTTTCAACTAAAATAAGTGTGTTTAAAGTCATTTCTGTGCCTGAAACGGGTCAAAATTGAAGCTTTTGAGTATGCAAAACTCTGTAAAAATGGCAATTTTGGTCACTGTGAGGGTTTAGAAAGTGGTTATTCAACATGAGGCACGATCCAATTGACATTTTGAATCAATTTTGGTACAGTCCAAAAAATCAATTTTCGGATGAAAAACGATGACTCCGGACATGTCGAACGTTCCCAAAATGGTCTATATTGATGAAATTCTAACATTTAATCTTTTGACTCTAAATGACTGTTGGATGTGCATTATGACTTTTTCAACTAAAATAAGTGTGTTTAAAGTCATTTCTGCGCCTGAAACGAATCAAAATTGAAGCTTTTGAGTAAGCATAACTCTGTAAAAATGGCAATTTTGGTCACTGTGAGGGTTTAAAAAGTGGTTATTCAACATGAGGCACGATCCAATTGACATTTTGAATCATTTTTGGTACAGTCCAAAAAATCAATTTTCGGATGAAAAACGATGACTCCGGACATGTCGAACGTTCCCAAAATGGTCTATAATGATGAAATTTTAACATTTAATCTTTTGACTCTAAATGACTGTTGGATGTGAATTATGACTTTTTCAACTAAAATAAGTGTTTAAAATCATTTCTGTGCCTGAAACGGGTCAAAATTGAAGCTTTTGAGTAAGCAAAACTCTGTAAAAAGGGCACTTTTGGTCACTTTGAGGGTTTAAAAAGTGGTTATTCAACATAAGGCACGATCCAATTGACATTTTGAATCATTTTGGGTACAGTCCAAAAAATCAATTTTCGGATGAAAAACGATGACTCCGGACATGTCGAACGTTCCCAAAATGGTCTATAATGATGAAATTTTAACATTTAATCTTTTGACTCTAAATGACTGTTGGATGTGAATTATGACTTTTTCAACTAAAATAAGTGTGTTTAAAGTCATTTCTGTGCCTGAAACGGGTCAAAATTGAAGCTTTTGAGTAAGCAAAACTCTGTAAAAATGGCAATATTGGTCACTGTGAGGGTTTAGAAAGTGGTTATTCAACATGAGGCACGATCCAATTGACATTTTGAATCATTTTTGGTACAGTCCAAAAAAATTAATTTTCGGATGAAAAACGATGACTCCGGACATGTCGAACGTTCCCAAAATGGTCTATAATGATGAAATTTTAACATTTAATCTTTTGACTCTAAATGACTGTTGGAGGTGCATTATGACTTTTTCAACTAAAATAAGTGTGTTTAAAGTCATATCTGTGCCTGAAACGGGTCAAAATTGAAGCTTTTGAGTAAGCAAAACTCTGTAAAAATGGCAATTTTGGTCACTGTGAGGGTTTAAAAAGTGGTTATTCAACATGAGGCACGATCCAATTGACATTTTGAATCATTTTTGGTACAGTCCAAAAACTCAATTTTCGGATGAAAAACAATGACCCCGGACATGTCGAACGTTCCCAAAATGGTCTATAATGATGAAATTTTAACATTTAATCTTTTGACCCTAAATAACTGTTGGATGTGAATTATGACTTTTTCAACTAAAATAAGTGTGTTTAAAGTCATTTCTGTGCCTGAAACGGGTCAAAATTGAAGCTTTTGAGTAAGCAAAACTCTGTAAAAATGGCAATTTTGGTCACTGTGAGGGTTTAAAAAGTGGTTATTCAACATGAGGCACGATCCAATCGACATTTTGAATCATTTTTGGTACAGTCCAAAAAATCAATTTTCGGATGAAAAACAATGACTCCGGACATGTCGAACGTTCCCAAAATGGTCTATAATGATGAAATTTTAACATTTAATCTTTTGACTCTAAATGACTGTTGGATGTGCATTATGACTTTTTCAACTAAAATAAGTGTGTTTAAAGTCATTTCTGTGCCTGAAACGGGTCAAAATTGAATCTTTTGAGTAAGCAAAACTCTGTAAAAATGGCAATTTTGGTCACTGTGAGGGTTTAAAAAGTGGTTATTCAACATGAGGCACGATCCAATTGACATTTTGAATCATTTTTGGTACAGTCCAAAAAATCAATTTTCGGATGAAAAACAATGACTCCAGACATGTCGAACGTTCCCAAAATGGTCTATAATGATGAAATTTTAACGTTTAATCTTTTGACTCTAAATGACTGTTGGATGTGAATTATGACTTTTTCAACTAAAGTAAGTGTGTTTAAAGTCATTTCTGTGCCTGAAACGGGTCAAAATTGAAGCTTTTGAGTAAGCAAAACTCTGTAAAAATGGCAATTTTGGTCACTGAGAGGGTTTAAAAAGTGGTTATTCAACATGAGGCATGATCCGATTGACATTTTGAATCATTTTTGGTACAGTCCAAAAAATCAATTTTCGGATGAAAAACGATGACTCCGGACATGTCGAATGTTCCCAAAATGGTCTATAATGATGACATTTTAACATTTAATCTTTTGACTCTAAATGACTGTTGGATGTGAATTATGACTTTTTCAACTAAAATAAGTGTTTAAAATCATTTCTGTGCCTGAAACGGGTCAAAATTGAAGCTTTTGAGTAAGCAAAACTCTGTAAAAAGGGCACTTTTGGTCACTGTGAGGGTTTAGAAAGTGGTTATTCAACATGAGGCACGATCCAATTGACATTTTGAATCATTTTTGGTACAGTCCAAAAAAATTAATTTTCGGATGAAAAACGATGACTCCGGACATGTCGAACGTTCCCAAAATGGTCTATAATGATGAAATTTTAACATTTAATCTTTTGACTCTAAATGACTGTTGGAGGTGCATTATGACTTTTTCAACTAAAATAAGTGTGTTTAAAGTCATATCTGTGCCTGAAACGGGTCAAAATTGAAGCTTTTGAGTAAGCAAAACTCTGTAAAAATGGCAATATTGGTCACTGTGAGGGTTTAGAAAGTGGTTATTCAACATGAGGCACGATCCAATTGACATTTTGAATCATTTTTGGTACAGTCCAAAAAAATAAATTTTCGGATGAAAAACGATGACTCCGGACATGTCGAACGTTCCCAAAATGGTCTATAATGATGAAATTTTAACATTTAATCTTTTGACTCTAAATGACTTTTGGAGGTGCATTATGACTTTTTCAACTAAAATACGTGTGTTTAAAGTCATATCTGTGCCTGAAACGGGTCAAAATTGAAGCTTTTGAGTAAGCAAAACTCTGTAAAAATGGCAATTTTGGTCACTGTGAGGGTTTAAAAAGTGGTTATTCAACATGAGGCACGATCCA
Source organism: Lissotriton vulgaris (assembly GCF_964263255.1). Taxonomy (NCBI): domain Eukaryota; kingdom Metazoa; phylum Chordata; class Amphibia; order Caudata; family Salamandridae; genus Lissotriton; species Lissotriton vulgaris. The sequence continues at coordinate 657,261 of NW_028253574.1, forward strand.
ATTGACATTTTGAATCATTTTTGGTACAGTCCAAAAAATCAATTTTCGGATGAAAAACGATGACTCCGGACATGTCGAACGTTCCCAAAATGGTCTATAATGATGAAATTTTAACATTTAATCTTTTGACCCTAAATAACTGTTGGATGTGAATTATGACTTTTTCAACTAAAATAAGTGTGTTTAAAGTCATTTCTGTGCCTGAAACGGGTCAAAATTGAAGCTTTTGAGTAAGCAAAACTCTGTAAAAATGGCAATTTTGGTCACTGTGAGGGTTTAAAAAGTGGTTATTCAACATGAGGCACGATCCAATTGACATTTTGAATCATTTTTGGTACAGTCCAAAAAATCAATTTTCGGATGAAAAACAATGACTCCAGACATGTCGAACGTTCCCAAAATGGTCTATAATGATGACATTTTAACATTTAATCTTTTGACTCTAAATGACTGTTGGATGTGCATTATGACTTTTTCAACTAAAATAAGTGTGTTTAAAGTCATTTCTGTGCCTGAAACGGGTCAAAATTGAATCTTTTGAGTAAGCAAAACTCTGTAAAAATGGCAATTTTGGTCACTGTGAGGGTTTAAAAAGTGGTTATTCAACATGAGGCATGATCCGATTGACATTTTGAATCATTTTTGGTACAGTCCAAAAAATCAATTTTCGGATGAAAAACGATGACTCCGGACATGTCGAACGTTCCCAAAATGGTCTATAATGATGACATTTTAACATTTAATCTTTTGACTCTAAATGACTGTTGGATGTGAATTATGACTTTTTCAACTAAAATAAGTGTTTAAAATCATTTCTGTGCCTGAAACGGGTCAAAATTGAAGCTTTTGAGTAAGCAAAACTCTGTAAAAAGGGCACTTTTGGTCACTGTGAGGGTTTAAAAAGTGGTTATTCAACATGAGGCACGATCCAATTGACATTGTGAATCATTTTGGGTACAGTCCAAAAAATCAATTTTCGGATGAAAAACGATGACTCCGGACATGTCGAACGTTCCCAAAATGGTCTATAATGATGAAATTTTAACATTTAATCTTTTGACTCTAAATGACTGTTGGATGTGCATTATGACTTTTTCAACTAAAATAAGTGTGTTTAAAGTCATTTCTGTGCCTGAAACAGGTCAAAATTGAAGCTTTTGAGTAAGCAAAACTCTGTAAAAATGGCAATTTTGGTCACTGTGAGGGTTTAGAAAGTGGTTATTCAACATGAGGCATGATCCAATTGACATTTTGAATCATTTTTGGTACAGTCCAAAAAATCAATTTTCGGATGAAAAACGATGACTCCGGACATGTCGAACGTTCCCAAAATGGTCTATAATGATGAAATTTTAACATTTAATCTTTTGACTCTAAATGACTGTTGGATGTGAATTATGACTTTTTCAACTAAAATAAGTGTGTTTAAAGTCATTTCTGTGCCTGAAACGGGTCAAAATTGAAGCTTTTGAGTATGCAAAACTCTGTAAAAATGGCAATTTTGGTCACTGTGAGGGTTTAGAAAGTGGTTATTCAACATGAGGCACGATCCAATTGACATTTTGAATCAATTTTGGTACAGTCCAAAAAATCAATTTTCGGATGAAAAACGATGACTCCGGACATGTCGAACGTTCCCAAAATGGTCTATATTGATGAAATTCTAACATTTAATCTTTTGACTCTAAATGACTGTTGGATGTGCATTATGACTTTTTCAACTAAAATAAGTGTGTTTAAAGTCATTTCTGCGCCTGAAACAAATCAAAATTGAAGCTTTTGAGTAAGCATAACTCTGTAAAAATGGCAATTTTGGTCACTGTGAGGGTTTAAAAAGTGGTTATTCAACATGAGGCACGATCCAATTGACATTTTGAATCATTTTTGGTACAGTCCAAAAAATCAATTTTCCGATGAAAAACGATGACTCCGGACATGTCGAACGTTCCCAAAATGGTCTATAATGATGAAATTTTAACATTTAATCTTTTGACTCTAAATGACTGTTGGATGTGAATTATGACTTTTTCAACTAAAATAATTGTTTAAAATCATTTCTGTGCCTGAAACGGGTCAAAATTGAAGCTTTTGAGTAAGCAAAACTCTGTAAAAAGGGCACTTTTGGTCACTTTGAGGGTTTAAAAAGTGGTTATTCAACATGAGGCACGATCCAATTGACATTTTGAATCATTTTGGGTACAGTCCAAAAAATCAATTTTCGGATGAAAAACGATGACTCCGGACATGTCGAACGTTCCCAAAATGGTCTATAATGATGAAATTTTAACATTTAATCTTTTGACTCTAAATGACTGTTGGATGTGAATTATGACTTTTTCAACTAAAATAAGTGTGTTTAAAGTCATTTCTGTGCCTGAAACGGGTCAAAATTGAAGCTTTTGAGTAAGCAAAACTCTGTAAAAATGGCAATATTGGTCACTGTGAGGGTTTAGAAAGTGGTTATTCAACATGAGGCACGATCCAATTGACATTTTGAATCATTTTTGGTACAGTCCAAAAAAATTAATTTTCGGATGAAAAACGATGACTCCGGACATGTCGAACGTTCCCAAAATGGTCTATAATGATGAAATTTTAACATTTAATCTTTTGACTCTAAATGACTGTTGGAGGTGCATTATGACTTTTTCAACTAAAATAAGTGTGTTTAAAGTCATATCTGTGCCTGAAACGGGTCAAAATTGAAGCTTTTGAGTAAGCAAAACTCTGTAAAAATGGCAATATTGGTCACTGTGAGGGTTTAGAAAGTGGTTATTCAACATGAGGCACGATCCAATTGACATTTTGAATCATTTTTGGTACAGTCCAAAAAAATAAATTTTCGGATGAAAAACGATGACTCCGGACATGTCGAACGTTCCCAAAATGGTCTATAATGATGAAATTTTAACATTTAATCTTTTGACTCTAAATGACTTTTGGAGGTGCATTATGACTTTTTCAACTAAAATAAGTGTGTTTAAAGTCATATCTGTGCCTGAAACGGGTCAAAATTGAAGCTTTTGAGTAAGCAAAACTCTGTAAAAATGGCAATTTTGGTCACTGTGAGGGTTTAAAAAGTGGTTATTCAACATGAGGCACGATCCAATTGACATTTTGAATCATTTTTGGTACAGTCCAAAAAATCAATTTTCGGATGAAAAACAATGACCCCGGACATGTTGAACGTTCCCAAAATGGTCTATAATGATGAAATTTTAACATTTAATCTTTTGACTCTAAATGACTGTTGGATGTGAATTATGACTTTTTCAACTAAAATAAGTGTGTTTAAAGTCATTTCTGTGCCTGAAACGGGTCAAAATTGAAGCTTTTGAGTAAGCAAAACTCTGTAAAAATGGCCATTTTGGTCACTGTGAGGGTTTAAAAAGTGGTTCTTCAACATGAGGCACGATCCAATTGACATTTTGAATCATTTTTGGTACAGTCCAAAAAATCAATTTTCGGATGAAAAACGATGACTCCGGACATGTCGAACGTTCCCAAAATGGTCTATAATGATGAAATTTTAACGTTTAATCTTTTGACTCTAAATGACTGTTGGATGTGAATTATGACTTTTTCAACTAAAGTAAGTGTGTTTAAAGTCATTTCTGTGCCTGAAACGGGTCAAAATTGAAGCTTTTGAGTAAGCAAAACTCTGTAAAAATGGCAATTTTGGTCACTGTGAGGGTTTAAAAAGTGGTTATTCAACATGAGGCACGATTCAATTGACATTTTGAATCATTTTTGGTACAGTCCAAAAAATCAATTTTCGGATGAAAAACAATGACTCCACACATGTCGAACGTTCCCAAAATGGTCTATAATGATGAAATTTTAACATTTAATCTTTTGACTCTAAATGACTGTTGGATGTGAATTATGACTTTTTCAACTAAAATAAGTGTGTTTAAAGTCATTTCTGTGCCTGAAACGGGTCAAAATTGAAGCTTTTGAGTATGCAAAACTCTGTAAAAATGGCAATTTTGGTCACTGAGAGGGTTTAAAAAGTGGTTATTCAACATGAGGCATGATCCGATTGACATTTTGAATCATTTTTGGTACAGTCCAAAAAATCAATTTTCGGATGAAAAACGATGACTCCGGACATGTCGAACGTTCCCAAAATGGTCTATAATGATGAAATTTTAACATTTAATCTTTTGACTCTAAATGACTGTTGGATGTGAATTATGACTTTTTCAACTAAAATAAGTGTTTAAAATCATTTCTGTGCCTGAAACGGGTCAAAATTGAAGCTTTTGAGTAAGCAAAACTCTGTAAAAAGGGCACTTTTGGTCACTGTGAGGGTTTAAAAAGTGGTTATTCAACATGAGGCACGATCCAATTGACATTGTGAATCATTTTGGGTACAGTCCAAAAAATCAATTTTCGGATGAAAAACGATGACTCCGGACATGTCGAACGTTCCCAAAATGGTCTATAATGATGAAATTTTAACATTTAATCTTTTGACTCTAAATGACTGTTGGATGTGAATTATGACTTTTTCAACTAAAATAAGTGTGTTTAAAGTCATTTCTGTGCCTGAAACGGGTCAAAATTGAAGCTTTTGAGTATGCAAAACTCTGTAAAAATGGCAATTTTGGTCACTGTGAGGGTTTAGAAAGTGGTTATTCAACATGAGGCACGATCCAATTGACATTTTGAATCAATTTTGGTACAGTCCAAAAAATCAATTTTCGGATGAAAAACGATGACTCCGGACATGTCGAACGTTCCCAAAATGGTCTATATTGATGAAATTCTAACATTTAATCTTTTGACTCTAAATGACTGTTGGATGTGCATTATGACTTTTTCAACTAAAATAAGTGTGTTTAAAGTCATTTCTGCGCCTGAAACGAATCAAAATTGAAGCTTTTGAGTAAGCATAACTCTGTAAAAATGGCAATTTTGGTCACTGTGAGGGTTTAAAAAGTGGTTATTCAACATGAGGCACGATCCAATTGACATTTTGAATCATTTTTGGTACAGTCCAAAAAATCAATTTTCGGATGAAAAACGATGACTCCGGACATGTCGAACGTTCCCAAAATGGTCTATAATGATGAAATTTTAACATTTAATCTTTTGACTCTAAATGACTGTTGGATGTGAATTATGACTTTTTCAACTAAAATAAGTGTGTTTAAAGTCATTTCTGTGCCTGAAACGGGTCAAAATTGAAGCTTTTGAGTAAGCAAAACTCTGTAAAAATGGCAATTTTGGTCACTGTGAGGGTTTAAAAAGTGGTTATTCAACATGAGGCACGATCCAATTGACATTTTGAATCATTTTTGGTACAGTCCAAAAAATCAATTTTCGGATGAAAAACAATGACTCCGGACATGTCGAACGTTCCCAAAATGGTCTATAATGATGAAATTTTAACATTTAATCTTTTGACTCTAAATGACTGTTGGATGTGAATTATGACTTTTTCAACTAAAATAAGTGTGTTTAAAGTCATTTCTGTGCCTGAAACGGGTCAAAATTGAAGCTTTTGAGTAAGCAAAACTCTGTAAAAATGGCAATATTGGTCACTGTGAGGGTTTAGAAAGTGGTTATTCAACATGAGGCACGATCCAATTGACATTTTGAATCATTTTTGGTACAGTCCAAAAAAATAAATTTTCGGATGAAAAACGATGACTCCGGACATGTCGAACGTTCCCGAAATGGTCTATAATGATGAAATTTTAACATTTAATCTTTTGACTCTAAATGACTTTTGGAGGTGCATTATGACTTTTTCAACTAAAATAAGTGTGTTTAAAGTCATATCTGTGCCTGAAACGGGTCAAAATTGAAGCTTTTGAGTAAGCAAAACTCTGTAAAAATGGCAATTTTGGTCACTGTGAGGGTTTAAAAAGTGGTTATTCAACATGAGGCACGATCCAATTGACATTTTGAATCATTTTTGGTACAGTCCAAAAAATCAATTTTCGGATGAAAAACAATGACTCCGGACATGTCGAACGTTCCCAAAATGGTCTATAATGATGAAATTTTAACATTTAATCTTTTGACTCTAAATGACTGTTGGATGTGAATTATGACTTTTTCAACTAAAATAAGTGTGTTTAAAGTCATTTCTGTGCCTGAAACGGGTCAAAATTGAAGCTTTTGAGTAAGCAAAACTCTGTAAAAATGGCCATTTTGGTCACTGTGAGGGTTTAAAAAGTGGTTCTTCAACATGAGGCACGATCCAATTGACATTTTGAATCATTTTTGGTACAGTCCAAAAAATCAATTTTCGGATGAAAAACGATGACTCCGGACATGTCGAACGTTCCCAAAATGGTCTATAATGATGAAATTTTAACGTTTAATCTTTTGACTCTAAATGACTGTTGGATGTGAATTATGACTTTTTCAACTAAAGTAAGTGTGTTTAAAGTCATTTCTGTGCCTGAAACGGGTCAAAATTGAAGCTTTTGAGTAAGCAAAACTCTGTAAAAATGGCAATTTTGGTCACTGTGAGGGTTTAAAAAGTGGTTATTCAACATGAGGCACGATCCAATTGACATTTTGAATCATTTTTGGTACAGTCCAAAAAATCAATTTTCGGATAAAAAACAATGACTCCAGACATGTCGAACGTTCCCAAAATGGTCTATAATGATGAAATTTTAACATTTAATCTTTTGACTCTAAATGACTGTTGGATGTGAATTATGACTTTTTCAACTAAAATAAGTGTGTTTAAAGTCATTTCTGTGCCTGAAACGGGTCAAAATTGAAGCTTTTGAGTATGCAAAACTCTGTAAAAATGGCAATTTTGGTCACTGAGAGGGTTTAAAAAGTGGTTATTCAACATGAGGCATGATCCGATTGACATTTTGAATCATTTTTGGTACAGTCCAAAAAATCAATTTTCGGATGAAAAACGATGACTCCGGACATGTCGAACGTTCCCAAAATGGTCTATAATGATGAAATTTTAACATTTAATCTTTTGACTCTAAATGACTGTTGGATGTGAATTATGACTTTTTCAACTAAAATAAGTGTTTAAAATCATTTCTGTGCCTGAAACGGGTCAAAATTGAAGCTTTTGAGTAAGCAAAACTCTGTAAAAAGGGCACTTTTGGTCACTGTGAGGGTTTAAAAAGTGGTTATTCAACATGAGGCACGATCCAATTGACATTGTGAATCATTTTGGGTACAGTCCAAAAAATCAATTTTCGGATGAAAAACGATGACTCCGGACATGTCGAACGTTCCCAAAATGGTCTATAATGATGAAATTTTAACATTTAATCTTTTGACTCTAAATGACTGTTGGATGTGCATTATGACTTTTTCAACTAAAATAAGTGTGTTTAAAGTCATTTCTGTGCCTGAAACAGGTCAAAATTGAAGCTTTTGAGTAAGCAAAACTCTGTAAAAATGGCAATTTTGGTCACTGTGAGGGTTTAGAAAGTGGTTATTCAACATGAGGCATGATCCAATTGACATTTTGAATCATTTTTGGTACAGTCCAAAAAATCAATTTTCGGATGAAAAACGATGACTCCGGACATGTCGAACGTTCCCAAAATGGTCTATAATGATGAAATTTTAACATTTAATCTTTTGACTCTAAATGACTGTTGGATGTGAATTATGACTTTTTCAACTAAAATAAGTGTGTTTAAAGTCATTTCTGTGCCTGAAACGGGTCAAAATTGAAGCTTTTGAGTATGCAAAACTCTGTAAAAATGGCAATTTTGGTCACTGTGAGGGTTTAGAAAGTGGTTATTCAACATGAGGCACGATCCAATTGACATTTTGAATCAATTTTGGTACAGTCCAAAAAATCAATTTTCGGATGAAAAACGATGACTCCGGACATGTCGAACGTTCCCAAAATGGTCTATATTGATGAAATTCTAACATTTAATCTTTTGACTCTAAATGACTGTTGGATGTGCATTATGACTTTTTCAACTAAAATAAGTGTGTTTAAAGTCATTTCTGCGCCTGAAACGAATCAAAATTGAAGCTTTTGAGTAAGCATAACTCTGTAAAAATGGCAATTTTGGTCACTGTGAGGGTTTAAAAAGTGGTTATTCAACATGAGGCACGATCCAATTGACATTTTGAATCATTTTTGGTACAGTCCAAAAAATCAATTTTCGGATGAAAAACGATGACTCCGGACATGTCGAACGTTCCCAAAATGGTCTATAATGATGAAATTTTAACATTTAATCTTTTGACTCTAAATGACTGTTGGATGTGAATTATGACTTTTTCAACTAAAATAATTGTTTAAAATCATTTCTGTGCCTGAAACGGGTCAAAATTGAAGCTTTTGAGTAAGCAAAACTCTGTAAAAAGGGCACTTTTGGTCACTTTGAGGGTTTAAAAAGTGGTTATTCAACATGAGGCACGATCCAATTGACATTTTGAATCATTTTGGGTACAGTCCAAAAAATCAATTTTCGGATGAAAAACGATGACTCCGGACATGTCGAACGTTCCCAAAATGGTCTATAATGATGAAATTTTAACATTTAATCTTTTGACTCTAAATGACTGTTGGATGTGAATTATGACTTTTTCAACTAAAATAAGTGTGTTTAAAGTCATTTCTGTGCCTGAAACGGGTCAAAATTGAAGCTTTTGAGTAAGCAAAACTCTGTAAAAATGGCAATATTGGTCACTGTGAGGGTTTAGAAAGTGGTTATTCAACATGAGGCACGATCCAATTGACATTTTGAATCATTTTTGGTACAGTCCAAAAAAATTAATTTTCGGATGAAAAACGATGACTCCGGACATGTCGAACGTTCCCAAAATGGTCTATAATGATGAAATTTTAACATTTAATCTTTTGACTCTAAATGACTGTTGGAGGTGCATTATGACTTTTTCAACTAAAATAAGTGTGTTTAAAGTCATATCTGTGCCTGAAACGGGTCAAAATTGAAGCTTTTGAGTAAGCAAAACTCTGTAAAAATGGCAATATTGGTCACTGTGAGGGTTTAGAAAGTGGTTATTCAACATGAGGCACGATCCAATTGACATTTTGAATCATTTTTGGTACAGTCCAAAAAAATAAATTTTCGGATGAAAAACGATGACTCCGGACATGTCGAACGTTCCCAAAATGGTCTATAATGATGAAATTTTAACATTTAATCTTTTGACTCTAAATGACTTTTGGAGGTGCATTATGACTTTTTCAACTAAAATAAGTGTGTTTAAAGTCATATCTGTGCCTGAAACGGGTCAAAATTGAAGCTTTTGAGTAAGCAAAACTCTGTAAAAATGGCAATTTTGGTCACTGTGAGGGTTTAAAAAGTGGTTATTCAACATGAGGCACGATCCAATTGACATTTTGAATCATTTTTGGTACAGTCCAAAAAATCAATTTTCGGATGAAAAACAATGACCCCGGACATGTCGAACGTTCCCAAAATGGTCTATAATGATGAAATTTTAACATTTAATCTTTTGACTCTAAATGACTGTTGGATGTGAATTATGACTTTTTCAACTAAAATAAGTGTGTTTAAAGTCATTTCTGTGCCTGAAACGGGTCAAAATTGAAGCTTTTGAGTAAGCAAAACTCTGTAAAAATGGCCATTTTGGTCACTGTGAGGGTTTAAAAAGTGGTTCTTCAACATGAGGCACGATCCAATTGACATTTTGAATCATTTTTGGTACAGTCCAAAAAATCAATTTTCGGATGAAAAACGATGACTCCGGACATGTCGAACGTTCCCAAAATGGTCTATAATGATGAAATTTTAACGTTTAATCTTTTGACTCTAAATGACTGTTGGATGTGAATTATGACTTTTTCAACTAAAGTAAGTGTGTTTAAAGTCATTTCTGTGCCTGAAACGGGTCAAAATTGAAGCTTTTGAGTAAGCAAAACTCTGTAAAAATGGCAATTTTGGTCACTGTGAGGGTTTAAAAAGTGGTTATTCAACATGAGGCACGATCCAATTGACATTTTGAATCATTTTTGGTACAGTCCAAAAAATCAATTTTCGGATGAAAAACAATGACTCCAGACATGTCGAACGTTCCCAAAATGGTCTATAATGATGAAATTTTAACATTTAATCTTTTGACTCTAAATGACTGTTGGATGTGAATTATGACTTTTTCAACTAACATAAGTGTGTTTAAAGTCATTTCTGTGCCTGAAACGGGTCAAAATTGAAGCTTTTGAGTATGCAAAACTCTGTAAAAATGGCAATTTTGGTCACTGAGAGGGTTTAAAAAGTGGTTATTCAACATGAGGCATGATCCGATTGACATTTTGAATCATTTTTGGTACAGTCCAAAAAATCAATTTTCGGATGAAAAACGATGACTCCGGACATGTCGAACGTTCCCAAAATGGTCTATAATGATGAAATTTTAACATTTAATCTTTTGACTCTAAATGACTGTTGGATGTGAATTATGACTTTTTCAACTAAAATAAGTGTTTAAAATCATTTCTGTGCCTGAAACGGGTCAAAATTGAAGCTTTTGAGTAAGCAAAACTCTGTAAAAAGGGCACTTTTGGTCACTGTGAGGGTTTAAAAAGTGGTTATTCAACATGAGGCACGATCCAATTGACATTGTGAATCATTTTGGGTACAGTCCAAAAAATCAATTTTCGGATGAAAAACGATGACTCCGGACATGTCGAACGTTCCCAAAATGGTCTATAATGATGAAATTTTAACATTTAATCTTTTGACTCTAAATGACTGTTGGATGTGAATTATGACTTTTTCAACTAAAATAAGTGTGTTTAAAGTCATTTCTGTGCCTGAAACGGGTCAAAATTGAAGCTTTTGAGTATGCAAAACTCTGTAAAAATGGCAATTTTGGTCACTGTGAGGGTTTAGAAAGTGGTTATTCAACATGAGGCACGATCCAATTGACATTTTGAATCAATTTTGGTACAGTCCAAAAAATCAATTTTCGGATGAAAAACGATGACTCCGGACATGTCGAACGTTCCCAAAATGGTCTATATTGATGAAATTCTAACATTTAATCTTTTGACTCTAAATGACTGTTGGATGTGCATTATGACTTTTTCAACTAAAATAAGTGTGTTTAAAGTCATTTCTGCGCCTGAAACGAATCAAAATTGAAGCTTTTGAGTAAGCATAACTCTGTAAAAATGGCAATTTTGGTCACTGTGAGGGTTTAAAAAGTGGTTATTCAACATGAGGCACGATCCAATTGACATTTTGAATCATTTTTGGTACAGTCCAAAAAATCAATTTTCGGATGAAAAACGATGACTCCGGACATGTCGAACGTTCCCAAAATGGTCTATAATGATGAAATTTTAACATTTAATCTTTTGACTCTAAATGACTGTTGGATGTGAATTATGACTTTTTCAACTAAAATAAGTGTTTAAAATCATTTCTGTGCCTGAAACGGGTCAAAATTGAAGCTTTTGAGTAAGCAAAACTCTGTAAAAAGGGCACTTTTGGTCACTTTGAGGGTTTAAAAAGTGGTTATTCAACATGAGGCACGATCCAATTGACATTTTGAATCATTTTGGGTACAGTCCAAAAAATCAATTTTCGGATAAAAAACGATGACTCCGGACATGTCGAACGTTCCCAAAATGGTCTATAATGATGAAATTTTAACATTTAATCTTTTGACTCTAAATGACTGTTGGATGTGCATTATGACTTTTTCAACTAAAATAAGTGTGTTTAAAGTCATTTCTGTGCCTGAAACGGGTCAAAATTGAAGCTTTTGAGTAAGCAAAACTCTGTAAAAATGGCAATATTGGTCACTGTGAGGGTTTAGAAAGTGGTTATTCAACATGAGGCACGATCCAATTGACATTTTGAATCATTTTTGGTACAGTCCAAAAAAATTAATTTTCGGATGAAAAACGATGACTCCGGACATGTCGAACGTTCCCAAAATGGTCTATAATGATGAAATTTTAACATTTAATCTTTTGACTCTAAATGACTGTTGGAGGTGCATTATGACTTTTTCAACTAAAATAAGTGTGTTTAAAGTCATATCTGTGCCTGAAACGGGTCAAAATTGAAGCTTTTGAGTAAGCAAAACTCTGTAAAAATGGCAATATTGGTCACTGTGAGGGTTTAGAAAGTGGTTATTCAACATGAGGCACGATCCAATTGACATTTTGAATCATTTTTGGTACAGTCCAAAAAAATAAATTTTCGGATGAAAAACGATGACTCCGGACATGTCGAACGTTCCCAAAATGGTCTATAATGATGAAATTTTAACATTTAATCTTTTGACTCTAAATGACTTTTGGAGGTGCATTATGACTTTTTCAACTAAAATAAGTGTGTTTAAAGTCATATCTGTGCCTGAAACGGGTCAAAATTGAAGCTTTTGAGTAAGCAAAACTCTGTAAAAATGGCAATTTTGGTCACTGTGAGGGTTTAAAAAGTGGTTATTCAACATGAGGCACGATCCAATTGACATTTTGAATCATTTTTGGTACAGTCCAAAAAATCAATTTTCGGATGAAAAACAATGACTCCGGACATGTCGAACGTTCCCAAAATGGTCTATAATGATGAAATTTTAACATTTAATCTTTTGACTCTAAATGACTGTTGGATGTGAATTATGACTTTTTCAACTAAAATAAGTGTGTTTAAAGTCATTTCTGTGCCTGAAACGGGTCAAAATTGAAGCTTTTGAGTAAGCAAAACTCTGTAAAAATGGCCATTTTGGTCACTGTGAGGGTTTAAAAAGTGGTTCTTCAACATGAGGCACGATCCAATTGACATTTTGAATCATTTTTGGTACAGTCCAAAAAATCAATTTTCGGATGAAAAACGATGACTCCGGACATGTCGAACGTTCCCAAAATGGTCTATAATGATGAAATTTTAACGTTTAATCTTTTGACTCTAAATGACTGTTGGATGTGAATTATGACTTTTTCAACTAAAGTAAGTGTGTTTAAAGTCATTTCTGTGCCTGAAACGGGTGAAAATTGAAGCTTTTGAGTAAGCAAAACTCTGTAAAAATGGCAATTTTGGTCACTGAGAGGGTTTAAAAAGTGGTTATTCAACATGAGGCATGATCCGATTGACATTTTGAATCATTTTTGGTACAGTCCAAAAAATCAATTTTCGGATGAAAAACGATGACTCCGGACATGTCGAACGTTCCCAAAATGGTCTATAATGATGAAATTTTAACATTTAATCTTTTGACTCTAAATGACTGTTGGATGTGAATTATGACTTTTTCAACTAAAATAAGTGTTTAAAATCATTTCTGTGCCTGAAACGGGTCAAAATTGAAGCTTTTGAGTAAGCAAAACTATGTAAAAAGGGCACTTTTGGTCACTGTGAGGGTTTAAAAAGTGGTTATTCAACATGAGGCACGATCCAATTGACATTGTGAATCATTTTGGGTACAGTCCAAAAAATCAATTTTCGGATGAAAAACGATGACTCCGGACATGTCGAACGTTCCCAAAATGGTCTATAATGATGAAATTTTAACATTTAATCTTTTGACTCTAAATGACTGTTGGATGTGAATTATGACTTTTTCAACTAAAATAAGTGTGTTTAAAGTCATTTCTGTGCCTGAAACGGGTCAAAATTGAAGCTTTTGAGTATGCAAAACTCTGTAAAAATGGCAATTTTGGTCACTGTGAGGGTTTAGAAAGTGGTTATTCAACATGAGGCACGATCCAATTGACATTTTGAATCAATTTTGGTACAGTCCAAAAAATCAATTTTCGGATGAAAAACGATGACTCCGGACATGTCGAACGTTCCCAAAATGGTCTATATTGATGAAATTCTAACATTTAATCTTTTGACTCTAAATGACTGTTGGATGTGCATTATGACTTTTTCAACTAAAATAAGTGTGTTTAAAGTCATTTCTGCGCCTGAAACGAATCAAAATTGAAGCTTTTGAGTAAGCATAACTCTGTAAAAATGGCAATTTTGGTCACTGTGAGGGTTTAAAAAGTGGTTATTCAACATGAGGCACGATCCAATTGACATTTTGAATCATTTTTGGTACAGTCCAAAAAATCAATTTTCGGATGAAAAACGATGACTCCGGACATGTCGAACGTTCCCAAAATGGTCTATAATGATGAAATTTTAACATTTAATCTTTTGACTCTAAATGACTGTTGGATGTGAATTATGACTTTTTCAACTAAAATAAGTGTTTAAAATCATTTCTGTGCCTGAAACGGGTCAAAATTGAAGCTTTTGAGTAAGCAAAACTCTGTAAAAAGGGCACTTTTGGTCACTTTGAGGTTTTAAAAAGTGGTATTCAACATGAGGCACGATCCAATTGACATTTTGAATCATTTTGGGTACAGTCCAAAAAATCAATTTTCGGATGAAAAACGATGACTCCGGAGATGTCGAACGTTCCCAAAATGGTCTATAATGATGAAATTTTAACATTTAATCTTTTGACTCTAAATGACTGTTGGATGTGAATTATGACTTTTTCAACTAAAATAAGTGTGTTTAAAGTCATTTCTGTGCCTGAAACGGGTAAAAATTGAAGCTTTTGAGTAAGCAAAACTCTGTAAAAATGGCAATATTGGTCACTGTGAGGGTTTAGAAAGTGGTTATTCAACATGAGGCACGATCCAATTGACATTTTGAATCATTTTTGGTACAGTCCAAAAAAATAAATTTTCGGATGAAAAACGATGACTCCGGACATGTCGAACGTTCCCAAAATGGTCTATAATGATGAAATTTTAACATTTAATCTTTTGACTCTAAATGACTTTTGGAGGTGCATTATGACTTTTTCAACTAAAATAAGTGTGTTTAAAGTCATATCTGTGCCTGAAACGGGTCAAAATTGAAGCTTTTGAGTAAGCAAAACTCTGTAAAAATGGCAATTTTGGTCACTGTGAGGGTTTAAAAAGTGGTTATTCAACATGAGGCACGATCCAATTGACATTTTGAATCATTTTTGGTACAGTCCAAAAAATCAATTTTCGGATGAAAAACAATGACTCCGGACATGTCGAACGTTCCCAAAATGGTCTATAATGATGAAATTTTAACATTTAATCTTTTGACTCTAAATGACTGTTGGATGTGAATTATGACTTTTTCAACTAAAATAAGTGTGTTTAAAGTCATTTCTGTGCCTGAAACGGGTCAAAATTGAAGCTTTTGAGTAAGCAAAACTCTGTAAAAATGGCCATTTTGGTCACTGTGAGGGTTTAAAAAGTGGTTCTTCAACATGAGGCACGATCCAATTGACATTTTGAATCATTTTTGGTACAGTCCAAAAAATCAATTTTCGGATGAAAAACGATGACTCCGGACATGTCGAACGTTCCCAAAATGGTCTATAATGATGAAATTTTAACGTTTAATCTTTTGACTCTAAATGACTGTTGGATGTGAATTATGACTTTTTCAACTAAAGTAAGTGTGTTTAAAGTCATTTCTGTGCCTGAAACGGGTGAAAATTGAAGCTTTTGAGTAAGCAAAACTCTGTAAAAATGGCAATTTTGGTCACTGAGAGGGTTTAAAAAGTGGTTATTCAACATGAGGCATGATCCGATTGACATTTTGAATCATTTTTGGTACAGTCCAAAAAATCAATTTTCGGATGAAAAACGATGACTCCGGACATGTCGAACGTTCCCAAAATGGTCTATAATGATGAAATTTTAACATTTAATCTTTTGACTCTAAATGACTGTTGGATGTGAATTATGACTTTTTCAACTAAAATAAGTGTTTAAAATCATTTCTGTGCCTGAAACGGGTCAAAATTGAAGCTTTTGAGTAAGCAAAACTCTGTAAAAAGGGCACTTTTGGTCACTGTGAGGGTTTAAAAAGTGGTTATTCAACATGAGGCACGATCCAATTGACATTGTGAATCATTTTGGGTACAGTCCAAAAAATCAATTTTCGGATGAAAAACGATGACTCCGGACATGTCGAACGTTCCCAAAATGGTCTATAATGATGAAATTTTAACATTTAATCTTTTGACTCTAAATGACTGTTGGATGTGAATTATGACTTTTTCAACTAAAATAAGTGTGTTTAAAGTCATTTCTGTGCCTGAAACGGGTCAAAATTGAAGCTTTTGAGTATGCAAAACTCTGTAAAAATGGCAATTTTGGTCACTGTGAGGGTTTAGAAAGTGGTTATTCAACATGAGGCACGATCCAATTGACATTTTGAATCAATTTTGGTACAGTCCAAAAAATCAATTTTCGGATGAAAAACGATGACTCCGGACATGTCGAACGTTCCCAAAATGGTCTATATTGATGAAATTCTAACATTTAATCTTTTGACTCTAAATGACTGTTGGATGTGCATTATGACTTTTTCAACTAAAATAAGTGTGTTTAAAGTCATTTCTGCGCCTGAAACGAATCAAAATTGAAGCTTTTGAGTAAGCATAACTCTGTAAAAATGGCAATTTTGGTCACTGTGAGGGTTTAAAAAGTGGTTATTCAACATGAGGCACGATCCAATTGACATTTTGAATCATTTTTGGTACAGTCCAAAAAATCAATTTTCGGATGAAAAACGATGACTCCGGACATGTCGAACGTTCCCAAAATGGTCTATAATGATGAAATTTTAACATTTAATCTTTTGACTCTAAATGACTGTTGGATGTGAATTATGACTTTTTCAACTAAAATAAGTGTTTAAAATCATTTCTGTGCCTGAAACGGGTCAAAATTGAAGCTTTTGAGTAAGCAAAACTCTGTAAAAAGGGCACTTTTGGTCACTTTGAGGGTTTAAAAAGTGGTTATTCAACATGAGGCACGATCCAATTGACATTTTGAATCATTTTGGGTACAGTCCAAAAAATCAATTTTCGGATGAAAAACGATGACTCCGGAGATGTCGAACGTTCCCAAAATGGTCTATAATGATGAAATTTTAACATTTAATCTTTTGACTCTAAATGACTGTTGGATGTGAATTATGACTTTTTCAACTAAAATAAGTGTGTTTAAAGTAATTTCTGTGCCTGAAACGGGTCAAAATTGAAGCTTTTGAGTAAGCAAAACTCTGTAAAAATGGCAATATTGGTCACTGTGAGGGTTTAGAAAGTGGTTATTCAACATGAGGCACGATCCAATTGACATTTTGAATCATTTTTGGTACAGTCCAAAAAAATTAATTTTCGGATGAAAAACGATGACTCCGGACATGTCGAACGTTCCCAAAATGGTCTATAATGATGAAATTTTAACATTTAATCTTTTGACTCTAAATGACTGTTGGAGGTGCATTATGACTTTTTCAACTAAAATAAGTGTGTTTAAAGTCATATCTGTGCCTGAAACGGGTCAAAATTGAAGCTTTTGAGTAAGCAAAACTCTGTAAAAATGGCAATATTGGTCACTGTGAGGGTTTAGAAAGTGGTTATTCAACATGAGGCACGATCCAATTGACATTTTGAATCATTTTTGGTACAGTCCAAAAAAATAAATTTTCGGATGAAAAACGATGACTCCGGACATGTCGAACGTTCCCAAAATGGTCTATAATGATGAAATTTTAACATTTAATCTTTTGACTCTAAATGACTTTTGGAGGTGCATTATGACTTTTTCAACTAAAATAAGTGTGTTTAAAGTCATATCTGTGCCTGAAACGGGTCAAAATTGAAGCTTTTGAGTAAGCAAAACTCTGTAAAAATGGCAATTTTGGTCACTGTGAGGGTTTAAAAAGTGGTTATTCAACATGAGGCACGATCCAATTGACATTTTGAATCATTTTTGGTACAGTCCAAAAAATCAATTTTCGGATGAAAAACAATGACTCCGGACATGTCGAACGTTCCCAAAATGGTCTATAATGATGAAATTTTAACATTTAATCTTTTGACTCTAAATGACTGTTGGATGTGAATTATGACTTTTTCAACTAAAATAAGTGTGTTTAAAGTCATTTCTGTGCCTGAAACGGGTCAAAATTGAAGCTTTTGAGTAAGCAAAACTCTGTAAAAATGGCCATTTTGGTCACTGTGAGGGTTTAAAAAGTGGTTCTTCAACATGAGGCACGATCCAATTGACATTTTGAATCATTTTTGGTACAGTCCAAAAAATCAATTTTCGGATGAAAAACGATGACTCCGGACATGTCGAACGTTCCCAAAATGGTCTATAATGATGAAATTTTAACGTTTAATCTTTTGACTCTAAATGACTGTTGGATGTGAATTATGACTTTTTCAACTAAAGTAAGTGTGTTTAAAGTCATTTCTGTGCCTGAAACGGGTCAAAATTGAAGCTTTTGAGTAAGCAAAACTCTGTAAAAATGGCAATTTTGGTCACTGTGAGGGTTTAGAAAGTGGTTATTCAACATGAGGCACGATCCAATTGACATTTTGAATCATTTTTGGTACAGTCCAAAAAAATAAATTTTCGGATGAAAAACGATGACTCCGGACATGTCGAACGTTCCCAAAATGGTCTATAATGATGAAATTTTAACATTTAATCTTTTGACCCTAAATAACTGTTGGATGTGAATTATGACTTTTTCAACTAAAATAAGTGTGTTTAAAGTCATTTCTGTGCCTGAAACGGGTCAAAATTGAAGCTTTTGAGTAAGCAAAACTCTGTAAAAATGGCAATTTTGGTCACTGTGAGGGTTTAAAAAGTGGTTATTCAACATGAGGCACGATCCAATCGACATTTTGAATCATTTTTGGTACAGTCCAAAAAATCAATTTTCGGATGAAAAACAATGACTCCGGACATGTCGAACGTTCCCAAAATGGTCTATAATGATGAAATTTTAACATTTAATCTTTTGACTCTAAATGACTGTTGGATGTGCATTATGACTTTTTCAACTAAAATAAGTGTGTTTAAAGTCATTTCTGTGCCTGAAACGGGTCAAAATTGAATCTTTTGAGTAAGCAAAACTCTGTAAAAATGGCAATTTTGGTCACTGTGAGGGTTTAAAAAGTGGTTATTCAACATGAGGCACGATCCAATTGACATTTTGAATCATTTTTGGTACAGTCCAAAAAATCAATTTTCGGATGAAAAACAATGACTCCAGACATGTCGAACGTTCCCAAAATGGTCTATAATGATGAAATTTTAACGTTTAATCTTTTGACTCTAAATGACTGTTGGATGTGAATTATGACTTTTTCAACTAAAGTAAGTGTGTTTAAAGTCATTTCTGTGCCTGAAACGGGTCAAAATTGAAGCTTTTGAGTAAGCAAAACTCTGTAAAAATGGCAATTTTGGTCACTGAGAGGGTTTAAAAAGTGGTTATTCAACATGAGGCATGATCCGATTGACATTTTGAATCATTTTTGGTACAGTCCAAAAAATCAATTTTCGGATGAAAAACGATGACTCCGGACATGTCGAACGTTCCCAAAATGGTCTATAATGATGACATTTTAACATTTAATCTTTTGACTCTAAATGACTGTTGGATGTGAATTATGACTTTTTCAACTAAAATAAGTGTTTAAAATCATTTCTGTGCCTGAAACGGGTCAAAATTGAAGCTTTTGAGTAAGCAAAACTCTGTAAAAAGGGCACTTTTGGTCACTGTGAGGGTTTAAAAAGTGGTTATTCAACATGAGGCACGATCCAATTGACATTGTGAATCATTTTGGGTACAGTCCAAAAAATCAATTTTCGGATGAAAAACGATGACTCCGGACATGTCGAACGTTCCCAAAATGGTCTATAATGATGAAATTTTAACATTTAATCTTTTGACTCTAAATGACTGTTGGATGTGAATTATGACTTTTTCAACTAAAATAAGTGTGTTTAAAGTCATTTCTGTGCCTGAAACGGGTCAAAATTGAAGCTTTTGAGTATGCAAAACTCTGTAAAAATGGCAATTTTGGTCACTGTGAGGGTTTAGAAAGTGGTTATTCAACATGAGGCACGATCCAATTGACATTTTGAATCAATTTTGGTACAGTCCAAAAAATCAATTTTCGGATGAAAAACGATGACTCCGGACATGTCGAACGTTCCCAAAATGGTCTATATTGATGAAATTCTAACATTTAATCTTTTGACTCTAAATGACTGTTGGATGTGCATTATGACTTTTTCAACTAAAATAAGTGTGTTTAAAGTCATTTCTGCGCCTGAAACGAATCAAAATTGAAGCTTTTGAGTAAGCAAAACTCTGTAAAAATGGCAATTTTGGTCACTGTGAGGGTTTAAAAAGTGGTTATTCAACATGAGGCACGATCCAATTGACATTTTGAATCATTTTTGGTACAGTCCAAAAAATCAATTTTCGGATGAAAAACGATGACTCCGGACATGTCGAACGTTCCCAAAATGGTCTATAATGATGAAATTTTAACATTTAATCTTTTGACTCTAAATGACTGTTGGATGTGAATTATGACTTTTTCAACTAAAATAAGTGTTTAAAATCATTTCTGTGCCTGAAACGGGTCAAAATTGAAGCTTTTGAGTAAGCAAAACTCTGTAAAAAGGGCACTTTTGGTCACTTTGAGGGTTTAAAAAGTGGTTATTCAACATGAGGCACGATCCAATTGACATTTTGAATCATTTTGGGTACAGTCCAAAAAATCAATTTTCGGATGAAAAACGATGACTCCGGACATGTCGAACGTTCCCAAAATGGTCTATAATGATGAAATTTTAACATTTAATCTTTTGACGCTAAATGACTGTTGGATGTGAATTATGACTTTTTCAACTAAAATAAGTGTGTTTAAAGTCATTTCTGTGCCTGAAACGGGTCAAAATTGAAGCTTTTGAGTAAGCAAAACTCTGTAAAAATGGCAATATTGGTCACTGTGAGGGTTTAGAAAGTGGTTATTCAACATGAGGCACGATCCAATTGACATTTTGAATCATTTTTGGTACAGTCCAAAAAAATTAATTTTCGGATGAAAAACGATGACTCCGGACATGTCGAACGTTCCCAAAATGGTCTATAATGATGAAATTTTAACATTTAATCTTTTGACTCTAAATGACTGTTGGAGGTGCATTATGACTTTTTCAACTAAAATAAGTGTGTTTAAAGTCATATCTGTGCCTGAAACGGGTCAAAATTGAAGCTTTTGAGTAAGCAAAACTCTGTAAAAATGGCAATATTGGTCACTGTGAGGGTTTAGAAAGTGGTTATTCAACATGAGGCACGATCCAATTGACATTTTGAATCATTTTTGGTACAGTCCAAAAAAATAAATTTTCGGATGAAAAACGATGACTCCGGACATGTCGAACGTTCCCAAAATGGTCTATAATGATGAAATTTTAACATTTAATCTTTTGACTCTAAATGACTTTTGGAGGTGCATTATGACTTTTTCAACTAAAATAAGTGTGTTTAAAGTCATATCTGTGCCTGAAACGGGTCAAAATTGAAGCTTTTGAGTAAGCAAAACTCTGTAAAAATGGCAATTTTGGTCACTGTGAGGGTTTAAAAAGTGGTTATTCAACATGAGGCACGATCCAATTGACATTTTGAATCATTTTTGGTACAGTCCAAAAAATCAATTTTCGGATGAAAAACGATGACTCCGGACATGTCGAACGTTCCCAAAATGGTCTATAATGATGAAATTTTAACATTTAATCTTTTGACCCTAAATAACTGTTGGATGTGAATTATGACTTTTTCAACTAAAATAAGTGTGTTTAAAGTCATTTCTGTGCCTGAAACGGGTCAAAATTGAAGCTTTTGAGTAAGCAAAACTCTGTAAAAATGGCAATTTTGGTCACTGTGAGGGTTTAAAAAGTGGTTATTCAACATGAGGCACGATCCAATTGACATTTTGAATCATTTTTGGTACAGTCCAAAAAATCAATTTTCGGATGAAAAACAATGACTCCGGACATGTCGAACGTTCCCAAAATGGTCTATAATGATGAAATTTTAACATTTAATCTTTTGACTCTAAATGACTGTTGGATGTGCATTATGACTTTTTCAACTAAAATAAGTGTGTTTAAAGTCATTTCTGTGCCTGAAACGGGTCAAAATTGAATCTTTTGAGTAAGCAAAACTCTGTAAAAATGGCAATTTTGGTCACTGTGAGGGTTTAAAAAGTGGTTATTCAACATGAGGCACGATCCAATTGACATTTTGAATCATTTTTGGTACAGTCCAAAAAATCAATTTTCGGATGAAAAACAATGACTCCAGACATGTCGAACGTTCCCAAAATGGTCTATAATGATGACATTTTAACATTTAATCTTTTGACTCTAAATGACTGTTGGATGTGAATTATGACTTTTTCAACTAAAATAAGTGTGTTTAAAGTCATTTCTGTGCCTGAAACGGGTCAAAATTGAAGCTTTTGAGTATGCAAAACTCTGTAAAAATGGCAATTTTGGTCACTGAGAGGGTTTAAAAAGTGGTTATTCAACATGAGGCATGATCCGATTGACATTTTGAATCATTTTTGGTACAGTCCAAAAAATCAATTTTCGGATGAAAAACGATGACTCCGGACATGTCGAACGTTCCCAAAATGGTCTATAATGATGAAATTTTAACATTTAATCTTTTGACTCTAAATGACTGTTGGATGTGAATTATGACTTTTTCAACTAAAATAAGTGTTTAAAATCATTTCTGTGCCTGAAACGGGTCAAAATTGAAGCTTTTGAGTAAGCAAAACTCTGTAAAAAGGGCACTTTTGGTCACTGTGAGGGTTTAAAAAGTGGTTATTCAACATGAGGCACGATCCAATTGACATTGTGAATCATTTTGGGTACAGTCCAAAAAATCAATTTTCGGATGAAAAACGATGACTCCGGACATGTCGAACGTTCCCAAAATGGTCTATAATGATGAAATTTTAACATTTAATCTTTTGACTCTAAATGACTGTTGGATGTGCATTATGACTTTTTCAACTAAAATAAGTGTGTTTAAAGTCATTTCTGTGCCTGAAACCGGTCAAAATTGAAGCTTTTGAGTAAGCAAAACTCTGTAAAAATGGCAATTTTGGTCACTGTGAGGGTTTAGAAAGTGGTTATTCAACATGAGGCATGATCCAATTGACATTTTGAATCATTTTTGGTACAGTCCAAAAAATCAATTTTCGGATGAAAAACGATGACTCCGGACATGTCGAACGTTCCCAAAATGGTCTATAATGATGAAATTTTAACATTTAATCTTTTGACTCTAAATGACTGTTGGATGTGAATTATGACTTTTTCAACTAAAATAAGTGTGTTTAAAGTCATTTCTGTGCCTGAAACGGGTCAAAATTGAAGCTTTTGAGTATGCAAAACTCTGTAAAAATGGCAATTTTGGTCACTGTGAGGGTTTAGAAAGTGGTTATTCAACATGAGGCACGATCCAATTGACATTTTGAATCAATTTTGGTACAGTCCAAAAAATCAATTTTCGGATGAAAAACGATGACTCCGGACATGTCGAACGTTCCCAAAATGGTCTATATTGATGAAATTCTAACATTTAATCTTTTGACTCTAAATGACTGTTGGATGTGCATTATGACTTTTTCAACTAAAATAAGTGTGTTTAAAGTCATTTCTGCGCCTGAAACGAATCAAAATTGAAGCTTTTGAGTAAGCATAACTCTGTAAAAATGGCAATTTTGGTCACTGTGAGGGTTTAAAAAGTGGTTATTCAACATGAGGCACGATCCAATTGACATTTTGAATCATTTTTGGTACAGTCCAAAAAATCAATTTTCGGATGAAAAACGATGACTCCGGACATGTCGAACGTTCCCAAAATGGTCTATAATGATGAAATTTTAACATTTAATCTTTTGACTCTAAATGACTGTTGGATGTGAATTATGACTTTTTCAACTAAAATAAGTGTTTAAAATCATTTCTGTGCCTGAAACGGGTCAAAATTGAAGCTTTTGAGTAAGCAAAACTCTGTAAAAAGGGCACTTTTGGTCACTTTGAGGGTTTAAAAAGTGGTTATTCAACATGAGGCACGATCCAATTGACATTTTGAATCATTTTGGGTACAGTCCAAAAAATCAATTTTCGGATGAAAAACGATGACTCCGGACATGTCGAACGTTCCCAAAATGGTCTACAATGATGAAATTTTAACATTTAATCTTTTGACTCTAAATGACTGTTGGAGGTGCATTATGACTTTTTCAACTAAAATAAGTGTGTTTAAAGTCATATCTGTGCCTGAAACGGGTCAAAATTGAAGCTTTTGAGTAAGCAAAACTCTGTAAAAATGGCAATTTTGGTCACTGTGAGGGTTTAAAAAGTGGTTATTCAACATGAGGCACGATCCAATTGACATTTTGAATCATTTTTGGTACAGTCCAAAAAATCAATTTTCGGATGAAAAACAATGACTCCGGACATGTCGAACGTTCCCAAAATGGTCTATAATGATGAAATTTTAACATTTAATCTTTTGACTCTAAATGACTGTTGGATGTGGATTATGACTTTTTCAACTAAAATAAGTGTGTTTAAAGTCATTTCTGTGCCTGAAACGGGTCAAAATTGAAGCTTTTGAGTAAGCAAAACTCTGTAAAAATGGCCATTTTGGTCACTGTGAGGGTTTAAAAAGTGGTTCTTCAACATAAGGCACGATCCAATTGACATTTTGAATCATTTTTGGTACAGTCCAAAAAATCAATTTTCGGATGAAAAACGATGACTCCGGACATGTCGAACGTTCCCAAAATGGTCTATAATGATGAAATTTTAACGTTTAATCTTTTGACTCTAAATGACTGTTGGATGTGAATTATGACTTTTTCAACTAAAATAAGTGTGTTTAAAGTCATTTCTGTGCCTGAAACGGGTCAAAATTGAAGCTTTTGAGTAAGCAAAACTCTGTAAAAATGGCAATTTTAGTCACTGTGAGGGTTTAAAAAGTGGTTATTCAACATGAGGCACGATCCAATTGACATTTTGAATCATTTTTGGTACAGTCCAAAAAATCAATTTTCGGATGAAAAACAATGACTGCAGACATGTCGAACGTTCCCAAAATGGTCTATAATGATGAAATTTTAACATTTAATCTTTTGACTCTAAATGACTGTTGGATGTGAATTATGACTTTTTCAACTAAAATAAGTGTGTTTAAAGTCATTTCTGTGCCTGAAACGGGTCAAAATTGAAGCTTTTGAGTAAGCAAAACTCTGTAAAAATGGCACTTTTGGCCACTGTGAGGGTTTAAAAAGTGGTTATTCAACATGAGGCACGATCCAATTGACATTTTGAATCATTTTTGGTACAGTCCAAAATAATAAATTTTCGGATGAAAAACGATGACTCCGGACATGTCGAACGTTCCCAAAATGGTCTATAATGATGACATTTTAACATTTAATCTTTTGACTCTAAATGACTGTTGGATGTGAATTATGACTTTTTCAACTAAAATAAGTGTGTTTAAAGTCATTTCTGTGCCTGAAACGGGTCAAAATTGAAGCTTTTGAGTAAGCAAAACTCTGTAAAAATGGCAATTTTGGTCACTGTGAGGGTTTAAAAAGTGGTTATTCAACATGAGGCACGATCCAATTGACATTTTGAATCATTTTTGGTACAGTCCAAAAAATCAATTTTCGGATGAAAAAC
Organism: Lissotriton vulgaris; assembly: GCF_964263255.1. Taxonomy (NCBI): domain Eukaryota; kingdom Metazoa; phylum Chordata; class Amphibia; order Caudata; family Salamandridae; genus Lissotriton; species Lissotriton vulgaris. Next base: position 682,804 of record NW_028253574.1, read on the forward strand.
AATGACTCCAGACATGTCGAACGTTCCCAAAATGGTCTATATGATGAAATTTTAACATTTAATCTTTTGACTCTAAATGACTGTTGGATGTGAATTATGACTTTTTCAACTAAAATAAGTGTGTTTAAAGTCATTTCTGTGCCTGAAACGGGTCAAAATTGAAGCTTTTGAGTATGCAAAACTCTGTAAAAAGGGCACTTTTGGTCACTTTGAGGGTTTAAAAAGTGGTTATTCAACATGAGGCACGATCCAATTGACATTTTGAATCATTTTGGGTACAGTCCAAAAAATAAATTTTCGGATGAAAAACGATGACTCCGGACATGTCGAACGTTCCCAAAATGGTCTATAATGATGAAATTTTAACATTTAATCTTTTGACTCTAAATGACTGTTGGATGTGAATTATGACTTTTTCAACTAAAATAAGTGTGTTTAAAGTCATTTCTGTGCCTGAAACGGGTCAAAATTGAAGCTTTTGAGTAAGCAAAACTCTGTAAAAATGGCAATATTGGTCACTGTGAGGGTTTAGAAAGTGGTTATTCAACATGAGGCACGATCCAATTGACATTTTGAATCATTTTTGGTACAGTCCAAAAAAATTAATTTTCGGATGAAAAACGATGTCTCCGGACATGTCGAACGTTCCCAAAATGGTCTATAATGATGAAATTTTAACATTTAATCTTTTGACTCTAAATGACTGTTGGAGGTGCATTATGACTTTTTCAACTAAAATAAGTGTGTTTAAAGTCATATCTGTGCCTGAAACGGGTCAAAATTGAAGCTTTTGAGTAAGCAAAACTCTGTAAAAATGGCAATTTTGGTCACTGTGAGGGTTTAAAAAGTTGTTATTCAACATGAGGCACGATCCAATTGACATTTTGAATCATTTTTGGTACAGTCCAAAAAATCAATTTTCGGATGAAAAACAATGACTCCGGACATGTCGAACGTTCCCAAAATGGTCTATAATGATGAAATTTTAACATTTAATCTTTTGACTCTAAATGACTGTTGGATGTGAATTATGACTTTTTCAACTAAAATAAGTGTGTTTAAAGTCATTTCTGTGCCTGAAACGGGTCAAAATTGAAGCTTTTGAGTAAGCAAAACTCTGTAAAAATGGCCATTTTGGTCACTGTGAGGGTTTAAAAAGTGGTTCTTCAACATGAGGCACGATCCAATTGACATTTTGAATCATTTTTGGTACAGTCCAAAAAATCAATTTTCGGATGAAAAACGATGACTCCGGACATGTCGAACGTTCCCAAAATGGTCTATAATGATGAAATTTTAACGTTTAATCTTTTGACTCTAAATGACTGTTGGATGTGAATTATGACTTTTTCAACTAAAATAAGTGTGTTTAAAGTCATTTCTGTGCCTGAAACGGGTCAAAAATGAAGCTTTTGAGTAAGCAAAACTCTGTAAAAATGGCAATTTTGGTCACTATGAGGGTTTAAAAAGTGGTTATTCAACATGAGGCACGATCCAATTGACATTTTGAATCATTTTTGGTACAGTCCAAAAAATCAATTTTCGGATGAAAAACAATGACTCCAGACATGTCGAACGTTCCCAAAATGGTCTATAATGATGAAATTTTAACATTTAATCTTTTGACTCTAAATGACTGTTGGATGTGAATTATGACTTTTTCAACTAAAATAAGTGTGTTTAAAGTCATTTCTAAGCCTGAAACGGGTCAAAATTGAAGCTTTTGAGTATGCAAAACTCTGTAAAAATGGCAATTTTGGTCACTGAGAGGGTTTAAAAAGTGGTTATTCAACATGAGGCATGATCCGATTGACATTTTGAATCATTTTTGGTACAGTCCAAAAAATCAATTTTCGGATGAAAAACGATGACTCCGGACATGTCGAACGTTCCCAAAATGGTCTATAATGATGAAATTTTAACATTTAATCTTTTGACTCTAAATGACTGTTGGATGTGAATTATGACTTTTTCAACTAAAATAAGTGTTTAAAATCATTTCTGTGCCTGAAACGGGTCAAAATTGAAGCTTTTGAGTAAGCAAAACTCTGTAAAAATGGCACTTTTGGCCACTGTGAGGGTTTAAAAAGTGGTTATTCAACATGAGGCACGATCCAATTGACATTTTGAATCATTTTTGGTACAGTCCAAAAAAATAAATTTTCGGATGAAAAACGATGACTCCGGACATGTCGAACGTTCCCAAAATGGTCTATAATGATGACATTTTAACATTTAATCTTTTGACTCTAAATGACTGTTGGATGTGAATTATGACTTTTTCAACTAAAATAAGTGTGTTTAAAGTCATTTCTGTGCCTGAAACGGGTCAAAATTGAAGCTTTTGAGTAAGCAAAACTCTGTAAAAATGGCAATTTTGGTCACTGTGAGGGTTTAAAAAGTGGTTATTCAACATGAGGCACGATCCAATTGACATTTTGAATCATTTTTGGTACAGTCCAAAAAATCAATTTTCGGATGAAAAACAATGACTCCAGACATGTCGAACGTTCCCAAAATGGTCTATAATGATGAAATTTTAACATTTATTTTGACTCTAAATGACTGTTGGATGTGAATTATGACTTTTTCAACTAAAATAAGTGTGTTTAAAGTCATTTCTGTGCCTGAAACGGGTCAAAATTGAAGCTTTTGAGTATGCAAAACTCTGTAAAAAGGGCACTTTTGGTCACTTTGAGGGTTTAAAAAGTGGTTATTCAACATGAGGCACGATCCAATTGACATTTTGAATCATTTTGGGTACAGTCCAAAAAATAAATTTTCGGATGAAAAACGATGACTCCGGACATGTCGAACGTTCCCAAAATGGTCTATAATGATGAAATTTTAACATTTAATCTTTTGACTCTAAATGACTGTTGGATGTGCATTATGACTTTTTCAACTAAAATAAGTGTGTTTAAAGTCATATCTGTGCCTGAAACGGGTCAAAATTGAAGCTTTTGAGTAAGCAAAACTCTGTAAAAATGGCAATATTGGTCACTGTGAGGGTTTAGAAAGTGGTTATTCAACATGAGGCACGATCCAATTGACATTTTGAATCATTTTTGGTACAGTCCAAAAAAATTAATTTTCGGATGAAAAACGATGTCTCCGGACATGTCGAACGTTCCCAAAATGGTCTATAATGATGAAATTTTAACATTTAATCTTTTGACTCTAAATGACTGTTGGAGGTGCATTATGACTTTTTCAACTAAAATAAGTGTGTTTAAAGTCATATCTGTGCCTGAAACGGGTCAAAATTGAAGCTTTTGAGTAAGCAAAACTCTGTAAAAATGGCAATTTTGGTCACTGTGAGGGTTTAAAAAGTTGTTATTCAACATGAGGCACGATCCAATTGACATTTTGAATCATTTTTGGTACAGTCCAAAAAATCAATTTTCGGATGAAAAACAATGACTCCGGACATGTCGAACGTTCCCAAAATGGTCTATAATGATGAAATTTTAACATTTAATCTTTTGACTCTAAATGACTGTTGGATGTGAATTATGACTTTTTCAACTAAAATAAGTGTGTTTAAAGTCATTTCTGTGCCTGAAACGGGTCAAAATTGAAGCTTTTGAGTAAGCAAAACTCTGTAAAAATGGCCATTTTGGTCACTGTGAGGGTTTAAAAAGTGGTTCTTCAACATGAGGCACGATCCAATTGACATTTTGAATCATTTTTGGTACAGTCCAAAAAATCAATTTTCGGATGAAAAACGATGACTCCGGACATGTCGAACGTTCCCAAAATGGTCTATAATGATGAAATTTTAACGTTTAATCTTTTAACTCTAAATGACTGTTGGATGTGAATTATGACTTTTTCAACTAAAATAAGTGTGTTTAAAGTCATTTCTGTGCCTGAAACGGGTCAAAATTGAAGCTTTTGAGTAAGCAAAACTCTGTAAAAATGGCAATTTTGGTCACTGTGAGGGTTTAAAAAGTGGTTATTCAACATGAGGCACGATCCAATTGACATTTTGAATCATTTTTGGTACAGTCCAAAAAATCAATTTTCGGATGAAAAACAATGACTCCAGACATGTCAAACGTTCCCAAAATGGTCTATAATGATGAAATTTTAACATTTAATCTTTTGACTCTAAATGACTGTTGGATGTGAATTATGACTTTTTCAACTAAAATAAGTGTGTTTAAAGTCATTTCTGTGCCTGAAACGGGTCAAAATTGAAGCTTTTGAGTATGCAAAACTCTGTAAAAATGGCAATTTTGGTCACTGAGAGGGTTTAAAAAGTGGTTATTCAACATGAGGCATGATCCGATTGACATTTTGAATCATTTTTGGTACAGTCCAAAAAATCAATTTTCGGATGAAAAACGATGACTCCGGACATGTCGAACGTTCCCAAAATGGTCTATAATGATGAAATTTTAACATTTAATCTTTTGACTCTAAATGACTGTTGGATGTGAATTATGACTTTTTCAACTAAAATAAGTGTTTAAAATCATTTCTGTGCCTGAAACGGGTCAAAATTGAAGCTTTTGAGTAAGCAAAACTCTGTAAAAAGGGCACTTTTGGTCGCTGTGAGGGTTTAAAAAGTGGTTATTCAACATGAGGCACGATCCAATTGACATTTTGAATCATTTTGGGTACAGTCCAAAAAATCAATTTTCGGATGAAAAACGATGACTCCGGACATGTCGAACGTTCCCAAAATGGTCTATAATGATGAAATTTTAACATTTAATCTTTTGACTCTAAATGACTGTTGGATGTGCATTATGACGACTTTTTCAACTAAAATAAGCGTGTTTAAAGTCATTTCTGTGCCTGAAACGGGTCAAAATTGTAGCTTTTGAGTATGCAAAACGCTGTAAAAATGGCAATTTTGGTCACTGAGAGGGTTTAAAAAGAGGTTATTCAACATGAGGCATGATCCAATTGACATTTTGAATCATTTTTGGTACAGTCCAAAAAATCAATTTGCGGATGAAAAACGATGACTCCGGACATGTCGAACGTTCCCAAAATGGTCTATAATGATGAAAATTTAACATTTAATCTTTTGACTCTAAATGACTGTTGGATGTGAATTATGACTTTTTCAACTAAAATAAGTGTGTTTAAAGTCATTTCTGTGCCTGAAACGGGTCAAAATTGAAGCTTTTGAGTAAGCAAAACTCTGTAAAAATGGCACTTTTGGCCACTGTGAGGGTTTAAAAAGTGGTTATTCAACATGAGGCACGATCCAATTGACATTTTGAATCATTTTTGGTACAGTCCAAAAAAATAAATTTTCGGATGAAAAACGATGACTCCGGACATGTCGAACGTTCCCAAAATGGTCTATAATGATGACATTTTAACATTTAATCTTTTGACTCTAAATGACTGTTGGAGGTGCATTATGACTTTTTCAACTAAAATAAGTGTGTTTAAAGTCATTTCTGTGCCTGAAACGGGTCAAAATTGAAGCTTTTGAGTAAGCAAAACTCTGTAAAAATGGCAATTTTGGTCACTGTGAGGGTTTAAAAAGTGGTTATTCAACATGAGGCACGATCCAATTGACATTTTGAACCATTTTTGGTACAGTCCAAAAAATCAATTTTCGGATGAAAAACAATGACTCCGGACATGTCGAACGTTCCCAAAATGGTCTATAATGATGAAATTTTAATATTTAATCTTTTGACTCTAAATGACTGTTGGATGTGCATTATGACTTTTTCAACTAAAATACGTGTGTTTAAAGTCATTTCTGTGCCTGAAACGGGTCAAAATTGAAGCTTTTGAGTAAGCAAAACTCTGTAAAAATGGCCATTTTGGTCACTGTGAGGGTTTAAAAAGTTGTTATTCAACATGAGGCACGATCCAATTGACATTTTGAATCATTTTGGGTACAGTCCAAAAAATCAATTTTCGGATGAAAAACGATGACTCCGGACATGTCGAACGTTCCCAAAATGGTCTATAATGATGACATTTTAACATTTAATCTTTTGACTCTAAATGACTGTTGGATGTGAATTATGACTTTTTCAACTAAAATAAGTGTGTTTAAAGTCATATCTGTGCCTGAAACGGGTCAAAATTGAAGCTTTTGAGTAAGCAAAACTCTGTAAAAAGGGCACTTTTGGTCACTGTGAGGGTTTAAAAAGTGGTTATTCAACATAAGGCATGATCCAATTGACATTTTGAATCATTTTTGGTATAGTCCAAATTATCAATTTTCGGATGAAAAACGATGACTCCGGACATGTCGAACGTTCCCAAAATGGTCTATAATGATGACATTTTAACATTTAATCTTTTGACTCTAAATGACTGTTGGATGTGAATTATGACTTTTTCAACTAAAATAAGTGTGTTTAAAGTCATTTCTGTGCCTGAAACGGGTCAAAATTGAAGCTTTTGAGTATGCAAAACTCTGTAAAAATGGCAATTTTGGTCACTGAGAGGGTTTAAAAAGTGGTTATTCAACATGAGGCATGATCCAATTGACATTTTGAATCATTTTTGGTACAGTCCAAAAAATCAATTTTCGGATGAAAAACGATGACTCCGGACATGTCGAACGTTCCCAAAATGGTCTATAATGATGAAATATTAACATTTAATCTTTTGACTCTAAATGACTGTTGGATGTGAATTATGACTTTTTCAACTAAAATAAGTGTGTTTAAAGTCATTTCTGTGCCTGAAACGGGTCAAAATTGAAGCTTTTGAGTAAGCAAAACTCTGTAAAAATGGCAATTTTGGTCACTGTGAGGGTTTAAAAAGTGGTTATTCAACATGAGGCACGATCCAATTGACATTTTGAATCATTTTTGGTACAGTCCAAAAAATCAATTTTCGGATGAAAAACGATGACTCCGGACATGTCGAACGTTCCCAAAATGGTATATAATGATGACATTTTAACATTTAATCTTTTAACTCTAAATGACTGTTGGATGTGAATTATGACTTTTTCAACTAAAATAAGTGTTTAAAGTCATGTCTGTGCCTGAAACGGGTCAAAATTGAAGCTTTTGAGTAAGCAAAACTCTGTAAAAAGGGCACTTTTGGTCACTGTGAGGGTTTAAAAAGTGGTTATTCAACATGAGGCACGATCCAATTGACATTTTGAATCATTTTTGGTACAGTCCAAAAAATCAATTTTCGGATGAAAAACGATGACTCCGGACATGTCGAACGTTCCCAAAATGGTTTATAATGATGAAATTTTAACATTTAATCTTTTGACTCTAAATGACTGTTGGATGTGAATTATGACTTTTTCAACTAAAATAAGTGTATTTAAAGTCATTTCTGTGCCTGAAACGGGTCAAAATTGAAGCTTTTGAGTAAGCAAAACTCTGTAAAAATGGCAATTTTGGTCACTGTGAGGGTTTAAAAAGTGGTTATTCAACATGAGGCACGATCCAATTGACATTTTGAATCATTTTTGGTACAGTCCAAAAAATAAATTTTCGGATGAAAAACGATGACTCCGGACATGTCGAACGTTCCCAAAATGGTATATAATGATGACATTTTAACATTTAATCTTTTAACTCTAAATGACTGTTGGATGTGAATTATGACTTTTTCAACTAAAATAAGTGTGTTTAAAGTCATTTCTGTGCCTGAAACGGGTCAAAATTGAAGCTTTTGAGTATGCAAAACTCTGTAAAAATGGCAATTTTGGTCACTGAGAGGGTTTAAAAAGTGGTTATTCAACATGAGGCATGATCCGATTGACATTTTGAATCATTTTTGGTACAGTCCAAAAAAATCAATTTTCGGATGAAAAACGATGACTCCGGACATGTCGAACGTTCCCAAAATGGTCTATATTGATGAAATTCTAACATTTAATCTTTTGACTCTAAATGACTGTTGGATGTGCATTATGACTTTTTCAACTAAAATAAGTGTGTTTAAAGTCATTTCTGCGCCTGAAACAAATCAAAATTGAAGCTTTTGAGTAAGCATAACTCTGTAAAAATGGCAATTTTGGTCACTGTGAGGGTTTAAAAAGTGGTTATTCAACATGAGGCACGATCCAATTGACATTTTGAATCATTTTTGGTACAGTCCAAAAAATCAATTTTCGGATGAAAAACGATGACTCCGGACATGTCGAACGTTCCCAAAATGGTCTATAATGATGAAATTTTAACATTTAATCTTTTGACTCTAAATGACTGTTGGATGTGAATTATGACTTTTTCAACTAAAATAAGTGTTTAAAATCATTTCTGTGCCTGAAACGGGTCAAAATTGAAGCTTTTGAGTAAGCAAAACTCTGTAAAAAGGGCACTTTTGGTCACTTTGAGGGTTTAAAAAGTGGTTATTCAACATGAGGCACGATCCAATTGACATTTTGAATCATTTTGGGTACAGTCCAAAAAATCAATTTTCGGATGAAAAACGATGACTCCGGACATGTCGAACGTTCCCAAAATGGTCTATAATGATGAAATTTTAACATTTAATCTTTTGACTCTAAATGACTGTTGGATGTGAATTATGACTTTTTCAACTAAAATAAGTGTGTTTAAAGTCATTTCTGTGCCTGAAACGGGTCAAAATTGAAGCTTTTGAGTAAGCAAAACTCTGTAAAAATGGCAATATTGGTCACTGTGAGGGTTTAGAAAGTGGTTATTCAACATGAGGCACGATCCAATTGACATTTTGAATCATTTTTGGTACAGTCCAAAAAAATTAATTTTCGGATGAAAAACGATGACTCCGGACATGTCGAACGTTCCCAAAATGGTCTATAATGATGAAATTTTAACATTTAATCTTTTGACTCTAAATGACTGTTGGAGGTGCATTATGACTTTTTCAACTAAAATAAGTGTGTTTAAAGTCATATCTGTGCCTGAAACGGGTCAAAATTGAAGCTTTTGAGTAAGCAAAACTCTGTAAAAATGGCAATTTTGGTCACTGTGAGGGTTTAAAAAGTGGTTATTCAACATGAGGCACGATCCAATTGACATTTTGAATCATTTTTGGTACAGTCCAAAAAATCAATTTTCGGATGAAAAACGATGACTCCGGACATGTCGAACGTTCCCAAAATGGTTTATAATGATGAAATTTTAACATTTAATCTTTTGACTCTAAATGACTGTTGGATGTGAATTATGACTTTTTCAACTAAAATAAGTGTATTTAAAGTCATTTCTGTGCCTGAAACGGGTCAAAATTGAAGCTTTTGAGTAAGCAAAACTCTGTAAAAATGGCAATTTTGGTCACTGTGAGGGTTTAAAAAGTGGTTATTCAACATGAGGCACGATCCAATTGACATTTTGAATCATTTTTGGTACAGTCCAAAAAATAAATTTTCGGATGAAAAACGATGACTCCGGACATGTCGAACGTTCCCAAAATGGTATATAATGATGACATTTTAACATTTAATCTTTTAACTCTAAATGACTGTTGGATGTGAATTATGACTTTTTCAACTAAAATAAGTGTGTTTAAAGTCATTTCTGTGCCTGAAACGGGTCAAAATTGAAGCTTTTGAGTATGCAAAACTCTGTAAAAATGGCAATTTTGGTCACTGTGAGGGTTTAAAAAGTGGTTATTCAACATGAGGCACGATCCAATTGACATTTTGAATCATTTTTGGTACAGTCCAAAAAATAAATTTTCGGATGAAAAACGATGACTCCGGACATGTCGAACGTTCCCAAAATGGTATATAATGATGACATTTTAACATTTAATCTTTTAACTCTAAATGACTGTTGGATGTGAATTATGACTTTTTCAACTAAAATAAGTGTGTTTAAAGTCATTTCTGTGCCTGAAACGGGTCAAAATTGAAGCTTTTGAGTATGCAAAACTCTGTAAAAATGGCAATTTTGGTCACTGAGAGGGTTTAAAAAGTGGTTATTCAACATGAGGCATGATCCGATTGACATTTTGAATCATTTTTGGTACAGTCCAAAAAATCAATTTTCGGATGAAAAACGATGACTCCGGACATGTCGAACGTTCCCAAAATGGTCTATATTGATGAAATTCTAACATTTAATCTTTTGACTCTAAATGACTGTTGGATGTGCATTATGACTTTTTCAACTAAAATAAGTGTGTTTAAAGTCATTTCTGCGCCTGAAACAAATCAAAATTGAAGCTTTTGAGTAAGCATAACTCTGTAAAAATGGCAATTTTGGTCACTGTGAGGGTTTAAAAAGTGGTTATTCAACATGAGGCACGATCCAATTGACATTTTGAATCATTTTTGGTACAGTCCAAAAAATCAATTTTCGGATGAAAAACGATGACTCCGGACATGTCGAACGTTCCCAAAATGGTCTATAATGATGAAATTTTAACATTTAATCTTTTGACTCTAAATGACTGTTGGATGTGAATTATGACTTTTTCAACTAAAATAAGTGTTTAAAATCATTTCTGTGCCTGAAACGGGTCAAAATTGAAGCTTTTGAGTAAGCAAAACTCTGTAAAAAGGGCACTTTTGGTCACTTTGAGGGTTTAAAAAGTGGTTATTCAACATGAGGCACGATCCAATTGACATTTTGAATCATTTTGGGTACAGTCCAAAAAATCAATTTTCGGATGAAAAAGGATGACTCCGGACATGTCGAACGTTCCCAAAATGGTCTATAATGATGAAATTTTAACATTTAATCTTTTGACTCTAAATGACTGTTGGATGTGAATTATGACTTTTTCAACTAAAATAAGTGTATTTAAAGTCATTTCTGTGCCTGAAACGGGTCAAAATTGAAGCTTTTGAGTAAGCAAAACTCTGTAAAAATGGCAATTTTGGTCACTGTGAGGGTTTAAAAAGTGGTTATTCAACATGAGGCACGATCCAATTGACATTTTGAATCATTTTTGGTACAGTCCAAAAAATAAATTTTCGGATGAAAAACGATGACTCCGGACATGTCGAACGTTCCCAAAATGGTATATAATGATGACATTTTAACATTTAATCTTTTAACTCTAAATGACTGTTGGATGTGAATTATGACTTTTTCAACTAAAATAAGTGTGTTTAAAGTCATTTCTGTGCCTGAAACGGGTCAAAATTGAAGCTTTTGAGTATGCAAAACTCTGTAAAAATGGCAATTTTGGTCACTGAGAGGGTTTAAAAAGTGGTTATTCAACATGAGGCATGATCCGATTGACATTTTGAATCATTTTTGGTACAGTCCAAAAAATCAATTTTCGGATGAAAAACAATGACTCCGGACATGTCGAACGTTCCCAAAATGGTCTATAATGATGAAATTTTAACATTTAATCTTTTGACTCTAAATGACTGTTGGATGTGAATTATGACTTTTTCAACTAAAATAAGTGTGTTTAAAGTCATTTCTGTGACTGAAACGGGTCAAAATTGAAGCTTTTGAGTAAGCAAAACTCTGTAAAAATGGCCATTTTGGTCACTGTGAGGGTTTAAAAAGTGGGTATTCAACATGAGGCACGATCCAATAGACATTTTGAATCATTTTGGGTACAGTCCAAAAAATCAATTTTCGGATGAAAAACGATGACTCCGGACATGTCGAACGTTCCCAAAATGGTCTATAATGATGAAATTTTAACATTTAATCTTTTGACTCTAAATGACTGTTGGATGTGCATTATGACTTTTTCAACTATAATAAGTGTGTTTAAAGTCATTTCTGTGCCTGAAACGGGTCAAAATTGAAGCTTTTGAGTAAGCAAAACTCTGTAAAAATGGCACTTTTGGTCACTGTGAGGGTTTAAAAAGTGGTTATTCAACATGAGGCACGATCCAATTGACATTTTGAATAATTTTTGGTACAGTCCAAAAAATCAATTTTCGGATGAAAAACGATGACTCCGGACATGTCGAACGTTCCCAAAATGGTCTATAATGATGAAATTTTAACATTTAATCTTTTGACTCTAAATAACTGTTGGATGTGAATTATGACTTTTTCAACTAAAATAAGTGTGTTTAAAGTCATTTCTGTGCCTGAAACGGGTCAAAATTGAAGCTTTTGAGTAAGCAAAACTCTGTGAATTGTCAATTTTGGTCACTGTGAGGGTTTAAAAAGTGGTTATTCAACATGAGGCACGATCCAATTGACATTTTGAATCATTTTTGGTACAGTCCAAAAAATCCATTTTCGGATGAAAAACAATGACTCCGGACATGTCGAACGTTCCCAAAATGGTCTATAATGATGAAATTTTAACATTTAATCTTTTGACTCTAAATGACTGTTGGATGTACATTATGACTTTTTCAACTAAAATAAGTGTGTTTAAAGTCATTTCTGTGCCTGAAACGGGTCAAAATTGAAGCTTTTGAGTAAGCAAACTCTGTAAAAATGGCAATTTTGGTTACTGTGAGGGTTTAAAAAGTGGTTAATTAACATGAGGCACGATCCAATTGACATTTTGAATCATTTTTGGTACAGTCCAAAAAATCAATTTTCGGATGAAAAACGATGACTCCGGACATGTCGAACGTTCCCAAAATGGTCTATAATGATGAAATTTTAACATTTAATCTTTTGACTCTAAATGACTGTTGGATGTGAATTATGACTTTTTCAACTAAAATAAGTGTGTTTAAAGTCATTTCTGTGACTGAAACGGGTCAAAATTGAAGCTTTTGAGTAAGCAAAACTCTGTAAAAATGGCCATTTTGGTCACTGTGAGGGTTTAAAAAGTGGGTATTCAACATGAGGCACGATCCAATAGACATTTTGAATCATTTTGGGTACAGTCCAAAAAATCAATTTTCGGATGAAAAACGATGACTCCGGACATGTCGAACGTTCCCAAAATGGTCTATAATGATGAAATTTTAACATTTAATCTTTTGACTCTAAATGACTGTTGGATGTGCATTATGACTTTTTCAACTATAATAAGTGTGTTTAAAGTCATTTCTGTGCCTGAAACGGGTCAAAATTGTAGCTTTTGAGTATGCAAAACTCTGTAAAAATGGCAATTTTGGTCACTGAGAGGGTTTAAAAAGTGGTTATTCAACATAAGGCATCATCTAATTGACATTTTGAATCATTTTTGGTACAGTCCAAAAAATCAATTTTCGGATGAAAAACGATGACTCCGGACATGTCGAACGTTCCCAAAATGGTCTATAATGATGAAATTTTAACATTTAATCTTTTGACTCTAAATAACTGTTGGATGTGAATTATGACTTTTTCAACTAAAATAAGTGTGTTTAAAGTCATTTCTGTGCCTGAAACGGGTCAAAATTGAAGCTTTTGAGTAAGCAAAACTCTGTGAATTGTCAATTTTGGTCACTGTGAGGGTTTAAAAAGTGGTTATTCAACATGAGGCACGATCCAATTGACATTTTGAATCATTTTTGGTACAGTCCAAAAAATCAATTTTCGGATGAAAAACAATGACTCCGGACATGTCGAACGTTCCCAAAATGGTCTATAATGATGAAATTTTAACATTTAATCTTTTGACTCTAAATGACTGTTGGATGTGAATTATGACTTTTTCAACTAAAATAAGTGTGTTTAAAGTCATTTCTGTGACTGAAACGGGTCGAAATTGAAGCTTTTGAGTAAGCAAAACTCTATAAAAATGGCCATTTTGGTCACTGTGAGGGTTTAAAAAGTGGGTATTCAACATGAGGCACGATCCAATAGACATTTTGAATCATTTTGGGTACAGTCCAAAAAATCAATTTTCGGATGAAAAACGATGACTCCGGACATGTCGAACGTTCCCAAAATGGTCTATAATGATGAAATTTTAACATTTAATCTTTTGACTCTAAATGACTGTTGGATGTGCATTATGACTTTTTCAACTATAATAAGTGTGTTTAAAGTCATTTCTGTGCCTGAAACGGGTCAAAATTGTAGCTTTTGAGTATGCAAAACTCTGTAAAAATGGCAATTTTGGTCACTGAGAGGGTTTAAAAAGTGGTTATTCAACATAAGGCATCATCTAATTGACATTTTGAATCATTTTTGGTACAGTCCAAAAAATCAATTTTCGGATGAAAAACGATGACTCCGGACATGTCGAACGTTCCCAAAATGGTCTATAATGATGAAATTTTAACATTTAATCTTTTGACCCTAAATAACTGTTGGATGTGAATTATGACTTTTTCAACTAAAATAAGTATGTTTAAAGTCATTTCTGTGCCTGAAACGGGTCAAAATTGAAGCTTTTGAGTAAGCAAAACTCTGTAAAAATGGCAATTTTGGTCACTGTGAGGGTTTAAAAAGTGGTTATTCAACATGAGGCACGATCCAATTGACATTTTGAATCATTTTTGGTACAGTCCAAAAAATCAATTTTCGGATGAAAAACAATGACTCCGGACATGTCGAACGTTCCCAAAATGGTCTATAATGATGAAATTTTAACATTTAATCTTTTGACTCTAAATGACTGTTGGATGTGCATTATGACTTTTTCAACTAAAATAAGTGTGTTTAAAGTCATTTCTGTGCCTGAAACGGGTCAAAATTGAATCTTTTGAGTAAGCAAAACTCTGTAAAAATGGCAATTTTGGTCACTGTGAGGGTTTAAAAAGTGGTTATTCAACATGAGGCACGATCCAATTGACATTTTGAATCATTTTTGGTACAGTCCAAAAAATCAATTTTCGGATGAAAAACAATGACTCCGGACATGTCGAACGTTCCCAAAATGGTCTATAATGATGAAATTTTAACATTTATTCTTTTGACTCTAAATGACTGTTGGATGTGCATTATGACTTTTTCAACTAAAATAAGTGTGTTTAAAGTCATTTCTGTGCCTGAAATGGGTCAAAATTGAAGCTTTTGAGTAAGCAAAACTCTGTAAAAATGGCACTTTTGGTCACTGTGAGGGTTTAAAAAGTGGTTATTCAACATGAGGCACGATCCAATTGACATTTTGAATCATTTTTGGTACAGTCCAAAAAATCAATTTTTGGATGAAAAACGATGACTCCGGACATGTCGAACGTTCCCAAAATGGTCTATAATGATGAAATTTTAACATTTAATCTTTTGACTCTAAATGACTGTTGGATGTGAATTATGACTTTTTCAACTAAAATAAGTGTGTTTAAAGTCATTTCTGTGACTGAAACGGGTCAAAATTTAAGCTTTTGAGTAAGCAAAACTCTGTAAAAATGGCACTTTTGGTCACTGTGAGGGTTTAAAAAGTGGTTATTCAACATGAGGCACGATCAAATTGACATTTTGAATCATTTTTGGTACAGTCCAAAAAATCAATTTTCGGATGAAAAACGATGACTCCGGACATGTCGAGCGTTCCCAAAATGGTCTATAATGATGAAATTTTAACATTTAATCTTTTGACTCTAAATGACTGTTGGATGGGCATTATGACTTTTTCAACTAAAATAAGTGTGTTTAAAGTAATTTCTGTGCCTGAAACGGGTCAAAATTGAAGCTTTTGAGTAAGCAAAACTCTGTAAAAATGGCAATTTTGGTCACTGTGAGGGTTTAAAAAGTGGTTAATTAACATGAGGCACGATCCAATTGACATTTTGAATCATTTTTGGTACTGTCCAAAAAATCAATTTTCGGATGAAAAACGATGACTCCGGACATGTCGAACGTTCCCAAAATGGTCTATAATGATGAAATTTTAACATTTAATCTTTTGACTCTAAATGACTGTTGGATGTGAATTATGACTTTTTCAACTAAAATAAGTGTGTTTAAAGTCATTTCTGTGACTGAAACGGGTCAAAATTGAAGCTTTTGAGTAAGCAAAACTCTGTAAAAATGGCCATTTTGGTCACTGTGAGGGTTTAAAAAGTGGGTATTCAACATGAGGCACGATCCAATAGACATTTTGTATCATTTTGGGTACAGTCCAAAAAATCAATTTTCGGATGAAAAACGATGACTCCGGACATGTCGAACGTTCCCAAAATGGTCTATAATGATGAAATTTTAACATTTAATCTTTTGACTCTAAATGACTGTTGGATGTGCATTATGACTTTTTCAACTATAATAAGTGTGTTTAAAGTCATTTCTGTGCCTGAAACGGGTCAAAATTGAAGCTTTTGAGTAAGCAAAACTCTGTAAAAATGGCACTTTTGGTCACTGTGAGGGTTTAAAAAGTGGTTATTCAACATGAGGCACGATCCAATTGACATTTTGAATCATTTTTGGTACAGTCCAAAAAATCAATTTTCGGATGAAAAACGATGACTCCGGACATGTCGAACGTTCCCAAAATGGTCTATAATGATGAAATTTTAACATTTAATCTTTTGACTCTAAATAACTGTTGGATGTGAATTATGACTTTTTCAACTAAAATAAGTGTGTTTAAAGTCATTTCTGTGCCTGAAACGGGTCAAAATTGTAGCTTTGGAGTATGCAAAACTCTGTAAAAATGGCAATTTTGGTCACTGAGAGGGTTTAAAAAGTGGTTATTCAACATAAGGCATCATCTAATTGACATTTTGAATCATTTTTGGTACAGTCCAAAAAATCAATTTTCGGATGAAAAACGATGACTCCGGACATGTCGAACGTTCCCAAAATGGTCTATAATGATGAAATTTTAACATTTAATCTTTTGACTCTAAATAACTGTTGGATGTGAATTATGACTTTTTCAACTAAAATAAGTGTGTTTAAAGTCATTTCTGTGCCTGAAACGGGTCAAAATTGAAGCTTTTGAGTAAGCAAAACTCTGTGAATTGTCAATTTTGGTCACTGTGAGGGTTTAAAAAGTGGTTATTCAACATGAGGCACGATCCAATTGACATTTTGAATCATTTTTGGTACAGTCCAAAAAATCAATTTTCGGATGAAAAACAATGACTCCGGACATGTCGAACGTTCCCAAAATGGTCTATAATGATGAAATTTTAACATTTAATCTTTTGACTCTAAATGACTGTTGGATGTGAATTATGACTTTTTCAACTAAAATAAGTGTGTTTAAAGTCATTTCTGTGACTGAAACGGGTCAAAATTGAAGCTTTTGAGTAAGCAAAACTCTGTAAAAATGGCCATTTTGGTCACTGTGAGGGTTTAAAAAGTGGGTATTCAACATGAGGCACGATCCAATAGACATTTTGAATCATTTTGGGTACAGTCCAAAAAATCAATTTTCGGATGAAAAACGATGACTCCGGACATGTCGAACGTTCCCAAAATGGTCTATAATGATGAAATTTTAACATTTAATCTTTTGACTCTAAATGACTGTTGGATGTGCATTATGACTTTTTCAACTATAATAAGTGTGTTTAAAGTCATTTCTGTGCCTGAAACGGGTCAAAATTGTAGCTTTTGAGTATGCAAAACTCTGTAAAAATGGCAATTTTGGTCACTGAGAGGGTTTAAAAAGTGGTTATTCAACATAAGGCATCATCTAATTGACATTTTGAATCATTTTTGGTACAGTCCAAAAAATCAATTTTCGGATGAAAAACGATGACTCCGGACATGTCGAACGTTCCCAAAATGGTCTATAATGATGAAATTTTAACATTTAATCTTTTGACCCTAAATAACTGTTGGATGTGAATTATGACTTTTTCAACTAAAATAAGTGTGTTTAAAGTCATTTCTGTGCCTGAAACGGGTCAAAATTGAAGCTTTTGAGTAAGCAAAACTCTGTAAAAATGGCAATTTTGGTCACTGTGAGGGTTTAAAAAGTGGTTATTCAACATGAGGCACGATCCAATTGACATTTTGAATCATTTTTGGTACAGTCCAAAAAATCAATTTTCGGATGAAAAACAATGACTCCGGACATGTCGAACGTTCCCAAAATGGTCTATAATGATGAAATTTTAACATTTAATCTTTTGACTCTAAATGACTGTTGGATGTGCATTATGACTTTTTCAACTAAAATAAGTGTGTTTAAAGTCATTTCTGTGCCTGAAACGGGTTAAAATTGAATCTTTTGAGTAAGCAAAACTCTGTAAAAATGGCAATTTTGGTCACTGTGAGGGTTTAAAAAGTGGTTATTCAACATGAGGCACGATCCAATTGACATTTTGAATCATTTTTGGTACAGTCCAAAAAATCAATTTTCGGATGAAAAACAATGACTCCGGACATGTCGAACGTTCCCAAAATGGTCTATAATGATGAAATTTTAACATTTATTCTTTTGACTCTAAATGACTGTTGGATGTGCATTATGACTTTTTCAACTAAAATAAGTGTGTTTAAAGTCATTTCTGTGCCTGAAATGGGTCAAAATTGAAGCTTTTGAGTAAGCAAAACTCTGTAAAAATGGCACTTTTGGTCACTGTGAGGGTTTAAAAAGTGGTTATTCAACATGAGGCACGATCCAATTGACATTTTGAATCATTTTTGGTACAGTCCAAAAAATCAATTTTTGGATGAAAAACGATGACTCCGGACATGTCGAACGTTCCCAAAATGGTCTATAATGATGAAATTTTAACATTTAATCTTTTGACTCTAAATGACTGTTGGATGTGAATTATGACTTTTTCAACTAAAATAAGTGTGTTTAAAGTCATTTCTGTGACTGAAACGGGTCAAAATTTAAGCTTTTGAGTAAGCAAAACTCTGTAAAAATGGCACTTTTGGTCACTGTGAGGGTTTAAAAAGTGGTTATTCAACATGAGGCACGATCAAATTGACATTTTGAATCATTTTTGGTACAGTCCAAAAAATCAATTTTCGGATGAAAAACGATGACTCCGGACATGTCGAGCGTTCCCAAAATGGTCTATAATGATGAAATTTTAACATTTAATCTTTTGACTCTAAATGACTGTTGGATGGGCATTATGACTTTTTCAACTAAAATAAGTGTGTTTAAAGTAATTTCTGTGCCTGAAACGGGTCAAAATTGAAGCTTTTGAGTAAGCAAAACTCTGTAAAAATGGCAATTTTGGTCACTGTGAGGGTTTAAAAAGTGGTTAATTAACATGAGGCACGATCCAATTGACATTTTGAATCATTTTTGGTACTGTCCAAAAAATCAATTTTCGGATGAAAAACGATGACTCCGGACATGTCGAACGTTCCCAAAATGGTCTATAATGATGAAATTTTAACATTTAATCTTTTGACTCTAAATGACTGTTGGATGTGAATTATGACTTTTTCAACTAAAATAAGTGTGTTTAAAGTCATTTCTGTGACTGAAACGGGTCAAAATTGAAGCTTTTGAGTAAGCAAAACTCTGTAAAAATGGCCATTTTGGTCACTGTGAGGGTTTAAAAAGTGGGTATTCAACATGAGGCACGATCCAATAGACATTTTGTATCATTTTGGGTACAGTCCAAAAAATCAATTTTCGGATGAAAAACGATGACTCCGGACATGTCGAACGTTCCCAAAATGGTCTATAATGATGAAATTTTAACATTTAATCTTTTGACTCTAAATGACTGTTGGATGTGCATTATGACTTTTTCAACTATAATAAGTGTGTTTAAAGTCATTTCTGTGCCTGAAACGGGTCAAAATTGAAGCTTTTGAGTAAGCAAAACTCTGTAAAAATGGCACTTTTGGTCACTGTGAGGGTTTAAAAAGTGGTTATTCAACATGAGGCACGATCCAATTGACATTTTGAATCATTTTTGGTACAGTCCAAAAAATCAATTTTCGGATGAAAAACGATGACTCCGGACATGTCGAACGTTCCCAAAATGGTCTATAATGATGAAATTTTAACATTTAATCTTTTGACTCTAAATAACTGTTGGATGTGAATTATGACTTTTTCAACTAAAATAAGTGTGTTTAAAGTCATTTCTGTGCCTGAAACGGGTAAAAATTGAAGCTTTTGAGTAAGCAAAACTCTGTGAATTGTCATTTTTTGGTCACTGTGAGGGTTTAAAAAGTGGTTATTCAACATGAGGCACGATCCAATTGACATTTTGAATCATTTTTGGTACAGTCCAAAAAATCCATTTTCGGATGAAAAACAATGACTCCGGACATGTCGAACGTTCCCAAAATGGTCTATAATGATGAAATTTTAACATTTAATCTTTTGACTCTAAATGACTGTTGGATGTACATTATGACTTTTTCAACTAAAATAAGTGTGTTTAAAGTCATTTCTGTGCCTGAAACGGGTCAAAATTGAAGCTTTTGAGTAAGCAAAACTCTGTAAAAATGGCAATTTTGGTCACTGTGAGGGTTTAAAAAGTGGTTAATTAACATGAGGCACGATCCAATTGACATTTTGAATCATTTTTGGTACAGTCCAAAAAATCAATTTTCGGATGAAAAACGATGACTCCGGACATGTCGAACGTTCCCAAAATGGTCTATAATGATGAAATTTTAACATTTAATCTTTTGACTCTAAATGACTGTTGGATGTGAATTATGACTTTTTCAACTAAAATAAGTGTGTTTAAAGTCATTTCTGTGACTGAAACGGGTCAAAATTGAAGCTTTTGAGTAAGCAAAACTCTGTAAAAATGGCCATTTTGGTCACTGTGAGGGTTTAAAAAGTGGGTATTCAACATGAGGCACGATCCAATAGACATTTTGAATCATTTTGGGTACAGTCCAAAAAATCAATTTTCGGATGAAAAACAATGACTCCGGACATGTCGAACGTTCCCAAAATGGTCTATAATGATGAAATTTTAACATTTAATCTTTTGACTCTAAATGACTGTTGGATGTGCATTATGACTTTTTCAACTATAATAAGTGTGTTTAAAGTCATTTCTGTGCCTGAAACGGGTCAAAATTGTAGCTTTTGAGTATGCAAAACTCTGTAAAAATGGCAATTTTGGTCACTGAGAGGGTTTAAAAAGTGGTTATTCAACATAAGGCATCATCTAATTGACATTTTGAATCATTTTTGGTACAGTCCAAAAAATCAATTTTCGGATGAAAAACGATGACTCCGGACATGTCGAACGTTCCCAAAATGGTCTATAATGATGAAATTTTAACATTTAATCTTTTGACCCTAAATAACTGTTGGATGTGAATTATGACTTTTTCAACTAAAATAAGTGTGTTTAAAGTCATTTCTGTGCCTGAAACGGGTCAAAATTGAAGCTTTTGAGTAAGCAAAACTCTGTAAAAATGGCAATTTTGGTCACTGTGAGGGTTTAAAAAGTGGTTATTCAACATGAGGCACGATCCAATTGACATTTTGAATCATTTTTGGTACAGTCCAAAAAATCAATTTTCGGATGAAAAACAATGACTCCGGACATGTCGAACGTTCCCAAAATGGTCTATAATGATGAAATTTTAACATTTAATCTTTTGACTCTAAATGACTGTTGGATGTGCATTATGACTTTTTCAACTAAAATAAGTGTGTTTAAAGTCATTTCTGTGCCTGAAACGGGTCAAAATTGAAGCTTTTGAGTAAGCAAAACTCTGTGAATTGTCAATTTTGGTCACTGTGAGGGTTTAAAAAGTGGTTATTCAACATGAGGCACGATCCAATTGACATTTTGAATCATTTTTGGTACAGTCCAAAAAATCCATTTTCGGATGAAAAACAATGACTCCGGACATGTCGAACGTTCCCAAAATGGTCTATAATGATGACATTTTAACATTTAATCTTTTGACTCTAAATGACTGTTGGATGTGCATTATGACTTTTTCAACTAAAATAAGTGTGTTTAAAGTCATTTCTGTGCCTGAAACGGGTCAAAATTGAAGCTTTTGAGTAAGCAAAACTCTGTAAAAATGGCACTTTTGGTCACTGTGAGGGTTTAAAAAGTGGTTATTCAACATGAGGCACGATCAAATTGACATTTTGAATCATTTTTGGTACAGTCCAAAAAATCAATTTTCGGATGAAAAACGATGACTCCGGACATGTCGAGCGTTCCCAAAATGGTCTATAATGATGAAATTTTAACATTTAATCTTTTGACTCTAAATGACTGTTGGATGGGCATTATGACTTTTTCAACTAAAATAAGTGTGTTTAAAGTAATTTCTGTGCCTGAAACGGGTCAAAATTGAAGCTTTTGAGTAAGCAAAACTCTGTAAAAATGGCAATTTTGGTCACTGTGAGGGTTTAAAAAGTGGTTAATTAACATGAGGCACGATCCAATTGACATTTTGAATCATTTTTGGTACTGTCCAAAAAATCAATTTTCGGATGAAAAACGATGACTCCGGACATGTCGAACGTTCCCAAAATGGTCTATAATGATGAAATTTTAACATTTAATCTTTTGACTCTAAATGACTGTTGGATGTGAATTATGACTTTTTCAACTAAAATAAGTGTGTTTAAAGTCATTTCTGTGACTGAAACGGGTCAAAATTGAAGCTTTTGAGTAAGCAAAACTCTGTAAAAATGGCCATTTTGGTCACTGTGAGGGTTTAAAAAGTGGGTATTCAACATGAGGCACGATCCAATAGACATTTTGAATCATTTTGGGTACAGTCCAAAAAATCAATTTTCGGATGAAAAACGATGACTCCGGACATGTCGAACGTTCCCAAAATGGTCTATAATGATGAAATTTTAACATTTAATCTTTTGACCCTAAATAACTGTTGGATGTGAATTATGACTTTTTCAACTAAAATAAGTGTGTTTAAAGTCATTTCTGTGCCTGAAACGGGTCAAAATTGAAGCTTTTGAGTAAGCAAAACTCTGTAAAAATGGCAATTTTGGTCACTGTGAGGGTTTAAAAAGTGGTTATTCAACATGAGGCACGATCCAATTGACATTTTGAATCATTTTTGGTACAGTCCAAAAAATCAATTTTCGGATGAAAAACAATGACTCCGGACATGTCGAACGTTCCCAAAATGGTCTATAATGATGAAATTTTAACATTTAATCTTTTGACTCTAAATGACTGTTGGATGTGCATTATGACTTTTTCAACTAAAATAAGTGTGTTTAAAGTCATTTCTGTGCCTGAAACGGGTCAAAATTGAATCTTTTGAGTAAGCAAAACTCTGTAAAAATGGCAATTTTGGTCACTGTGAGGGTTTAAAAAGTGGTTATTCAACATGAGGCACGATCCAATTGACATTTTGAATCATTTTTGGTACAGTCCAAAAAATCAATTTTCGGATGAAAAACAATGACTCCGGACATGTCGAACGTTCCCAAAATGGTCTATAATGATGAAATTTTAACATTTATTCTTTTGACTCTAAATGACTGTTGGATGTGCATTATGACTTTTTCAACTAAAATAAGTGTGTTTAAAGTCATTTCTGTGCCTGAAATGGGTCAAAATTGAAGCTTTTGAGTAAGCAAAACTCTGTAAAAATGGCACTTTTGGTCACTGTGAGGGTTTAAAAAGTGGTTATTCAACATGAGGCACGATCCAATTGACATTTTGAATCATTTTTGGTACAGTCCAAAAAATCAATTTTTGGATGAAAAACGATGACTCCGGACATGTCGAACGTTCCCAAAATGGTCTATAATGATGAAATTTTAACATTTAATCTTTTGACTCTAAATGACTGTTGGATGTGAATTATGACTTTTTCAACTAAAATAAGTGTGTTTAAAGTCATTTCTGTGACTGAAACGGGTCAAAATTTAAGCTTTTGAGTAAGCAAAACTCTGTAAAAATGGCACTTTTGGTCACTGTGAGGGTTTAAAAAGTGGTTATTCAACATGAGGCACGATCAAATTGACATTTTGAATCATTTTTGGTACAGTCCAAAAAATCAATTTTCGGATGAAAAACGATGACTCCGGACATGTCGAGCGTTCCCAAAATGGTCTATAATGATGAAATTTTAACATTTAATCTTTTGACTCTAAATGACTGTTGGATGGGCATTATGACTTTTTCAACTAAAATAAGTGTGTTTAAAGTAATTTCTGTGCCTGAAACGGGTCAAAATTGAAGCTTTTGAGTAAGCAAAACTCTGTAAAAATGGCAATTTTGGTCACTGTGAGGGTTTAAAAAGTGGTTAATTAACATGAGGCACGATCCAATTGACATTTTGAATCATTTTTGGTACTGTCCAAAAAATCAATTTTCGGATGAAAAACGATGACTCCGGACATGTCGAACGTTCCCAAAATGGTCTATAATGATGAAATTTTAACATTTAATCTTTTGACTCTAAATGACTGTTGGATGTGAATTATGACTTTTTCAACTAAAATAAGTGTGTTTAAAGTCATTTCTGTGACTGAAACGGGTCAAAATTGAAGCTTTTGAGTAAGCAAAACTCTGTAAAAATGGCCATTTTGGTCACTGTGAGGGTTTAAAAAGTGGGTATTCAACATGAGGCACGATCCAATAGACATTTTGTATCATTTTGGGTACAGTCCAAAAAATCAATTTTCGGATGAAAAACGATGACTCCGGACATGTCGAACGTTCCCAAAATGGTCTATAATGATGAAATTTTAACATTTAATCTTTTGACTCTAAATGACTGTTGGATGTGCATTATGACTTTTTCAACTATAATAAGTGTGTTTAAAGTCATTTCTGTGCCTGAAACGGGTCAAAATTGAAGCTTTTGAGTAAGCAAAACTCTGTAAAAATGGCACTTTTGGTCACTGTGAGGGTTTAAAAAGTGGTTATTCAACATGAGGCACGATCCAATTGACATTTTGAATCATTTTTGGTACAGTCCAAAAAATCAATTTTCGGATGAAAAACGATGACTCCGGACATGTCGAACGTTCCCAAAATGGTCTATAATGATGAAATTTTAACATTTAATCTTTTGACTCTAAATAACTGTTGGATGTGAATTATGACTTTTTCAACTAAAATAAGTGTGTTTAAAGTCATTTCTGTGCCTGAAACGGGTAAAAATTGAAGCTTTTGAGTAAGCAAAACTCTGTGAATTGTCATTTTTTGGTCACTGTGAGGGTTTAAAAAGTGGTTATTCAACATGAGGCACGATCCAATTGACATTTTGAATCATTTTTGGTACAGTCCAAAAAATCCATTTTCGGATGAAAAACAATGACTCCGGACATGTCGAACGTTCCCAAAATGGTCTATAATGATGAAATTTTAACATTTAATCTTTTGACTCTAAATGACTGTTGGATGTACATTATGACTTTTTCAACTAAAATAAGTGTGTTTAAAGTCATTTCTGTGCCTGAAACGGGTCAAAATTGAAGCTTTTGAGTAAGCAAAACTCTGTAAAAATGGCAATTTTGGTCACTGTGAGGGTTTAAAAAGTGGTTAATTAACATGAGGCACGATCCAATTGACATTTTGAATCATTTTTGGTACAGTCCAAAAAATCAATTTTCGGATGAAAAACGATGACTCCGGACATGTCGAACGTTCCCAAAATGGTCTATAATGATGAAATTTTAACATTTAATCTTTTGACTCTAAATGACTGTTGGATGTGAATTATGACTTTTTCAACTAAAATAAGTGTGTTTAAAGTCATTTCTGTGACTGAAACGGGTCAAAATTGAAGCTTTTGAGTAAGCAAAACTCTGTAAAAATGGCCATTTTGGTCACTGTGAGGGTTTAAAAAGTGGGTATTCAACATGAGGCACGATCCAATAGACATTTTGAATCATTTTGGGTACAGTCCAAAAAATCAATTTTCGGATGAAAAACAATGACTCCGGACATGTCGAACGTTCCCAAAATGGTCTATAATGATGAAATTTTAACATTTAATCTTTTGACTCTAAATGACTGTTGGATGTGCATTATGACTTTTTCAACTATAATAAGTGTGTTTAAAGTCATTTCTGTGCCTGAAACGGGTCAAAATTGTAGCTTTTGAGTATGCAAAACTCTGTAAAAATGGCAATTTTGGTCACTGAGAGGGTTTAAAAAGTGGTTATTCAACATAAGGCATCATCTAATTGACATTTTGAATCATTTTTGGTACAGTCCAAAAAATCAATTTTCGGATGAAAAACGATGACTCCGGACATGTCGAACGTTCCCAAAATGGTCTATAATGATGAAATTTTAACATTTAATCTTTTGACCCTAAATAACTGTTGGATGTGAATTATGACTTTTTCAACTAAAATAAGTGTGTTTAAAGTCATTTCTGTGCCTGAAACGGGTCAAAATTGAAGCTTTTGAGTAAGCAAAACTCTGTAAAAATGGCAATTTTGGTCACTGTGAGGGTTTAAAAAGTGGTTATTCAACATGAGGCACGATCCAATTGACATTTTGAATCATTTTTGGTACAGTCCAAAAAATCAATTTTCGGATGAAAAACAATGACTCCGGACATGTCGAACGTTCCCAAAATGGTCTATAATGATGAAATTTTAACATTTAATCTTTTGACTCTAAATGACTGTTGGATGTGCATTATGACTTTTTCAACTAAAATAAGTGTGTTTAAAGTCATTTCTGTGCCTGAAACGGGTCAAAATTGAAGCTTTTGAGTAAGCAAAACTCTGTGAATTGTCAATTTTGGTCACTGTGAGGGTTTAAAAAGTGGTTATTCAACATGAGGCACGATCCAATTGACATTTTGAATCATTTTTGGTACAGTCCAAAAAATCCATTTTCGGATGAAAAACAATGACTCCGGACATGTCGAACGTTCCCAAAATGGTCTATAATGATGACATTTTAACATTTAATCTTTTGACTCTAAATGACTGTTGGATGTGCATTATGACTTTTTCAACTAAAATAAGTGTGTTTAAAGTCATTTCTGTGCCTGAAACGGGTCAAAATTGAAGCTTTTGAGTAAGCAAAACTCTGTAAAAATGGCACTTTTGGTCACTGTGAGGGTTTAAAAAGTGGTTATTCAACATGAGGCACGATCAAATTGACATTTTGAATCATTTTTGGTACAGTCCAAAAAATCAATTTTCGGATGAAAAACGATGACTCCGGACATGTCGAGCGTTCCCAAAATGGTCTATAATGATGAAATTTTAACATTTAATCTTTTGACTCTAAATGACTGTTGGATGGGCATTATGACTTTTTCAACTAAAATAAGTGTGTTTAAAGTAATTTCTGTGCCTGAAACGGGTCAAAATTGAAGCTTTTGAGTAAGCAAAACTCTGTAAAAATGGCAATTTTGGTCACTGTGAGGGTTTAAAAAGTGGTTAATTAACATGAGGCACGATCCAATTGACATTTTGAATCATTTTTGGTACTGTCCAAAAAATCAATTTTCGGATGAAAAACGATGACTCCGGACATGTCGAACGTTCCCAAAATGGTCTATAATGATGAAATTTTAACATTTAATCTTTTGACTCTAAATGACTGTTGGATGTGAATTATGACTTTTTCAACTAAAATAAGTGTGTTTAAAGTCATTTCTGTGACTGAAACGGGTCAAAATTGAAGCTTTTGAGTAAGCAAAACTCTGTAAAAATGGCCATTTTGGTCACTGTGAGGGTTTAAAAAGTGGGTATTCAACATGAGGCACGATCCAATAGACATTTTGAATCATTTTGGGTACAGTCCAAAAAATCAATTTTCGGATGAAAAACGATGACTCCGGACATGTCGAACGTTCCCAAAATGGTCTATAATGATGAAATTTTAACATTTAATCTTTTGACTCTAAATGACTGTTGGATGTGCATTATGACTTTTTCAACTATAATAAGTGTGTTTAAAGTCATTTCTGTGCCTGAAACGGGTCAAAATTGAAGCTTTTGAGTAAGCAAAACTCTGTAAAAATGGCACTTTTGGTCACTGTGAGGGTTTAAAAAGTGGTTATTCAACATGAGGCACGATCCAATTGACATTTTGAATCATTTTTGGTACAGTCCAAAAAATCAATTTTCGGATGAAAAACGATGACTCCGGACATGTCGAACGTTCCCAAAATGGTCTATAATGATGAAATTCTACCATTTAATCTTTTGACTCTAAATGACTGTTGGATGTGCATTATGACTTTTTCAACTATAATAAGTGTGTTTAAAGTCATTTCTGTGCCTGAAACGGGTCAAAATTGTAGCTTTTGAGTATGCAAAACTCTGTAAAAATGGCAATTTTGGTCACTGAGAGGGTTTAAAAAGTGGTTATTCAACATAAGGCATCATCTAATTGACATTTTGAATCATTTTTGGTACAGTCCAAAAAATCAATTTTCGGATGAAAAACGATGACTCCGGACATGTCGAACGTTCCCAAAATGGTCTATAATGATGAAATTTTAACATTTAATCTTTTGACTCTAAATAACTGTTGGATGTGAATTATGACTTTTTCAACTAAAATAAGTGTGTTTAAAGTCATTTCTGTGCCTGAAACGGGTCAAAATTGAAGCTTTTGAGTAAGCAAAACTCTGTGAATTGTCAATTTTGGTCACTGTGAGGGTTTAAAAAGTGGTTATTCAACATGAGGCACGATCCAATTGACATTTTGAATCATTTTTGGTACAGTCCAAAAAATCCATTTTCGGATGAAAAACAATGACTCCGGACATGTCGAACGTTCCCAAAATGGTCTATAATGATGACATTTTAACATTTAATCTTTTGACTCTAAATGACTGTTGGATGTACATTATGACTTTTTCAACTAAAATAAGTGTGTTTAAAGTCATTTCTGTGCCTGAAACGGGTCAAAATTGAAGCTTTTGAGTAAGCAAAACTCTGTAAAAATGGCAATTTTGGTCACTGTGAGGGTTTAAAAAGTGGTTAATTAACATGAGGCACGATCCAATTGACATTTTGAATCATTTTTGGTACAGTCCAAAAAATCAATTTTCGGATGAAAAACGATGACTCCGGACATGTCGAACGTTCCCAAAATGGTCTATAATGATGAAATTTTAACATTTAATCTTTTGACTCTAAATGACTGTTGGATGTGAATTATGACTTTTTCAACTAAAATAAGTGTGTTTAAAGTCATTTCTGTGACTGAAACGGGTCAAAATTGAAGCTTTTGAGTAAGCAAAACTCTGTAAAAATGGCCATTTTGGTCACTGTGAGGGTTTAAAAAGTGGGTATTCAACATGAGGCACGATCCAATAGACATTTTGAATCATTTTGGGTACAGTCCAAAAAATCAATTTTCGGATGAAAAACGATGACTCCGGACATGTCGAACGTTCCCAAAATGGTCTATAATGATGAAATTTTAACATTTAATCTTTTGACTCTAAATGACTGTTGGATGTGCATTATGACTTTTTCAACTATAATAAGTGTGTTTAAAGTCATTTCTGTGCCTGAAACGGGTCAAAATTGTAGCTTTTGAGTATGCAAAACTCTGTAAAAATGGCAATTTTGGTCACTGAGAGGGTTTAAAAAGTGGTTATTCAACATAAGGCATCATCTAATTGACATTTTGAATCATTTTTGGTACAGTCCAAAAAATCAATTTTCGGATGAAAAACGATGACTCCGGACATGTCGAACGTTCCCAAAATGGTCTATAATGATGACATTTTAACATTTAATCTTTTGACCCTAAATAACTGTTGGATGTGAATTATGACTTTTTCAACTAAAATAAGTGTGTTTAAAGTCATTTCTGTGCCTGAAACGGGTCAAAATTGAAGCTTTTGAGTAAGCAAAACTCTGTAAAAATGGCAATTTTGGTCACTGTGAGGGTTTAAAAAGTGGTTATTCAACATGAGGCACGATCCAATTGACATTTTGAATCATTTTTGGTACAGTCCAAAAAATCAATTTTCGGATGAAAAACAATGACTCCGGACATGTCGAACGTTCCCAAAATGGTCTATAATGATGAAATTTTAACATTTAATCTTTTGACTCTAAATGACTGTTGGATGTGCATTATGACTTTTTCAACTAAAATAAGTGTGCTTAAAGTCATTTCTGTGCCTGAAACGGGTCAAAATTGAATCTTTTGAGTAAGCAAAACTCTGTAAAAATGGCAATTTTGGTCACTGTGAGGGTTTAAAAAGTGGTTATTCAACATGAGGCACGATCCAATTGACATTTTGAATCATTTTTGGTACAGTCCAAAAAATCAATTTTCGGATGAAAAACAATGACTCCGGACATGTCGAACGTTCCCAAAATGGTCTATAATGATGAAATTTTAACATTTATTCTTTTGACTCTAAATGACTGTTGGATGTGCATTATGACTTTTTCAACTAAAATAAGTGTGTTTAAAGTCATTTCTGTGCCTGAAACGGGTCAAAATTGAAGCTTTTGAGTAAGCAAAACTCTGTAAAAATGGCAATTTTTGTCACTGTGAGGGTTTAAAAAGTGGTTATTTAATATGAGGCACGATCCAATTGACATTTTGAATCATTTTTGGTACAGTCCAAAAAATCAATTTTTGGATGAAAAACGATGACCCCGGACATGTCGAACGTTCCCAAAATGGTCTATAATGATGAAATTTTAACATTTAATCTTTTGACTCTAAATGACTGTTGGATGTGAATTATGACTTTTTCAACTAACATAAGTGTGTTTAAAGTCATTTCTGTGCCTGAAACGGGTCAAAATTGAAGCTTTTGAGTAAGCAAAACTCTGTAAAAATGGCACTTTTGGTCACTGTGAGGGTTTAAAAAGTGGTTATTCAACATGAGGCACGATCCAATTGACATTTTGAATCATTTTTGGTACAGTCCAAAAAATCAATTTTCGGATGAAAAACAATGACTCCGGACATGTCGAACGTTCCCAAAATGGTCTATAATGATGAAATTTTAACATTTAATCTTTTGACTCTAAATAACTGTTGGATGTGAATTATGACTTTTTCAACTAAAATAAGTGTGTTTAAAGTCATTTCTGTGCCTGAAACGGCTCAAAATTGAAGCTTTTGAGTAAGCAAAACTCTGTGAATTGTCAATTTTGGTCATTGTGAGGGTTTAAAAAGTGGTTATTCAACATGAGGCACGATCCAATTGACATTTTGAATCATTTTTGGTACAGTCCAAAAAATCCATTTTCGGATGAAAGATAATGACTCCGGACATGTCGAACGTTCCCAAAATGGTCTATAATGATGAAATTTTAATATTTAATCTTTTGACTCTAAATGACTGTTGGATGTACATTATGACTTTTTCAACTAAAATAAGTGTGTTTAAAGTCATTTCTGTGCCTGAAACGGGTCAAAATTGAAGCTTTTGAGTAAGCAAATCTCTGTAAAAATGGCAATTTTGGTCACTGTGAGGGTTTAAAAAGTGGTTAATTAACATGAGGCACGATCCAATTGACATTTTGAATCATTTTTGGTACAGTCCAAAAAATCAATTTTCGGATGAAAAACGATGACTCCGGACATGTCGAACGTTCCCAAAATGGTCTATAATGATGAAATTTTAACATTTAATCTTTTGACTCTAAATGACTGTTGGATGTGAATTATGACTTTTTCAACTAAAATAAGTGTGTTTAAAGTCATTTCTGTGACTGAAACGGGTCAAAATTGAAGCTTTTGAGTAAGCAAAACTCTGTAAAAATGGCCATTTTGGTCACTGTGAGGGTTTAAAAAGTGGGTATTCAACATGAGGCACGATCCAATAGACATTTTGAATCATTTTGGGTACAGTCCAAAAAATCAATTTTCGGATGAAAAACGATGACTCCGGACATGTCGAACGTTCCCAAAATGGTCTATAATGATGAAATTTTAACATTTAATCTTTTGACTCTAAATGACTGTTGGATGTGCATTATGACTTTTTCAACTATAATAAGTGTGTTTAAAGTCATTTCTGTGCCTGAAACGGGTCAAAATTGTAGCTTTTTAGTATGCAAAACTCTGTAAAAATTGCAATTTTGGTCACTGAGAGGGTTTAAAAAGTGGTTATTCAACATAAGGCATCATCTAATTGACATTTTGAATCATTTTTGGTACAGTCCAAAAAATCAATTTTCGGATGAAAAACGATGACTCCGGACATGTCGAACGTTCCCAAAATGGTCTATAATGATGAAATTTTAACATTTAATCTTTTGACCCTAAATAACTGTTGGATGTGAATTATGACTTTTTCAACTAAAATAAGTGTGTTTAAAGTCATTTCTGTGCCTGAAACGGGTCAAAATTGAAGCTTTTGAGTAAGCAAAACTCTGTAAAAATGGCAATTTTGGTCACTGTGAGGGTTTAAAAAGTGGTTATTCAACATGAGGCACGATCCAATTGACATCTTGAATCATTTTTGGTACAGTCCAAAAAATCAATTTTTGGATGAAAAACAATGACTCCGGACATGTCGAACGTTCCCAAAATGGTCTATAATGATGAAATTTTAACATTTAATCTTTTGACTCTAAATGACTGTTGGATGTGCATTATGACTTTTTCAACTAAAATAAGTGTGTTTAAAGTCATTTCTGTGCCTGAAACGGGTCAAAATTGAATCTTTTGAGTAAGCAAAACTCTGTAAAAATGGCAATTTTGGTCACTGTGAGGGTTTAAAAAGTGGTTATTCAACATGAGGCACGATCCAATTGACATTTTGAATCATTTTTGGTACAGTCCAAAAAATTCAATTTTCGGATGAAAAACAATGACTCCGGACATGTCGAACGTTCCCAAAATGGTCTATAATGATGAAATTTTAACATTTATTCTTTTGACTCTAAATGACTGTTGGATGTGCATTATGACTTTTTCAACTAAAATAAGTGTGTTTAAAGTCATTTCTGTGCCTGAAACGGGTCAAAATTGAAGCTTTTGAGTAAGCAAAACTCTGTAAAAATGGCACTTTTGGTCACTGTGAGGGTTTAAAAAGTGGTTATTCAACATGAGGCACGATCCAATTGACATTTTGAATCATTTTTGGTACAGTCCAAAAAATCAATTTTTGGATGAAAAACGATGACTCCGGACATGTCGAACGTTCCCAAAATGGTCTATAATGATGAAATTTTAACATTTAATCTTTTGACTCTAAATGACTGTTGGATGTGAATTATGACTTTTTCAACTAAAATAAGTGTGTTTAAAGTCATTTCTGTGACTGAAACGGGTCAAAATTTAAGCTTTTGAGTAAGCAAAACTCTGTAAAAATGGCACTTTTGGTCACTGTGAGGGTTTAAAAAGTGGTTATTCAACATGAGGCACGATCCAATTGACATTTTGAATCATTTTTGGTACAGTCCAAAAAATCAATTTTCGGATGAAAAACGATGACTCCGGACATGTCGAACGTTCCCAAAATGGTCTATAATGATGAAATTTTAACATTTAATCTTTTGACTCTAAATAACTGTTGGATGTGAATTATGACTTTTTCAACTAAAATAAGTGTGTTTAAAGTCATTTCTGTGCCTGAAACGGGTCAAAATTGAAGCTTTTGAGTAAGCAAAACTCTGTGAATTGTCAATTTTGGTCACTGTGAGGGTTTAAAAAGTGGTTATTCAACATGAGGCACGATCCAATTGACATTTTGAATCATTTTTGGTACAGTCCAAAAAATCCATTTTCGGATGAAAAACAATGACTCCGGACATGTCGAACGTTCCCAAAATGGTCTATAATGATGACATTTTAACATTTAATCTTTTGACTCTAAATGACTGTTGGATGTGCATTATGACTTTTTCAACTAAAATAAGTGTGTTTAAAGTCATTTCTGTGCCTGAAACGGGTCAAAATTGAAGCTTTTGAGTAAGCAAAACTCTGTAAAAATGGCACTTTTGGTCACTGTGAGGGTTTAAAAAGTGGTTATTCAACATGAGGCACGATCCAATTGACATTTTGAATCATTTTTGGTACAGTCCAAAAAATCAATTTTCGGATGAAAAACGATGACTCCGGACATGTCGAACGTTCCCAAAATGGTCTATAATGATGAAATTCTACCATTTAATCTTTTGACTCTAAATGACTGTTGGATGTGCATTATGACTTTTTCAACTATAATAAGTGTGTTTAAAGTCATTTCTGTGCCTGAAACGGGTCAAAATTGTAGCTTTTGAGTATGCAAAACTCTGTAAAAATGGCAATTTTGGTCACTGAGAGGGTTTAAAAAGTGGTTATTCAACATAAGGCATCATCTAATTGACATTTTGAATCATTTTTGGTACAGTCCAAAAAATCAATTTTCGGATGAAAAACGATGACTCCGGACATGTCGAACGTTCCCAAAATGGTCTATAATGATGAAATTTTAACATTTAATCTTTTGACTCTAAATAACTGTTGGATGTGAATTATGACTTTTTCAACTAAAATAAGTGTGTTTAAAGTCATTTCTGTGCCTGAAACGGGTCAAAATTGAAGCTTTTGAGTAAGCAAAACTCTGTGAATTGTCAATTTTGGTCACTGTGAGGGTTTAAAAAGTGGTTATTCAACATGAGGCACGATCCAATTGACATTTTGAATCATTTTTGGTACAGTCCAAAAAATCCATTTTCGGATGAAAAACAATGACTCCGGACATGTCGAACGTTCCCAAAATGGTCTATAATGATGAAATTTTAACATTAAATCTTTTGACTCTAAATGACTGTTGGATGTACATTATGACTTTTTCAACTAAAATAAGTGTGTTTAAAGTCATTTCTGTGCCTGAAACGGGTCAAAATTGAAGCTTTTGAGTAAGCAAAACTCTGTAAAAATGGCAATTTTGGTCACTGTGAGGGTTTAAAAAGTGGTTAATTAACATGAGGCACGATCCAATTGACATTTTGAATCATTTTTGGTACAGTCCAAAAAATCAATTTTCGGATGAAAAACGATGACTCCGGACATGTCGAACGTTCCCAAAATGGTCTATAATGATGAAATTTTAACATTTAATCTTTTGACTCTAAATGACTGTTGGATGTGAATTATGACTTTTTCAACTAAAATAAGTGTGTTTAAAGTCATTTCTGTGACTGAAACGGGTCAAAATT
Source organism: Lissotriton vulgaris (assembly GCF_964263255.1). Taxonomy (NCBI): domain Eukaryota; kingdom Metazoa; phylum Chordata; class Amphibia; order Caudata; family Salamandridae; genus Lissotriton; species Lissotriton vulgaris. The sequence goes on from NW_028253574.1 coordinate 717,472, forward strand.
GAAGCTTTTGAGTAAGCAAAACTCTGTAAAAATGGCCATTTTGGTCACTGTGAGGGTTTAAAAAGTGGGTATTCAACATGAGGCACGATCCAATAGACATTTTGAATCATTTTGGGTACAGTCCAAAAAATCAATTTTCGGATGAAAAACGATGACTCCGGACATGTCGAACGTTCCCAAAATGGTCTATAATGATGAAATTTTAACATTTAATCTTTTGACCCTAAATAACTGTTGGATGTGAATTATGACTTTTTCAACTAAAATAAGTGTGTTTAAAGTCATTTCTGTGCCTGAAACGGGTCAAAATTGAAGCTTTTGAGTAAGCAAAACTCTGTAAAAACGGCAATTTTGGTCACTGTGAGGGTTTAAAAAGTGGTTATTCAACATGAGGCACGATCCAATTGACATTTTGAATCATTTTTGGTACAGTCCAAAAAATCAATTTTCGGATGAAAAACAATGACTCCGGACATGTCGAACGTTCCCAAAATGGTCTATAATGATGAAATTTTAACATTTAATCTTTTGACTCTAAATGACTGTTGGATGTGCATTATGACTTTTTCAACTAAAATAAGTGTGTTTAAAGTCATTTCTGTGCCTGAAACGGGTCAAAATGGAATCTTTTGAGTAAGCAAAACTCTGTAAAAATGGCAATTTTGGTCACTGTGAGGGTTTAAAAAGTGGTTATTCAACATGAGGCACGATCCAATTGACATTTTGAATCATTTTTGGTACAGTCCAAAAAATCAATTTTCGGATGAAAAACAATGACTCCGGACATGTCGAACGTTCCCAAAATGGTCTATAATGATGAAATTTTAACATTTATTCTTTTGACTCTAAATGACTGTTGGATGTGCATTATGACTTTTTCAACTAAAATAAGTGTGTTTAAAGTCATTTCTGTGCCTGAAACGGGTCAAAATTGAAGCTTTTGAGTAAGCAAAACTCTGTAAAAATGGCAATTTTTGTCACTGTGAGGGTTTAAAAAGTGGTTATTTAATATGAGGCACGATCCAATTGACATTTTGAATCATTTTTGGTACAGTCCAAAAAATCAATTTTCGGATGAAAAACGATGACTCCGGACATGTCGAACGTTCCCAAAATGGTCTATAATGATGAAATTTTAACATTTAATCTTTTGACTCTAAATGACTGTTGGATGTGAATTATGACTTTTTCAACTAAAATAAGTGTGTTTAAAGTCATTTCTGTGACTGAAACGGGTCAAAATTGTAGCTTTTGAGTATGCAAAACTCTGTAAAAATGGCAATTTTGGTCACTGAGAGGGTTTAAAAAGTGGTTATTCAACATAAGGCATCATCTAATTGACATTTTGAATCATTTTTGGTACAGTCCAAAAAATCAATTTTCGGATGAAAAACGATGACTCCGGACATGTCGAACGTTCCCAAAATGGTCTATAATGATGAAATTTTAACATTTAATCTTTTGACTCTAAATAACTGTTGGATGTGAATTATGACTTTTTCAACTAAAATAAGTGTGTTTAAAGTCATTTCTGTGCCGGAAACGGGTCAAAATTGAAGCTTTTGAGTAAGCAAAACTCTGTGAATTGTCAATTTTGGTCACTGTGAGGGTTTAAAAAGTGGTTATTCAACATGAGGCACGATCCAATTGACATTTTGAATCATTTTTGGTACAGTCCAAAAAATCCATTTTCGGATGAAAAACAATGACTCCGGACATGTCGAACGTTCCCAAAATGGTCTATAATGATGAAATTTTAACATTTAATCTTTTGACTCTAAATGACTGTTGGATGTGCATTATGACTTTTTCAACTATAATAAGTGTGTTTAAAGTCATTTCTGTGCCTGAAACGGGTCAAAATTGTAGCTTTTGAGTATGCAAAACTCTGTAAAAATGGCAATTTTGGTCACTGAGAGGGTTTAAAAAGTGGTTATTCAACATAAGGCATCATCTAATTGACATTTTGAATCATTTTTGGTACAGTCCAAAAAATCAATTTTCGGATGAAAAACGATGACTCCGGACATGTCGAACGTTCCCAAAATGGTCTATAATGATGAAATTTTAACATTTAATCTTTTGACCCTAAATAACTGTTGGATGTGAATTATGACTTTTTCAACTAAAATAAGTGTGTTTAAAGTCATTTCTGTGCCTGAAACGGGTCAAAATTGAAGCTTTTGAGTAAGCAAAACTCTGTAAAAATGGCAATTTTGGTCACTGTGAGGGTTTAAAAAGTGGTTATTCAACATGAGGCACGATCCAATTGACATTTTGAATCATTTTTGGCACAGTCCAAAAAATCAATTTTCGGATGAAAAACAATGACTCCGGACATGTCGAACGTTCCCAAAATGGTCTATAATGATGAAATTTTAACATTTAATCTTTTGACTCTAAATGACTGTTGGATGTGCATTATGACTTTTTCAACTAAAATAAGTGTGTTTAAAGTCATTTCTGTGCCTGAAACGGGTCAAAATTGAATCTTTTGAGTAAGCAAAACTCTGTAAAAATGGCAATTTTGGTCACTGTGAGGGTTTAAAAAGTGGTTATTCAACATGAGGCACGATCCAATTGACATTTTGAATCATTTTTGGTACAGTCCAAAAAATTCAATTTTCGGATGAAAAACAATGACTCCGGACATGTCGAACGTTCCCAAAATGGTCTATAATGATGAAATTTTAACATTTATTCTTTTGACTCTAAATGACTGTTGGATGTGCATTATGACTTTTTCAACTAAAATAAGTGTGTTTAAAGTCATTTCTGTGCCTGAAACGGGTCAAAATTGAAGCTTTTGAGTAAGCAAAACTCTGTAAAAATGGCACTTTTGGTCACTGTGAGGGTTTAAAAAGTGGTTATTCAACATGAGGCACGATCCAATTGACATTTTGAATCATTTTTGGTACAGTCCAAAAAATCAATTTTTGGATGAAAAACGATGACTCCGGACATGTCGAACGTTCCCAAAATGGTCTATAATGATGAAATTTTAACATTTAATCTTTTGACTCTAAATGACTGTTGGATGTGAATTATGACTTTTTCAACTAAAATAAGTGTGTTTAATGTCATTTCTGTGACTGAAACGGGTCAAAATTTAAGCTTTTGAGTAAGCAAAACTCTGTAAAAATGGCACTTTTGGTCACTGTGAGGGTTTAAAAAGTGGTTATTCAACATGAGGCACGATCCAATTGACATTTTGAATCATTTTTGGTACAGTCCAAAAAATCAATTTTCGGATGAAAAACGATGACTCCGGACATGTCGAACGTTCCCAAAATGGTCTATAATGATGAAATTTTAACATTTAATCTTTTGACTCTAAATAACTGTTGGATGTGAATTATGACTTTTTCAACTAAAATAAGTGTGTTTAAAGTCATTTCTGTGCCTGAAACGGGTCAAAATTGAAGCTTTTGAGTAAGCAAAACTCTGTGAATTGTCAATTTTGGTCACTGTGAGGGTTTAAAAAGTGGTTATTCAACATGAGGCACGATCCAATTGACATTTTGAATCATTTTTGGTACAGTCCAAAAAATCCATTTTCGGATGAAAAACAATGACTCCGGACATGTCGAACGTTCCCAAAATGGTCTATAATGATGACATTTTAACATTTAATCTTTTGACTCTAAATGACTGTTGGATGTGCATTATGACTTTTTCAACTAAAATAAGTGTGTTTAAAGTCATTTCTGTGCCTGAAACGGGTCAAAATTGAAGCTTTTGAGTAAGCAAAACTCTGTAAAAATGGCACTTTTGGTCACTGTGAGGGTTTAAAAAGTGGTTATTCAACATGAGGCACGATCCAATTGACATTTTGAATCATTTTTGGTACAGTCCAAAAAATCAATTTTCGGATGAAAAACGATGACTCCGGACATGTCGAACGTTCCCAAAATGGTCTATAATGATGAAATTCTACCATTTATTCTTTTGACTCTAAATGACTGTTGGATGTGCATTATGACTTTTTCAACTATAATAAGTGTGTTTAAAGTCATTTCTGTGCCTGAAACGGGTCAAAATTGTAGCTTTTGAGTATGCAAAACTCTGTAAAAATGGCAATTTTGGTCACTGAGAGGGTTTAAAAAGTGGTTATTCAACATAAGGCATCATCTAATTGACATTTTGAATCATTTTTGGTACAGTCCAAAAAATCAATTTTCGGATGAAAAACGATGACTCCGGACATGTCGAACGTTCCCAAAATGGTCTATAATGATGAAATTTTAACATTTAATCTTTTGACTCTAAATAACTGTTGGATGTGAATTATGACTTTTTCAACTAAAATAAGTGTGTTTAAAGTCATTTCTGTGCCGGAAACGGGTCAAAATTGAAGCTTTTGAGTAAGCAAAACTCTGTGAATTGTCAATTTTGGTCACTGTGAGGGTTTAAAAAGTGGTTATTCAACATGAGGCACGATCCAATTGACATTTTGAATCATTTTTGGTACAGTCCAAAAAATCAATTTTCGGATGAAAAACAATGACTCCGGACATGTCGAACGTTCCCAAAATGGTCTATAATGATGAAATTTTAACATTAAATCTTTTGACTCTAAATGACTGTTGGATGTACATTATGACTTTTTCAACTAAAATAAGTGTGTTTAAAGTCATTTCTGTGCCTGAAACGGGTCAAAATTGAAGCTTTTGAGTAAGCAAAACTCTGTAAAAATGGCAATTTTGGTCACTGTGAGGGTTTAAAAAGTGGTTAATTAACATGAGGCACGATCCAATTGACATTTTGAATCATTTTTGGTACAGTCCAAAAAATCAATTTTCGGATGAAAAACGATGACTCCGGACATGTCGAACGTTCCCAAAATGGTCTATAATGATGAAATTTTAACATTTAATCTTTTGACTCTAAATGACTGTTGGATGTGAATTATGACTTTTTCAACTAAAATAAGTGTGTTTAAAGTCATTTCTGTGACTGATACGGGTCAAAATTGAAGCTTTTGAGTAAGCAAAACTCTGTAAAAATGGCCATTTTGGTCACTGTGAGGGTTTAAAAAGTGGGTATTCAACATGAGGCACGATCCAATAGACATTTTGAATCATTTTGGGTACAGTCCAAAAAATCAATTTTCGGATGAAAAACGATGACTCCGGACATGTCGAACGTTCCCAAAATGGTCTATAATGATGAAATTTTAACATTTAATCTTTTGACCCTAAATAACTGTTGGATGTGAATTATGACTTTTTCAACTAAAATAAGTGTGTTTAAAGTCATTTCTGTGCCTGAAACGGGTCAAAATTGAAGCTTTTGAGTAAGCAAAACTCTGTAAAAATGGCAATTTTGGTCACTGTGAGGGTTTAAAAAGTGGTTATTCAACATGAGGCATGATCCAATTGACATTTTGAATCATTTTTGGTACAGTCCAAAAAATCAATTTTCGGATGAAAAACAATGACTCCGGACATGTCGAACGTTCCCAAAATGGTCTATAATGATGAAATTTTAACATTTAATCTTTTGACTCTAAATGACTGTTGGATGTGCATTATGACTTTTTCAACTAAAATAAGTGTGTTTAAAGTCATTTCTGTGCCTGAAACGGGTCAAAATTGAATCTTTTGAGTAAGCAAAACTCTGTAAAAATGGCAATTTTGGTCACTGTGAGGGTTTAAAAAGTGGTTATTCAACATGAGGCACGATCCAATTGACATTTTGAATCATTTTTGGTACAGTCCAAAAAATTCAATTTTCGGATGAAAAACAATGACTCCGGACATGTCGAACGTTCCCAAAATGGTCTATAATGATGAAATTTTAACATTTATTCTTTTGACTCTAAATGACTGTTGGATGTGCATTATGACTTTTTCAACTAAAATAAGTGTGTTTAAAGTCATTTCTGTGCCTGAAACGGGTCAAAATTGAAGCTTTTGAGTAAGCAAAACTCTGTAAAAATGGCACTTTTGGTCACTGTGAGGGTTTAAAAAGTGGTTATTCAACATGAGGCACGATCCAATTGACATTTTGAATCATTTTTGGTACAGTCCAAAAAATCAATTTTTGGATGAAAAACGATGACTCCGGACATGTCGAACGTTCCCAAAATGGTCTATAATGATGAAATTTTAACATTTAATCTTTTGACTCTAAATGACTGTTGGATGTGAATTATGACTTTTTCAACTAAAATAAGTGTGTTTAAAGTCATTTCTGTGACTGAAACGGGTCAAAATTTAAGCTTTTGAGTAAGCAAAACTCTGTAAAAATGGCACTTTTGGTCACTGTGAGGGTTTAAAAAGTGGTTATTCAACATGAGGCACGATCCAATTGACATTTTGAATCATTTTTGGTACAGTCCAAAAAATCAATTTTCGGATGAAAAACGATGACTCCGGACATGTCGAACGTTCCCAAAATGGTCTATAATGATGAAATTTTAACATTTAATCTTTTGACTCTAAATAACTGTTGGATGTGAATTATGACTTTTTCAACTAAAATAAGTGTGTTTAAAGTCATTTCTGTGCCTGAAACGGGTCAAAATTGAAGCTTTTGAGTAAGCAAAACTCTGTGAATTGTCAATTTTGGTCACTGTGAGGGTTTAAAAAGTGGTTATTCAACATGAGGCACGATCCAATTGACATTTTGAATCATTTTTGGTACAGTCCAAAAAATCCATTTTCGGATGAAAAACAATGACTCCGGACATGTCGAACGTTCCCAAAATGGTCTATAATGATGACATTTTAACATTTAATCTTTTGACTCTAAATGACTGTTGGATGTGCATTATGACTTTTTCAACTAAAATAAGTGTGTTTAAAGTCATTTCTGTGCCTGAAACGGGTCAAAATTGAAGCTTTTGAGTAAGCAAAACTCTGTAAAAATGGCACTTTTGGTCACTGTGAGGGTTTAAAAAGTGGTTATTCAACATGAGGCACGATCAAATTGACATTTTGAATCATTTTTGGTACAGTCCAAAAAATCAATTTTCGGATGAAAAACGATGACTCCGGACATGTCGAGCGTTCCCAAAATGGTCTATAATGATGACATTTTAACATTTAATCTTTTGACTCTAAATGACTGTTGGATGGGCATTATGACTTTTTCAACTAAAATAAGTGTGTTTAAAGTAATTTCTGTGCCTGAAACGGGTCAAAATTGAAGCTTTTCAGTAAGCAAAACTCTGTAAAAATGGCAATTTTGGTCACTGTGAGGGTTTAAAAAGTGGTTAATTAACATGAGGCACGATCCAATTGACATTTTGAATCATTTTTGGTACTGTCCAAAAAATCAATTTTCGGATGAAAAACGATGACTCCGGACATGTCGAACGTTCCCAAAATGGTCTATAATGATGAAATTTTAACATTTAATCTTTTGACTCTAAATGACTGTTGGATGTGAATTATGACTTTTTCAACTAAAATAAGTGTGTTTAAAGTCATTTCTGTGACTGAAACGGGTCAAAATTGAAGCTTTTGAGTAAGCAAAACTCTGTAAAAATGGCCATTTTGGTCACTGTGAGGGTTTAAAAAGTGGTTATTCAACATGAGGCACGATCCAATTGACATTTTGAATCATTTTTGGTACAGTCCAAAAAATCAATTTTTGGATGAAAAACGATGACTCCGGACATGTCGAACGTTCCCAAAATGGTCTATAATGATGAAATTTTAACATTTAATCTTTTGACTCTAAATGACTGTTGGATGTGAATTATGACTTTTTCAACTAAAATAAGTGTGTTTAATGTCATTTCTGTGACTGAAACGGGTCAAAATTTAAGCTTTTGAGTAAGCAAAACTCTGTAAAAATGGCACTTTTGGTCACTGTGAGGGTTTAAAAAGTGGTTATTCAACATGAGGCACGATCCAATTGACATTTTGAATCATTTTTGGTACAGTCCAAAAAATCAATTTTCGGATGAAAAACGATGACTCCGGACATGTCGAACGTTCCCAAAATGGTCTATAATGATGAAATTTTAACATTTAATCTTTTGACTCTAAATAACTGTTGGATGTGAATTATGACTTTTTCAACTAAAATAAGTGTGTTTAAAGTCATTTCTGTGCCTGAAACGGGTCAAAATTGAAGCTTTTGAGTAAGCAAAACTCTGTGAATTGTCAATTTTGGTCACTGTGAGGGTTTAAAAAGTGGTTATTCAACATGAGGCACGATCCAATTGACATTTTGAATCATTTTTGGTACAGTCCAAAAAATCCATTTTCGGATGAAAAACAATGACTCCGGACATGTCGAACGTTCCCAAAATGGTCTATAATGATGACATTTTAACATTTAATCTTTTGACTCTAAATGACTGTTGGATGTGCATTATGACTTTTTCAACTAAAATAAGTGTGTTTAAAGTCATTTCTGTGCCTGAAACGGGTCAAAATTGAAGCTTTTGAGTAAGCAAAACTCTGTAAAAATTGCCATTTTGGTCACTGTGAGGGTTTAAAAAGTGGGTATTCAACATGAGGCACGATCCAATAGACATTTTGAATCATTTTGGGTACAGTCCAAAAAATCAATTTTCGGATGAAAAACGATGACTCCGGACATGTCGAACGTTCCCAAAATGGTCTATAATGATGAAATTTTAACATTTAATCTTTTGACTCTAAATGACTGTTGGATGTGCATTATGACTTTTTCAACTATAATAAGTGTGTTTAAAGTCATTTCTGTGCCTGAAACGGGTCATAATTGTAGCTTTTGAGTATGCAAAACTCTGTAAAAATGGCAATTTTGGTCACTGAGAGGGTTTAAAAAGTGGTTATTCAACATAAGGCATCATCTAATTGACATTTTGAATCATTTTTGGTACAGTCCAAAAAATCAATTTTCGGATGAAAAACGATGACTCCGGACATGTCGAACGTTCCCAAAATGGTCTATAATGATGAAATTTTAACATTTAATCTTTTGACTCTAAATAACTGTTGGATGTGAATTATGACTTTTTCAACTAAAATAAGTGTGTTTAAAGTCATTTCTGTGCCGGAAACGGGTCAAAATTGAAGCTTTTGAGTAAGCAAAACTCTGTGAATTGTCAATTTTGGTCACTGTGAGGGTTTAAAAAGTGGTTATTCAACATGAGGCACGATCCAATTGACATTTTGAATCATTTTTGGTACAGTCCAAAAAATCCATTTTCGGATGAAAAACAATGACTCCGGACATGTCGAACGTTCCCAAAATGGTCTATAATGATGAAATTTTAACATTTAATCTTTTGACTCTAAATGACTGTTGGATGTGCATTATGACTTTTTCAACTATAATAAGTGTGTTTAAAGTCATTTCTGTGCCTGAAACGGGTCAAAATTGTAGCTTTTGAGTATGCAAAACTCTGTAAAAATGGCAATTTTGGTCACTGAGAGGGTTTAAAAAGTGGTTATTCAACATAAGGCATCATCTAATTGACATTTTGAATCATTTTTGGTACAGTCCAAAAAATCAATTTTCGGATGAAAAACGATGACTCCGGACATGTCGAACGTTCCCAAAATGGTCTATAATGATGAAATTTTAACATTTAATCTTTTGACCCTAAATAACTGTTGGATGTGAATTATGACTTTTTCAACTAAAATAAGTGTGTTTAAAGTCATTTCTGTGCCTGAAACGGGTTAAAATTGAAGCTTTTGAGTAAGCAAAACTCTGTAAAAATGGCAATTTTGGTCACTGTGAGGGTTTAAAAAGTGGTTATTCAACATGAGGCACGATCCAATTGACATTTTGAATCATTTTTGGTACAGTCCAAAAAATCAATTTTCGGATGAAAAACAATGACTCCGGACATGTCGAACGTTCCCAAAATGGTCTATAATGATGAAATTTTAACATTTATTCTTTTGACTCTAAATGACTGTTGGATGTGCATTATGACTTTTTCAACTAAAATAAGTGTGTTTAAAGTCATTTCTGTGCCTGAAACGGGTCAAAATTGAAGCTTTTGAGTAAGCAAAACTCTGTAAAAATGGCACTTTTGGTCACTGTGAGGGTTTAAAAAGTGGTTATTCAACATGAGGCACGATCCAATTGACATTTTGAATCATTTTTGGTACAGTCCAAAAAATCAATTTTTGGATGAAAAACGATGACTCCGGACATGTCGAACGTTCCCAAAATGGTCTATAATGATGAAATTTTAACATTTAATCTTTTGACTCTAAATGACTGTTGGATGTGAATTATGACTTTTTCAACTAAAATAAGTGTGTTTAATGTCATTTCTGTGACTGAAACGGGTCAAAATTTAAGCTTTTGAGTAAGCAAAACTCTGTAAAAATGGCACTTTTGGTCACTGTGAGGGTTTAAAAAGTGGTTATTCAACATGAGGCACGATCCAATTGACATTTTGAATCATTTTTGGTACAGTCCAAAAAATCAATTTTCGGATGAAAAACGATGACTCCGGACATGTCGAACGTTCCCAAAATGGTCTATAATGATGAAATTTTAACATTTAATCTTTTGACTCTAAATAACTGTTGGATGTGAATTATGACTTTTTCAACTAAAATAAGTGTGTTTAAAGTCATTTCTGTGCCTGAAACGGGTCAAAATTGAAGCTTTTGAGTAAGCAAAACTCTGTGAATTGTCAATTTTGGTCACTGTGAGGGTTTAAAAAGTGGTTATTCAACATGAGGCACGATCCAATTGACATTTTGAATCATTTTTGGTACAGTCCAAAAAATCCATTTTCGGATGAAAAACAATGACTCCGGACATGTCGAACGTTCCCAAAATGGTCTATAATGATGACATTTTAACATTTAATCTTTTGAATCTAAATGACTGTTGGATGTGCATTATGACTTTTTCAACTAAAATAAGTGTGTTTAAAGTCATTTCTGTGCCTGAAACGGGTCAAAATTGAAGCTTTTGAGTAAGCAAAACTCTGTAAAAATGGCACTTTTGGTCACTGTGAGGGTTTAAAAAGTGGTTATTCAACATGAGGCACGATCCAATTGACATTTTGAATCATTTTTGGTACAGTCCAAAAAATCAATTTTCGGATGAAAAACGATGACTCCGGACATGTCGAACGTTCCCAAAATGGTCTATAATGATGAAATTCTACCATTTAATCTTTTGACTCTAAATGACTGTTGGATGTGCATTATGACTTTTTCAACTATAATAAGTGTGTTTAAAGTCATTTCTGTGCCTGAAACGGGTCAAAATTGTAGCTTTTGAGTATGCAAAACTCTGTAAAAATGGCAATTTTGGTCACTGAGAGGGTTTAAAAAGTGGTTATTCAACATAAGGCATCATCTAATTGACATTTTGAATCATTTTTGGTACAGTCCAAAAAATCAATTTTCGGATGAAAAACGATGACTCCGGACATGTCGAACGTTCCCAAAATGGTCTATAATGATGAAATTTTAACATTTAATCTTTTGACTCTAAATAACTGTTGGATGTGAATTATGACTTTTTCAACTAAAATAAGTGTGTTTAAAGTCATTTCTGTGCCGGAAACGGGTCAAAATTGAAGCTTTTGAGTAAGCAAAACTCTGTGAATTGTCAATTTTGGTCACTGTGAGGGTTTAAAAAGTGGTTATTCAACATGAGGCACGATCCAATTGACATTTTGAATCATTTTTGGTACAGTCCAAAAAATCAATTTTTGGATGAAAAACGATGACTCCGGACATGTCGAACGTTCCCAAAATGGTCTATAATGATGAAATTTTAACATTTAATCTTTTGACTCTAAATGACTGTTGGATGTGAATTATGACTTTTTCAACTAAAATAAGTGTGTTTAATGTCATTTCTGTGACTGAAACGGGTCAAAATTTAAGCTTTTGAGTAAGCAAAACTCTGTAAAAATGGCACTTTTGGTCACTGTGAGGGTTTAAAAAGTGGTTATTCAACATGAGGCACGATCCAATTGACATTTTGAATCATTTTTGGTACAGTCCAAAAAATCAATTTTCGGATGAAAAACGATGACTCCGGACATGTCGAACGTTCCCAAAATGGTCTATAATGATGAAATTTTAACATTTAATCTTTTGACTCTAAATAACTGTTGGATGTGAATTATGACTTTTTCAACTAAAATAAGTGTGTTTAAAGTCATTTCTGTGCCTGAAACGGGTCAAAATTGAAGCTTTTGAGTAAGCAAAACTCTGTGAATTGTCAATTTTGGTCACTGTGAGGGTTTAAAAAGTGGTTATTCAACATGAGGCACGATCCAATTGACATTTTGAATCATTTTTGGTACAGTCCAAAAAATCCATTTTCGGATGAAAAACAATGACTCCGGACATGTCGAACGTTCCCAAAATGGTCTATAATGATGACATTTTAACATTTAATCTTTTGAATCTAAATGACTGTTGGATGTGCATTATGACTTTTTCAACTAAAATAAGTGTGTTTAAAGTCATTTCTGTGCCTGAAACGGGTCAAAATTGAAGCTTTTGAGTAAGCAAAACTCTGTAAAAATGGCACTTTTGGTCACTGTGAGGGTTTAAAAAGTGGTTATTCAACATGAGGCACGATCCAATTGACATTTTGAATCATTTTTGGTACAGTCCAAAAAATCAATTTTCGGATGAAAAACGATGACTCCGGACATGTCGAACGTTCCCAAAATGGTCTATAATGATGAAATTCTACCATTTAATCTTTTGACTCTAAATGACTGTTGGATGTGCATTATGACTTTTTCAACTATAATAAGTGTGTTTAAAGTCATTTCTGTGCCTGAAACGGGTCAAAATTGTAGCTTTTGAGTATGCAAAACTCTGTAAAAATGGCAATTTTGGTCACTGAGAGGGTTTAAAAAGTGGTTATTCAACATAAGGCATCATCTAATTGACATTTTGAATCATTTTTGGTACAGTCCAAAAAATCAATTTTCGGATGAAAAACGATGACTCCGGACATGTCGAACGTTCCCAAAATGGTCTATAATGATGAAATTTTAACATTTAATCTTTTGACTCTAAATAACTGTTGGATGTGAATTATGACTTTTTCAACTAAAATAAGTGTGTTTAAAGTCATTTCTGTGCCGGAAACGGGTCAAAATTGAAGCTTTTGAGTAAGCAAAACTCTGTGAATTGTCAATTTTGGTCACTGTGAGGGTTTAAAAAGTGGTTATTCAACATGAGGCACGATCCAATTGACATTTTGAATCATTTTTGGTACAGTCCAAAAAATCCATTTTCGGATGAAAAACAATGACTCCGGACATGTCGAACGTTCCCAAAATGGTCTATAATGATGAAATTTTAACATTAAATCTTTTGACTCTAAATGACTGTTGGATGTACATTATGACTTTTTCAACTAAAATAAGTGTGTTTAAAGTCATTTCTGTGCCTGAAACGGGTCAAAATTGAAGCTTTTGAGTAAGCAAAACTCTGTAAAAATGGCAATTTTGGTCACTGTGAGGGTTTAAAAAGTGGTTAATTAACATGAGGCACGATCCAATTGACATTTTGAATCATTTTTGGTACAGTCCAAAAAATCAATTTTCGGATGAAAAACGATGACTCCGGACATGTCGAACGTTCCCAAAATGGTCTATAATGATGAAATTTTAACATTTAATCTTTTGACTCTAAATGACTGTTGGATGTGAATTATGACTTTTTCAACTAAAATAAGTGTGTTTAAAGTCATTTCTGTGACTGAAACGGGTCAAAATTGAAGCTTTTGAGTAAGCAAAACTCTGTAAAAATGGCCATTTTGGTCACTGTGAGGGTTTAAAAAGTGGGTATTCAACATGAGGCACGATCCAATAGACATTTTGAATCATTTTGGGTACAGTCCAAAAAATCAATTTTCGGATGAAAAACGATGACTCCGGACATGTCGAACGTTCCCAAAATGGTCTATAATGATGAAATTTTAACATTTAATCTTTTGACCCTAAATAACTGTTGGATGTGAATTATGACTTTTTCAACTAAAATAAGTGTGTTTAAAGTCATTTCTGTGCCTGAAACGGGTCAAAATTGAAGCTTTTGAGTAAGCAAAACTCTGTAAAAATGGCAATTTTGGTCACTGTGAGGGTTTAAAAAGTGGTTATTCAACATGAGGCACGATCCAATTGACATTTTGAATCATTTTTGGTACAGTCCAAAAAATCAATTTTCGGATGAAAAACAATGACTCCGGACATGTCGAACGTTCCCAAAATGGTCTATAATGATGAAATTTTAACATTTAATCTTTTGACTCTAAATGACTGTTGGATGTGCATTATGACTTTTTCAACTAAAATAAGTGTGTTTAAAGTCATTTCTGTGCCTGAAACGGGTCAAAATTGAATCTTTTGAGTAAGCAAAACTCTGTAAAAATGGCAATTTTGGTCACTGTGAGGGTTTAAAAAGTGGTTATTCAACATGAGGCACGATCCAATTGACATTTTGAATCATTTTTGGTACAGTCCAAAAAATTCAATTTTCGGATGAAAAACAATGACTCATGTCGAACGTTCCCAAAATGGTCTATAATGATGAAATTTTAACATTTATTCTTTTGACTCTAAATGACTGTTGGATGTGCATTATGACTTTTTCAACTAAAATAAGTGTGTTTAAAGTCATTTCTGTGCCTGAAACGGGTCAAAATTGAAGCTTTTGAGTAAGCAAAACTCTGTAAAAATGGCACTTTTGGTCACTGTGAGGGTTTAAAAAGTGGTTATTCAACATGAGGCACGATCCAATTGACATTTTGAATCATTTTTGGTACAGTCCAAAAAATCAATTTTTGGATGAAAAACGATGACTCCGGACATGTCGAACGTTCCCAAAATGGTCTATAATGATGAAATTTTAACATTTAATCTTTTGACTCTAAATGACTGTTGGATGTGAATTATGACTTTTTCAACTAAAATAAGTGTGTTTAAAGTCATTTCTGTGACTGAAACGGGTCAAAATTTAAGCTTTTGAGTAAGCAAAACTCTGTAAAAATGGCACTTTTGGTCACTGTGAGGGTTTAAAAAGTGGTTATTCAACATGAGGCACGATCCAATTGACATTTTGAATCATTTTTGGTACAGTCCAAAAAATCAATTTTCGGATGAAAAACGATGACTCCGGACATGTCGAACGTTCCCAAAATGGTCTATAATGATGAAATTTTAACATTTAATCTTTTGACTCTAAATAACTGTTGGATGTGAATTATGACTTTTTCAACTAAAATAAGTGTGTTTAAAGTCATTTCTGTGCCTGAAACGGGTCAAAATTGAAGCTTTTGAGTAAGCAAAACTCTGTGAATTGTCAATTTTGGTCACTGTGAGGGTTTAAAAAGTGGTTATTCAACATGAGGCACGATCCAATTGACATTTTGAATCATTTTTGGTACAGTCCAAAAAATCCATTTTCGGATGAAAAACAATGACTCCGGACATGTCGAACGTTCCCAAAATGGTCTATAATGATGACATTTTAACATTTAATCTTTTGACTCTAAATGACTGTTGGATGTGCATTATGACTTTTTCAACTAAAATAAGTGTGTTTAAAGTCATTTCTGTGCCTGAAACGGGTCAAAATTGAAGCTTTTGAGTAAGCAAAACTCTGTAAAAATGGCACTTTTGGTCACTGTGAGGGTTTAAAAAGTGGTTATTCAACATGAGGCACGATCAAATTGACATTTTGAATCATTTTTGGTACAGTCCAAAAAATCAATTTTCGGATGAAAAACGATGACTCCGGACATGTCGAGCGTTCCCAAAATGGTCTATAATGATGACATTTTAACATTTAATCTTTTGACTCTAAATGACTGTTGGATGGGCATTATGACTTTTTCAACTAAAATAAGTGTGTTTAAAGTAATTTCTGTGCCTGAAACGGGTCAAAATTGAAGCTTTTGAGTAAGCAAAACTCTGTAAAAATGGCAATTTTGGTCACTGTGAGGGTTTAAAAAGTGGTTAATTAACATGAGGCACGATCCAATTGACATTTTGAATCATTTTTGGTACTGTCCAAAAAATCAATTTTCGGATGAAAAACGATGACTCCGGACATGTCGAACGTTCCCAAAATGGTCTATAATGATGAAATTTTAACATTTAATCTTTTGACTCTAAATGACTGTTGGATGTGAATTATGACTTTTTCAACTAAAATAAGTGTGTTTAAAGTCATTTCTGTGCCTGAAACGGGTCAAAATTGAATCTTTTGAGTAAGCAAAACTCTGTAAAAATGGCAATTTTGGTCACTGTGAGGGTTTAAAAAGTGGTTATTCAACATGAGGCACGATCCAATTGACATTTTGAATCATTTTTGGTACAGTCCAAAAAATTCAATTTTCGGATGAAAAACAATGACTCCGGACATGTCGAACGTTCCCAAAATGGTCTATAATGATGAAATTTTAACATTTATTCTTTTGACTCTAAATGACTGTTGGATGTGCATTATGACTTTTTCAACTAAAATAAGTGTGTTTAAAGTCATTTCTGTGCCTGAAACGGGTCAAAATTGAAGCTTTTGAGTAAGCAAAACTCTGTAAAAATGGCACTTTTGGTCACTGTGAGGGTTTAAAAAGTGGTTATTCAACATGAGGCACGATCCAATTGACATTTTGAATCATTTTTGGTACAGTCCAAAAAATCAATTTTTGGATGAAAAACGATGACTCCGGACATGTCGAACGTTCCCAAAATGGTCTATAATGATGAAATTTTAACATTTAATCTTTTGACTCTAAATGACTGTTGGATGTGAATTATGACTTTTTCAACTAAAATAAGTGTGTTTAAAGTCATTTCTGTGACTGAAACGGGTCAAAATTTAAGCTTTTGAGTAAGCAAAACTCTGTAAAAATGGCACTTTTGGTCACTGTGAGGGTTTAAAAAGTGGTTATTCAACATGAGGCACGATCCAATTGACATTTTGAATCATTTTTGGTACAGTCCAAAAAATCAATTTTCGGATGAAAAACGATGACTCCGGACATGTCGAACGTTCCCAAAATGGTCTATAATGATGAAATTTTAACATTTAATCTTTTGACTCTAAATAACTGTTGGATGTGAATTATGACTTTTTCAACTAAAATAAGTGTGTTTAAAGTCATTTCTGTGCCTGAAACGGGTCAAAATTGAAGCTTTTGAGTAAGCAAAACTCTGTGAATTGTCAATTTTGGTCACTGTGAGGGTTTAAAAAGTGGTTATTCAACATGAGGCACGATCCAATTGACATTTTGAATCATTTTTGGTACAGTCCAAAAAATCCATTTTCGGATGAAAAACAATGACTCCGGACATGTCGAACGTTCCCAAAATGGTCTATAATGATGACATTTTAACATTTAATCTTTTGAATCTAAATGACTGTTGGATGTGCATTATGACTTTTTCAACTAAAATAAGTGTGTTTAAAGTCATTTCTGTGCCTGAAACGGGTCAAAATTGAAGCTTTTGAGTAAGCAAAACTCTGTAAAAATGGCACTTTTGGTCACTGTGAGGGTTTAAAAAGTGGTTATTCAACATGAGGCACGATCCAATTGACATTTTGAATCATTTTTGGTACAGTCCAAAAAATCAATTTTCGGATGAAAAACGATGACTCCGGACATGTCGAACGTTCCCAAAATGGTCTATAA
Source organism: Lissotriton vulgaris (assembly GCF_964263255.1). Classification (NCBI taxonomy): domain Eukaryota; kingdom Metazoa; phylum Chordata; class Amphibia; order Caudata; family Salamandridae; genus Lissotriton; species Lissotriton vulgaris. The sequence continues at coordinate 735,067 of NW_028253574.1, forward strand.
TGATGAAATTCTACCATTTAATCTTTTGACTCTAAATGACTGTTGGATGTGCATTATGACTTTTTCAACTATAATAAGTGTGTTTAAAGTCATTTCTGTGCCTGAAACGGGTCAAAATTGTAGCTTTTGAGTATGCAAAACTCTGTAAAAATGGCAATTTTGGTCACTGAGAGGGTTTAAAAAGTGGTTATTCAACATAAGGCATCATCTAATTGACATTTTGAATCATTTTTGGTACAGTCCAAAAAATCAATTTTCGGATGAAAAACGATGACTCCGGACATGTCGAACGTTCCCAAAATGGTCTATAATGATGAAATTTTAACATTTAATCTTTTGACTCTAAATAACTGTTGGATGTGAATTATGACTTTTTCAACTAAAATAAGTGTGTTTAAAGTCATTTCTGTGCCGGAAACGGGTCAAAATTGAAGCTTTTGAGTAAGCAAAACTCTGTGAATTGTCAATTTTGGTCACTGTGAGGGTTTAAAAAGTGGTTATTCAACATGAGGCACGATCCAATTGACATTTTGAATCATTTTTGGTACAGTCCAAAAAATCCATTTTCGGATGAAAAACAATGACTCCGGACATGTCGAACGTTCCCAAAATGGTCTATAATGATGAAATTTTAACATTAAATCTTTTGACTCTAAATGACTGTTGGATGTACATTATGACTTTTTCAACTAAAATAAGTGTGTTTAAAGTCATTTCTGTGCCTGAAACGGGTCAAAATTGAAGCTTTTGAGTAAGCAAAACTCTGTAAAAATGGCAATTTTGGTCACTGTGAGGGTTTAAAAAGTGGTTAATTAACATGAGGCACGATCCAATTGACATTTTGAATCATTTTTGGTACAGTCCAAAAAATCAATTTTCGGATGAAAAACGATGACTCCGGACATGTCGAACGTTCCCAAAATGGTCTATAATGATGAAATTTTAACATTTAATCTTTTGACTCTAAATGACTGTTGGATGTGAATTATGACTTTTTCAACTAAAATAAGTGTGTTTAAAGTCATTTCTGTGACTGAAACGGGTCAAAATTGAAGCTTTTGAGTAAGCAAAACTCTGTAAAAATGGCCATTTTGGTCACTGTGAGGGTTTAAAAAGTGGGTATTCAACATGAGGCACGATCCAATAGACATTTTGAATCATTTTGGGTACAGTCCAAAAAATCAATTTTCGGATGAAAAACGATGACTCCGGACATGTCGAACGTTCCCAAAATGGTCTATAATGATGAAATTTTAACATTTAATCTTTTGACCCTAAATAACTGTTGGATGTGAATTATGACTTTTTCAACTAAAATAAGTGTGTTTAAAGTCATTTCTGTGCCTGAAACGGGTCAAAATTGAAGCTTTTGAGTAAGCAAAACTCTGTAAAAATGGCAATTTTGGTCACTGTGAGGGTTTAAAAAGTGGTTATTCAACATGAGGCACGATCCAATTGACATTTTGAATCATTTTTGGTACAGTCCAAAAAATCAATTTTCGGATGAAAAACAATGACTCCGGACATGTCGAACGTTCCCAAAATGGTCTATAATGATGAAATTTTAACATTTAATCTTTTGACTCTAAATGACTGTTGGATGTGCATTATGACTTTTTCAACTAAAATAAGTGTGTTTAAAGTCATTTCTGTGCCTGAAACGGGTCAAAATTGAATCTTTTGAGTAAGCAAAACTCTGTAAAAATGGCAATTTTGGTCACTGTGAGGGTTTAAAAAGTGGTTATTCAACATGAGGCACGATCCAATTGACATTTTGAATCATTTTTGGTACAGTCCAAAAAATTCAATTTTCGGATGAAAAACAATGACTCCGGACATGTCGAACGTTCCCAAAATGGTCTATAATGATGAAATTTTAACATTTATTCTTTTGACTCTAAATGACTGTTGGATGTGCATTATGACGTTTTCAACTAAAATAAGTGTGTTTAAAGTCATTTCTGTGCCTGAAACGGGTCAAAATTGAAGCTTTTGAGTAAGCAAAACTCTGTAAAAATGGCACTTTTGGTCACTGTGAGGGTTTAAAAAGTGGTTATTCAACATGAGGCACGATCCAATTGACATTTTGAATCATTTTTGGTACAGTCCAAAAAATCAATTTTTGGATGAAAAACGATGACTCCGGACATGTCGAACGTTCCCAAAATGGTCTATAATGATGAAATTTTAACATTTAATCTTTTGACTCTAAATGACTGTTGGATGTGAATTATGACTTTTTCAACTAAAATAAGTGTGTTTAAAGTCATTTCTGTGACTGAAACGGGTCAAAATTTAAGCTTTTGAGTAAGCAAAACTCTGTAAAAATGGCACTTTTGGTCACTGTGAGGGTTTAAAAAGTGGTTATTCAACATGAGGCACGATCCAATTGACATTTTGAATCATTTTTGGTACAGTCCAAAAAATCAATTTTCGGATGAAAAACGATGACTCCGGACATGTCGAACGTTCCCAAAATGGTCTATAATGATGAAATTTTAACATTTAATCTTTTGACTCTAAATAACTGTTGGATGTGAATTATGACTTTTTCAACTAAAATAAGTGTGTTTAAAGTCATTTCTGTGCCTGAAACGGGTCAAAATTGAAGCTTTTGAGTAAGCAAAACTCTGTGAATTGTCAATTTTGGTCACTGTGAGGGTTTAAAAAGTGGTTATTCAACATGAGGCACGATCCAATTGACATTTTGAATCATTTTTGGTACAGTCCAAAAAATCCATTTTCGGATGAAAAACAATGACTCCGGACATGTCGAACGTTCCCAAAATGGTCTATAATGATGACATTTTAACATTTAATCTTTTGACTCTAAATGACTGTTGGATGTGCATTATGACTTTTTCAACTAAAATAAGTGTGTTTAAAGTCATTTCTGTGCCTGAAACGGGTCAAAATTGAAGCTTTTGAGTAAGCAAAACTCTGTAAAAATGGCACTTTTGGTCACTGTGAGGGTTTAAAAAGTGGTTATTCAACATGAGGCACGATCAAATTGACATTTTGAATCATTTTTGGTACAGTCCAAAAAATCAATTTTCGGATGAAAAACGATGACTCCGGACATGTCGAGCGTTCCCAAAATGGTCTATAATGATGACATTTTAACATTTAATCTTTTGACTCTAAATGACTGTTGGATGGGCATTATGACTTTTTCAACTAAAATAAGTGTGTTTAAAGTAATTTCTGTGCCTGAAACGGGTCAAAATTGAAGCTTTTGAGTAAGCAAAACTCTGTAAAAATGGCAATTTTGGTCACTGTGAGGGTTTAAAAAGTGGTTAATTAACATGAGGCACGATCCAATTGACATTTTGAATCATTTTTGGTACTGTCCAAAAAATCAATTTTCGGATGAAAAACGATGACTCCGGACATGTCGAACGTTCCCAAAATGGTCTATAATGATGAAATTTTAACATTTAATCTTTTGACTCTAAATGACTGTTGGATGTGAATTATGACTTTTTCAACTAAAATAAGTGTGTTTAAAGTCATTTCTGTGCCTGAAACGGGTCAAAATTGAAGCTTTTGAGTAAGCAAAACTCTGTAAAAATGGCACTTTTGGTCACTGTGAGGGTTTAAAAAGTGGTTATTCAACATGAGGCACGATCCAATTGACATTTTGAATCATTTTTGGTACAGTCCAAAAAATCAATTTTCGGATGAAAAACGATGACTCCGGACATGTCGAACGTTCCCAAAATGGTCTATAATGATGAAATTTTAACATTTAATCTTTTGACTCTAAATAACTGTTGGATGTGAATTATGACTTTTTCAACTAAAATAAGTGTGTTTAAAGTCATTTCTGTGCCTGAAACGGGTCAAAATTGAAGCTTTTGAGTAAGCAAAACTCTGCGAATTGTCAATTTTGGTCACTGTGAGGGTTTAAAAAGTGGTTATTCAACATGAGGCACGATCCAATTGACATTTTGAATCATTTTTGGTACAGTCCAAAAAATCCATTTTCGGATGAAAAACAATGACTCCGGACATGTCGAACGTTCCCAAAATGGTCTATAATGATGACATTTTAACATTTAATCTTTTGACTCTAAATGACTGTTGGATGTGCATTATGACTTTTTCAACTAAAATAAGTGTGTTTAAAGTCATTTCTGTGCCTGAAACGGGTCAAAATTGAAGCTTTTGAGTAAGCAAAACTCTGTAAAAATGGCACTTTTGGTCACTGTGAGGGTTTAAAAAGTGGTTATTCAACATGAGGCACGATCAAATTGACATTTTGAATCATTTTTGGTACAGTCCAAAAAATCAATTTTCGGATGAAAAACGATGACTCCGGACATGTCGAGCGTTCCCAAAATGGTCTATAATGATGACATTTTAACATTTAATCTTTTGACTCTAAATGACTGTTGGATGGGCATTATGACTTTTTCAACTAAAATAAGTGTGTTTAAAGTAATTTCTGTGCCTGAAACGGGTCAAAATTGAAGCTTTTGAGTAAGCAAAACTCTGTAAAAATGGCAATTTTGGTCACTGTGAGGGTTTAAAAAGTGGTTAATTAACATGAGGCACGATCCAATTGACATTTTGAATCATTTTTGGTACTGTCCAAAAAATCAATTTTCGGATGAAAAACGATGACTCCGGACATGTCGAACGTTCCCAAAATGGTCTATAATGATGAAATTTTAACATTTAATCTTTTGACTCTAAATGACTGTTGGATGTGAATTATGACTTTTTCAACTAAAATAAGTGTGTTTAAAGTCATTTCTGTGACTGAAACGGGTCAAAATTGAAGCTTTTGAGTAAGCAAAACTCTGTAAAAATGGCCATTTTGGTCACTGTGAGGGTTTAAAAAGTGGTTATTCAACATGAGGCACGATCCAATTGACATTTTGAATCATTTTTGGTAGTCCAAAAAATCAATTTTTGGATGAAAAACGATGACTCCGGACATGTCGAACGTTCCCAAAATGGTCTATAATGATGAAATTTTAACATTTAATCTTTTGACTCTAAATGACTGTTGGATGTGAATTATGACTTTTTCAACTAAAATAAGTGTGTTTAATGTCATTTCTGTGACTGAAACGGGTCAAAATTTAAGCTTTTGAGTAAGCAAAACTCTGTAAAAATGGCACTTTTGGTCACTGTGAGGGTTTAAAAAGTGGTTATTCAACATGAGGCACGATCCAATTGACATTTTGAATCATTTTTGGTACAGTCCAAAAAATCAATTTTCGGATGAAAAACGATGACTCCGGACATGTCGAACGTTCCCAAAATGGTCTATAATGATGAAATTTTAACATTTAATCTTTTGACTCTAAATAACTGTTGGATGTGAATTATGACTTTTTCAACTAAAATAAGTGTGTTTAAAGTCATTTCTGTGCCTGAAACGGGTCAAAATTGAAGCTTTTGAGTAAGCAAAACTCTGTGAATTGTCAATTTTGGTCACTGTGAGGGTTTAAAAAGTGGTTATTCAACATGAGGCACGATCCAATTGACATTTTGAATCATTTTTGGTACAGTCCAAAAAATCCATTTTCGGATGAAAAACAATGACTCCGGACATGTCGAACGTTCCCAAAATGGTCTATAATGATGACATTTTAACATTTAATCTTTTGACTCTAAATGACTGTTGGATGTGCATTATGACTTTTTCAACTAAAATAAGTGTGTTTAAAGTCATTTCTGTGCCTGAAACGGGTCAAAATTGAAGCTTTTGAGTAAGCAAAACTCTGTAAAAATGGCCATTTTGGTCACTGTGAGGGTTTAAAAAGTGGGTATTCAACATGAGGCACGATCCAATAGACATTTTGAATCATTTTGGGTACAGTCCAAAAAATCAATTTTCGGATGAAAAACGATGACTCCGGACATGTCGAACGTTCCCAAAATGGTCTATAATGATGAAATTTTAACATTTAATCTTTTGACTCTAAATGACTGTTGGATGTGCATTATGACTTTTTCAACTATAATAAGTGTGTTTAAAGTCATTTCTGTGCCTGAAACGGGTCATAATTGTAGCTTTTGAGTATGCAAAACTCTGTAAAAATGGCAATTTTGGTCACTGAGAGGGTTTAAAAAGTGGTTATTCAACATAAGGCATCATCGAATTGACATTTTGAATCATTTTTGGTACAGTCCAAAAAATCAATTTTCGGATGAAAAACGATGACTCCGGACATGTCGAACGTTCCCAAAATGGTCTATAATGATGAAATTTTAACATTTAATCTTTTGACTCTAAATAACTGTTGGATGTGAATTATGACTTTTTCAACTAAAATAAGTGTGTTTAAAGTCATTTCTGTGCCGGAAACGGGTCAAAATTGAAGCTTTTGAGTAAGCAAAACTCTGTGAATTGTCAATTTTGGTCACTGTGAGGGTTTAAAAAGTGGTTATTCAACATGAGGCACGATCCAATTGACATTTTGAATCATTTTTGGTACAGTCCAAAAAATCAATTTTCGGATGAAAAACAATGACTCCGGACATGTCGAACGTTCCCAAAATGGTCTATAATGATGAAATTTTAACATTTAATCTTTTGACTCTAAATGACTGTTGGATGTGCATTATGACTTTTTCAACTATAATAAGTGTGTTTAAAGTCATTTCTGTGCCTGAAACGGGTCAAAATTGTAGCTTTTGAGTATGCAAAACTCTGTAAAAATGGCAATTTTGGTCACTGAGAGGGTTTAAAAAGTGGTTATTCAACATAAGGCATCATCTAATTGACATTTTGAATCATTTTTGGTACAGTCCAAAAAATCAATTTTCGGATGAAAAACGATGACTCCGGACATGTCGAACGTTCCCAAAATGGTCTATAATGATGAAATTTTAACATTTAATCTTTTGACCCTAAATAACTGTTGGATGTGAATTATGACTTTTTCAACTAAAATAAGTGTGTTTAAAGTCATTTCTGTGCCTGAAACGGGTCAAAATTGAAGCTTTTGAGTAAGCAAAACTCTGTAAAAATGGCAATTTTGGTCACTGTGAGGGTTTAAAAAGTGGTTATTCAACATGAGGCACGATCCAATTGACATTTTGAATCATTTTTGGTACAGTCCAAAAAATCAATTTTCGGATGAAAAACAATGACTCCGGACATGTCGAACGTTCCCAAAATGGTCTATAATGATGAAATTTTAACATTTAATCTTTTGACTCTAAATGACTGTTGGATGTGCATTATGACTTTTTCAACTAAAATAAGTGTGTTTAAAGTCATTTCTGTGCCTGAAACGGGTCAAAATTGAATCTTTTGAGTAAGCAAAACTCTGTAAAAATGGCAATTTTGGTCACTGTGAGGGTTTAAAAAGTGGTTATTCAACATGAGGCACGATCCAATTGACATTTTGAATCATTTTTGGTACAGTCCAAAAAATTCAATTTTCGGATGAAAAACAATGACTCCGGACATGTCGAACGTTCCCAAAATGGTCTATAATGATGAAATTTTAACATTTATTCTTTTGACTCTAAATGACTGTTGGATGTGCATTATGACTTTTTCAACTAAAATAAGTGTGTTTAAAGTCATTTCTGTGCCTGAAACGGGTCAAAATTGAAGCTTTTGAGTAAGCAAAACTCTGTAAAAATGGCACTTTTGGTCACTGTGAGGGTTTAAAAAGTGGTTATTCAACATGAGGCACGATCCAATTGACATTTTGAATCATTTTTGGTACAGTCCAAAAAATCAATTTTTGGATGAAAAACGATGACTCCGGACATGTCGAACGTTCCCAAAATGGTCTATAATGATGAAATTTTAACATTTAATCTTTTGACTCTAAATGACTGTTGGATGTGAATTATGACTTTTTCAACTAAAATAAGTGTGTTTAATGTCATTTCTGTGACTGAAACGGGTCAAAATTTAAGCTTTTGAGTAAGCAAAACTCTGTAAAAATGGCACTTTTGGTCACTGTGAGGGTTTAAAAAGTGGTTATTCAACATGAGGCACGATCCAATTGACATTTTGAATCATTTTTGGTACAGTTCAAAAAAACAAATTTTCGGATGAAAAACGATGACTCCGGACATGTCGAACGTTCCCAAAATGGTCTATAATGATGAAATTTTAACATTTAATCTTTTGACTCTAAATAACTGTTGGATGTGAATTATGACTTTTTCAACTAAAATAAGTGTGTTTAAAGTCATTTCTGTGCCTGAAACGGGTCAAAATTGAAGCTTTTGAGTAAGCAAAACTCTGTGAATTGTCAATTTTGGTCACTGTGAGGGTTTAAAAAGTGGTTATTCAACATGAGGCACGATCCAATTGACATTTTGAATCATTTTTGGTACAGTCCAAAAAATCCATTTTCGGATGAAAAACAATGACTCCGGACATGTCGAACGTTCCCAAAATGGTCTATAATGATGACATTTTAACATTTAATCTTTTGACTCTAAATGACTGTTGGATGTGCATTATGACTTTTTCAACTAAAATAAGTGTGTTTAAAGTCATTTCTGTGCCTGAAACGGGTCAAAATTGAAGCTTTTGAGTAAGCAAAACTCTGTAAAAATGGCACTTTTGGTCACTGTGAGGGTTTAAAAAGTGGTTATTCAACATGAGGCACGATCCAATTGACATTTTGAATCATTTTTGGTACAGTCCAAAAAATCAATTTTCGGATGAAAAACGATGACTCCGGACATGTCGAACGTTCCCAAAATGGTCTATAATGATGAAATTCTACCATTTAATCTTTTGACTCTAAATGACTGTTGGATGTGCATTATGACTTTTTCAACTATAATAAGTGTGTTTAAAGTCATTTCTGTGCCTGAAACGGGTCAAAATTGTAGCTTTTGAGTATGCAAAACTCTGTAAAAATGGCAATTTTGGTCACTGAGAGGGTTTAAAAAGTGGTTATTCAACATAAGGCATCATCTAATTGACATTTTGAATCATTTTTGGTACAGTCCAAAAAATCAATTTTCGGATGAAAAACGATGACTCCGGACATGTCGAACGTTCCCAAAATGGTCTATAATGATGAAATTTTAACATTTAATCTTTTGACTCTAAATAACTGTTGGATGTGAATTATGACTTTTTCAACTAAAATAAGTGTGTTTAAAGTCATTTCTGTGCCGGAAACGGGTCAAAATTGAAGCTTTTGAGTAAGCAAAACTCTGTGAATTGTCAATTTTGGTCACTGTGAGGGTTTAAAAAGTGGTTATTCAACATGAGGCACGATCCAATTGACATTTTGAATCATTTTTGGTACAGTCCAAAAAATCCATTTTCGGATGAAAAACAATGACTCCGGACATGTCGAACGTTCCCAAAATGGTCTATAATGATGAAATTTTAACATTAAATCTTTTGACTCTAAATGACTGTTGGATGTACATTATGACTTTTTCAACTAAAATAAGTGTGTTTAAAGTCATTTCTGTGCCTGAAACGGGTCAAAATTGAAGCTTTTGAGTAAGCAAAACTCTGTAAAAATGGCAATTTTGGTCACTGTGAGGGTTTAAAAAGTGGTTAATTAACATGAGGCACGATCCAATTGACATTTTGAATCATTTTTGGTACAGTCCAAAAAATCAATTTTCGGATGAAAAACGATGACTCCGGACATGTCGAACGTTCCCAAAATGGTCTATAATGATGAAATTTTAACATTTAATCTTTTGACTCTAAATGACTGTTGGATGTGAATTATGACTTTTTCAACTAAAATAAGTGTGTTTAAAGTCATTTCTGTGACTGAAACGGGTCAAAATTGAAGCTTTTGAGTAAGCAAAACTCTGTAAAAATGGCCATTTTGGTCACTGTGAGGGTTTAAAAAGTGGGTATTCAACATGAGGCACGATCCAATAGACATTTTGAATCATTTTGGGTACAGTCCAAAAAATCAATTTTCGGATGAAAAACGATGACTCCGGACATGTCGAACGTTCCCAAAATGGTCTATAATGATGAAATTTTAACATTTAATCTTTTGACCCTAAATAACTGTTGGATGTGAATTATGACTTTTTCAACTAAAATAAGTGTGTTTAAAGTCATTTCTGTGCCTGAAACGGGTCAAAATTGAAGCTTTTGAGGAAGCAAAACTCTGTAAAAATGGCAATTTTGGTCACTGTGAGGGTTTAAAAAGTGGTTATTCAACATGAGGCACGATCCAATTGACATTTTGAATCATTTTTGGTACAGTCCAAAAAATCAATTTTCGGATGAAAAACAATGACTCCGGACATGTCGAACGTTCCCAAAATGGTCTATAATGATGAAATTTTAACATTTAATCTTTTGACTCTAAATGACTGTTGGATGTGCATTATGACTTTTTCAACTAAAATAAGTGTGTTTAAAGTCATTTCTGTGCCTGAAACGGGTCAAAATTGAATCTTTTGAGTAAGCAAAACTCTGTAAAAATGGCAATTTTGGTCACTGTGAGGGTTTAAAAAGTGGTTATTCAACATGAGGCACGATCCAATTGACATTTTGAATCATTTTTGGTACAGTCCAAAAAATTCAATTTTCGGATGAAAAACAATGACTCCGGACATGTCGAACGTTCCCAAAATGGTCTATAATGATGAAATTTTAACATTTATTCTTTTGACTCTAAATGACTGTTGGATGTGCATTATGACTTTTTCAACTAAAATAAGTGTGTTTAAAGTCATTTCTGTGCCTGAAACGGGTCAAAATTGAAGCTTTTGAGTAAGCAAAACTCTGTAAAAATGGCACTTTTGGTCACTGTGAGGGTTTAAAAAGTGGTTATTCAACATGAGGCACGATCCAATTGACATTTTGAATCATTTTTGGTACAGTCCAAAAAATCAATTTTTGGATGAAAAACGATGACTCCGGACATGTCGAACGTTCCCAAAATGGTCTATAATGATGAAATTTTAACATTTAATCTTTTGACTCTAAATGACTGTTGGATGTGAATTATGACTTTTTCAACTAAAATAAGTGTGTTTAAAGTCATTTCTGTGACTGAAACGGGTCAAAATTTAAGCTTTTGAGTAAGCAAAACTCTGTAAAAATGGCACTTTTGGTCACTGTGAGGGTTTAAAAAGTGGTTATTCAACATGAGGCACGATCCTATTGACATTTTGAATCATTTTTGGTACAGTCCAAAAAATCAATTTTCGGATGAAAAACGATGACTCCGGACATGTCGAACGTTCCCAAAATGGTCTATAATGATGAAATTTTAACATTTAATCTTTTGACTCTAAATAACTGTTGGATGTGAATTATGACTTTTTCAACTAAAATAAGTGTGTTTAAAGTCATTTCTGTGCCTGAAACGGGTCAAAATTGAAGCTTTTGAGTAAGCAAAACTCTGTGAATTGTCAATTTTGGTCACTGTGAGGGTTTAAAAAGTGGTTATTCAACATGAGGCACGATCCAATTGACATTTTGAATCATTTTTGGTACAGTCCAAAAAATCCATTTTCGGATGAAAAACAATGACTCCGGACATGTCGAACGTTCCCAAAATGGTCTATAATGATGACATTTTAACATTTAATCTTTTGACTCTAAATGACTGTTGGATGTGCATTATGACTTTTTCAACTAAAATAAGTGTGTTTAAAGTCATTTCTGTGCCTGAAACGGGTCAAAATTGAAGCTTTTGAGTAAGCAAAACTCTGTAAAAATGGCACTTTTGGTCACTGTGAGGGTTTAAAAAGTGGTTATTCAACATGAGGCACGATCAAATTGACATTTTGAATCATTTTTGGTACAGTCCAAAAAATCAATTTTCGGATGAAAAACGATGACTCCGGACATGTCGAGCGTTCCCAAAATGGTCTATAATGATGACATTTTAACATTTAATCTTTTGACTCTAAATGACTGTTGGATGGGCATTATGACTTTTTCAACTAAAATAAGTGTGTTTAAAGTAATTTCTGTGCCTGAAACGGGTCAAAATTGAAGCTTTTGAGTAAGCAAAACTCTGTAAAAATGGCAATTTTGGTCACTGTGAGGGTTTAAAAAGTGGTTAATTAACATGAGGCACGATCCAATTGACATTTTGAATCATTTTTGGTACTGTCCAAAAAATCAATTTTCGGATGAAAAACGATGACTCCGGACATGTCGAACGTTCCCAAAATGGTCTATAATGATGAAATTTTAACATTTAATCTTTTGACTCTAAATGACTGTTGGATGTGAATTATGACTTTTTCAACTAAAATAAGTGTGTTTAAAGTCATTTCTGTGACTGAAACGGGTCAAAATTGAAGCTTTTGAGTAAGCAAAACTCTGTAAAAATGGCCATTTTGGTCACTGTGAGGGTTTAAAAAGTGGTTATTCAACATGAGGCACGATCCAATTGACATTTTGAATCATTTTTGGTACAGTCCAAAAAATCAATTTTTGGATGAAAAACGATGACTCCGGACATGTCGAACGTTCCCAAAATGGTCTATAATGATGAAATTTTAACATTTAATCTTTTGACTCTAAATGACTGTTGGATGTGAATTATGACTTTTTCAACTAAAATAAGTGTGTTTAATGTCATTTCTGTGACTGAAACGGGTCAAAATTTAAGCTTTTGAGTAAGCAAAACTCTGTAAAAATGGCACTTTTGGTCACTGTGAGGGTTTAAAAAGTGGTTATTCAACATGAGGCACGATCCAATTGACATTTTGAATCATTTTTGGTACAGTCCAAAAAATCAATTTTCGGATGAAAAACGATGACTCCGGACATGTCGAACGTTCCCAAAATGGTCTATAATGATGAAATTTTAACATTTAATCTTTTGACTCTAAATAACTGTTGGATGTGAATTATGACTTTTTCAACTAAAATAAGTGTGTTTAAAGTCATTTCTGTGCCTGAAACGGGTCAAAATTGAAGCTTTTGAGTAAGCAAAACTCTGTGAATTGTCAATTTTGGTCACTGTGAGGGTTTAAAAAGTGGTTATTCAACATGAGGCACGATCCAATTGACATTTTGAATCATTTTTGGTACAGTCCAAAAAATCCATTTTCGGATGAAAAACAATGACTCCGGACATGTCGAACGTTCCCAAAATGGTCTATAATGATGACATTTTAACATTTAATCTTTTGACTCTAAATGACTGTTGGATGTGCATTATGACTTTTTCAACTAAAATAAGTGTGTTTAAAGTCATTTCTGTGCCTGAAACGGGTCAAAATTGAAGCTTTTGAGTAAGCAAAACTCTGTAAAAATGGCCATTTTGGTCACTGTGAGGGTTTAAAAAGTGGGTATTCAACATGAGGCACGATCCAATAGACATTTTGAATCATTTTGGGTACAGTCCAAAAAATCAATTTTCGGATGAAAAACGATGACTCCGGACATGTCGAACGTTCCCAAAATGGTCTATAATGATGAAATTTTAACATTTAATCTTTTGACTCTAAATGACTGTTGGATGTGCATTATGACTTTTTCAACTATAATAAGTGTGTTTAAAGTCATTTCTGTGCCTGAAACGGGTCATAATTGTAGCTTTTGAGTATGCAAAACTCTGTAAAAATGGCAATTTTGGTCACTGAGAGGGTTTAAAAAGTGGTTATTCAACATAAGGCATCATCTAATTGACATTTTGAATCATTTTTGGTACAGTCCAAAAAATCAATTTTCGGATGAAAAACGATGACTCCGGACATGTCGAACGTTCCCAAAATGGTCTATAATGATGAAATTTTAACATTTAATCTTTTGACTCTAAATAACTGTTGGATGTGAATTATGACTTTTTCAACTAAAATAAGTGTGTTTAAAGTCATTTCTGTGCCGGAAACGGGTCAAAATTGAAGCTTTTGAGTAAGCAAAACTCTGTGAATTGTCAATTTTGGTCACTGTGAGGGTTTAAAAAGTGGTTATTCAACATGAGGCACGATCCAATTGACATTTTGAATCATTTTTGGTACAGTCCAAAAAATCCATTTTCGGATGAAAAACAATGACTCCGGACATGTCGAACGTTCCCAAAATGGTCTATAATGATGAAATTTTAACATTTAATCTTTTGACTCTAAATGACTGTTGGATGTGCATTATGACTTTTTCAACTATAATAAGTGTGTTTAAAGTCATTTCTGTGCCTGAAACGGGTCAAAATTGTAGCTTTTGAGTATGCAAAACTCTGTAAAAATGGCAATTTTGGTCACTGAGAGGGTTTAAAAAGTGGTTATTCAACATAAGGCATCATCTAATTGACATTTTGAATCATTTTTGGTACAGTCCAAAAAATCAATTTTCGGATGAAAAACGATGACTCCGGACATGTCGAACGTTCCCAAAATGGTCTATAATGATGAAATTTTAACATTTAATCTTTTGACCCTAAATAACTGTTGGATGTGAATTATGACTTTTTCAACTAAAATAAGTGTGTTTAAAGTCATTTCTGTGCCTGAAACGGGTCAAAATTGAAGCTTTTGAGTAAGCAAAACTCTGTAAAAATGGCAATTTTGGTCACTGTGAGGGTTTAAAAAGTGGTTATTCAACATGAGGCACGATCCAATTGACATTTTGAATCATTTTTGGTACAGTCCAAAAAATCAATTTTCGGATGAAAAACAATGACTCCGGACATGTCGAACGTTCCCAAAATGGTCTATAATGATGAAATTTTAACATTTAATCTTTTGACTCTAAATGACTGTTGGATGTGCATTATGACTTTTTCAACTAAAATAAGTGTGTTTAAAGTCATTTCTGTGCCTGAAACGGGTCAAAATTGAATCTTTTGAGTAAGCAAAACTCTGTAAAAATGGCAATTTTGGTCACTGTGAGGGTTTAAAAAGTGGTTATTCAACATGAGGCACGATCCAATTGACATTTTGAATCATTTTTGGTACAGTCCAAAAAATTCAATTTTCGGATGAAAAACAATGACTCCGGACATGTCGAACGTTCCCAAAATGGTCTATAATGATGAAATTTTAACATTTATTCTTTTGACTCTAAATGACTGTTGGATGTGCATTATGACTTTTTCAACTAAAATAAGTGTGTTTAAAGTCATTTCTGTGCCTGAAACGGGTCAAAATTGAAGCTTTTGAGTAAGCAAAACTCTGTAAAAATGGCACTTTTGGTCACTGTGAGGGTTTAAAAAGTGGTTATTCAACATGAGGCACGATCCAATTGACATTTTGAATCATTTTTGGTACAGTCCAAAAAATCAATTTTTGGATGAAAAACGATGACTCCGGACATGTCGAACGTTCCCAAAATGGTCTATAATGATGAAATTTTAACATTTAATCTTTTGACTCTAAATGACTGTTGGATGTGAATTATGACTTTTTCAACTAAAATAAGTGTGTTTAATGTCATTTCTGTGACTGAAACGGGTCAAAATTTAAGCTTTTGAGTAAGCAAAACTCTGTAAAAATGGCACTTTTGGTCACTGTGAGGGTTTAAAAAGTGGTTATTCAACATGAGGCACGATCCAATTGACATTTTGAATCATTTTTGGTACAGTCCAAAAAATCAATTTTCGGATGAAAAACGATGACTCCGGACATGTCGAACGTTCCCAAAATGGTCTATAATGATGAAATTTTAACATTTAATCTTTTGACTCTAAATAACTGTTGGATGTGAATTATGACTTTTTCAACTAAAATAAGTGTGTTTAAAGTCATTTCTGTGCCTGAAACGGGTCAAAATTGAAGCTTTTGAGTAAGCAAAACTCTGTGAATTGTCAATTTTGGTCACTGTGAGGGTTTAAAAAGTGGTTATTCAACATGAGGCACGATCCAATTGACATTTTGAATCATTTTTGGTACAGTCCAAAAAATCCATTTTCGGATGAAAAACAATGACTCCGGACATGTCGAACGTTCCCAAAATGGTCTATAATGATGACATTTTAACATTTAATCTTTTGACTCTAAATGACTGTTGGATGTGCATTATGACTTTTTCAACTAAAATAAGTGTGTTTAAAGTCATTTCTGTGCCTGAAACGGGTCAAAATTGAAGCTTTTGAGTAAGCAAAACTCTGTAAAAATGGCACTTTTGGTCACTGTGAGGGTTTAAAAAGTGGTTATTCAACATGAGGCACGATCCAATTGACATTTTGAATCATTTTTGGTACAGTCCAAAAAATCAATTTTCGGATGAAAAACGATGACTCCGGACATGTCGAACGTTCCCAAAATGGTCTATAATGATGAAATTCTACCATTTAATCTTTTGACTCTAAATGACTGTTGGATGTGCATTATGACTTTTTCAACTATAATAAGTGTGTTTAAAGTCATTTCTGTGCCTGAAACGGGTCAAAATTGTAGCTTTTGAGTATGCAAAACTCTGTAAAAATGGCAATTTTGGTCACTGAGAGGGTTTAAAAAGTGGTTATTCAACATAAGGCATCATCTAATTGACATTTTGAATCATTTTTGGTACAGTCCAAAAAATCAATTTTCGGATGAAAAACGATGACTCCGGACATGTCGAACGTTCCCAAAATGGTCTATAATGATGAAATTTTAACATTTAATCTTTTGACTCTAAATAACTGTTGGATGTGAATTATGACTTTTTCAACTAAAATAAGTGTGTTTAAAGTCATTTCTGTGCCGGAAACGGGTCAAAATTGAAGCTTTTGAGTAAGCAAAACTCTGTGAATTGTCAATTTTGGTCACTGTGAGGGTTTAAAAAGTGGTTATTCAACATGAGGCACGATCCAATTGACATTTTGAATCATTTTTGGTACAGTCCAAAAAATCCATTTTCGGATGAAAAACAATGACTCCGGACATGTCGAACGTTCCCAAAATGGTCTATAATGATGAAATTTTAACATTAAATCTTTTGACTCTAAATGACTGTTGGATGTACATTATGACTTTTTCAACTAAAATAAGTGTGTTTAAAGTCATTTCTGTGCCTGAAACGGGTCAAAATTGAAGCTTTTGAGTAAGCAAAACTCTGTAAAAATGGCAATTTTGGTCACTGTGAGGGTTTAAAAAGTGGTTAATTAACATGAGGCACGATCCAATTGACATTTTGAATCATTTTTGGTACAGTCCAAAAAATCAATTTTCGGATGAAAAACGATGACTCCGGACATGTCGAACGTTCCCAAAATGGTCTATAATGATGAAATTTTAACATTTAATCTTTTGACTCTAAATGACTGTTGGATGTGAATTATGACTTTTTCAACTAAAATAAGTGTGTTTAAAGTCATTTCTGTGACTGAAACGGGTCAAAATTGAAGCTTTTGAGTAAGCAAAACTCTGTAAAAATGGCCATTTTGGTCACTGTGAGGGTTTAAAAAGTGGGTATTCAACATGAGGCACGATCCAATAGACATTTTGAATCATTTTGGGTACAGTCCAAAAAATCAATTTTCGGATGAAAAACGATGACTCCGGACATGTCGAACGTTCCCAAAATGGTCTATAATGATGAAATTTTAACATTTAATCTTTTGACCCTAAATAACTGTTGGATGTGAATTATGACTTTTTCAACTAAAATAAGTGTGTTTAAAGTCATTTCTGTGCCTGAAACGGGTCAAAATTGAAGCTTTTGAGTAAGCAAAACTCTGTAAAAATGGCAATTTTGGTCACTGTGAGGGTTTAAAAAGTGGTTATTCAACATGAGGCACGATCCAATTGACATTTTGAATCATTTTTGGTACAGTCCAAAAAATCAATTTTCGGATGAAAAACAATGACTCCGGACATGTCGAACGTTCCCAAAATGGTCTATAATGATGAAATTTTAACATTTAATCTTTTGACTCTAAATGACTGTTGGATGTGCATTATGACTTTTTCAACTAAAATAAGTGTGTTTAAAGTCATTTCTGTGCCTGAAACGGGTCAAAATTGAATCTTTTGAGTAAGCAAAACTCTGTAAAAATGGCAATTTTGGTCACTGTGAGGGTTTAAAAAGTGGTTATTCAACATGAGGCACGATCCAATTGACATTTTGAATCATTTTTGGTACAGTCCAAAAAATTCAATTTTCGGATGAAAAACAATGACTCCGGACATGTCGAACGTTCCCAAAATGGTCTATAATGATGAAATTTTAACATTTATTCTTTTGACTCTAAATGACTGTTGGATGTGCATTATGACTTTTTCAACTAAAATAAGTGTGTTTAAAGTCATTTCTGTGCCTGAAACGGGTCAAAATTGAAGCTTTTGAGTAAGCAAAACTCTGTAAAAATGGCACTTTTGGTCACTGTGAGGGTTTAAAAAGTGGTTATTCAACATGAGGCACGATCCAATTGACATTTTGAATCATTTTTGGTACAGTCCAAAAAATCAATTTTTGGATGAAAAACGATGACTCCGGACATGTCGAACGTTCCCAAAATGGTCTATAATGATGAAATTTTAACATTTAATCTTTTGACTCTAAATGACTGTTGGATGTGAATTATGACTTTTTCAACTAAAATAAGTGTGTTTAAAGTCATTTCTGTGACTGAAACGGGTCAAAATTTAAGCTTTTGAGTAAGCAAAACTCTGTAAAAATGGCACTTTTGGTCACTGTGAGGGTTTAAAAAGTGGTTATTCAACATGAGGCACGATCCAATTGACATTTTGAATCATTTTTGGTACAGTCCAAAAAATCAATTTTCGGATGAAAAACGATGACTCCGGACATGTCGAACGTTCCCAAAATGGTCTATAATGATGAAATTTTAACATTTAATCTTTTGACTCTAAATAACTGTTGGATGTGAATTATGACTTTTTCAACTAAAATAAGTGTGTTTAAAGTCATTTCTGTGCCTGAAACGGGTCAAAATTGAAGCTTTTGAGTAAGCAAAACTCTGTGAATTGTCAATTTTGGTCACTGTGAGGGTTTAAAAAGTGGTTATTCAACATGAGGCACGATCCAATTGACATTTTGAATCATTTTTGGTACAGTCCAAAAAATCCATTTTCGGATGAAAAACAATGACTCCGGACATGTCGAACGTTCCCAAAATGGTCTATAATGATGACATTTTAACATTTAATCTTTTGACTCTAAATGACTGTTGGATGTGCATTATGACTTTTTCAACTAAAATAAGTGTGTTTAAAGTCATTTCTGTGCCTGAAACGGGTCAAAATTGAAGCTTTTGAGTAAGCAAAACTCTGTAAAAATGGCACTTTTGGTCACTGTGAGGGTTTAAAAAGTGGTTATTCAACATGAGGCACGATCAAATTGACATTTTGAATCATTTTTGGTACAGTCCAAAAAATCAATTTTCGGATGAAAAACGATGACTCCGGACATGTCGAGCGTTCCCAAAATGGTCTATAATGATGACATTTTAACATTTAATCTTTTGACTCTAAATGACTGTTGGATGGGCATTATGACTTTTTCAACTAAAATAAGTGTGTTTAAAGTAATTTCTGTGCCTGAAACGGGTCAAAATTGAAGCTTTTGAGTAAGCAAAACTCTGTAAAAATGGCAATTTTGGTCACTGTGAGGGTTTAAAAAGTGGTTAATTAACATGAGGCACGATCCAATTGACATTTTGAATCATTTTTGGTACTGTCCAAAAAATCAATTTTCGGATGAAAAACGATGACTCCGGACATGTCGAACGTTCCCAAAATGGTCTATAATGATGAAATTTTAACATTTAATCTTTTGACTCTAAATGACTGTTGGATGTGAATTATGACTTTTTCAACTAAAATAAGTGTGTTTAAAGTCATTTCTGTGACTGAAACGGGTCAAAATTGAAGCTTTTGAGTAAGCAAAACTCTGTAAAAATGGCCATTTTGGTCACTGTGAGGGTTTAAAAAGTGGTTATTCAACATGAGGCACGATCCAATTGACATTTTGAATCATTTTTGGTACAGTCCAAAAAATCAATTTTTGGATGAAAAACGATGACTCCGGACATGTCGAACGTTCCCAAAATGGTCTATAATGATGAAATTTTAACATTTAATCTTTTGACTCTAAATGACTGTTGGATGTGAATTATGACTTTTTCAACTAAAATAAGTGTGTTTAATGTCATTTCTGTGACTGAAACGGGTCAAAATTTAAGCTTTTGAGTAAGCAAAACTCTGTAAAAATGGCACTTTTGGTCACTGTGAGGGTTTAAAAAGTGGTTATTCAACATGAGGCACGATCCAATTGACATTTTGAATCATTTTTGGTACAGTCCAAAAAATCAATTTTCGGATGAAAAACGATGACTCCGGACATGTCGAACGTTCCCAAAATGGTCTATAATGATGAAATTTTAACATTTAATCTTTTGACTCTAAATAACTGTTGGATGTGAATTATGACTTTTTCAACTAAAATAAGTGTGTTTAAAGTCATTTCTGTGCCTGAAACGGGTCAAAATTGAAGCTTTTGAGTAAGCAAAACTCTGTGAATTGTCAATTTTGGTCACTGTGAGGGTTTAAAAAGTGGTTATTCAACATGAGGCACGATCCAATTGACATTTTGAATCATTTTTGGTACAGTCCAAAAAATCCATTTTCGGATGAAAAACAATGACTCCGGACATGTCGAACGTTCCCAAAATGGTCTATAATGATGACATTTTAACATTTAATCTTTTGACTCTAAATGACTGTTGGATGTGCATTATGACTTTTTCAACTAAAATAAGTGTGTTTAAAGTCATTTCTGTGCCTGAAACGGGTCAAAATTGAAGCTTTTGAGTAAGCAAAACTCTGTAAAAATGGCCATTTTGGTCACTGTGAGGGTTTAAAAAGTGGGTATTCAACATGAGGCACGATCCAATAGACATTTTGAATCATTTTGGGTACAGTCCAAAAAATCAATTTTCGGATGAAAAACGATGACTCCGGACATGTCGAACGTTCCCAAAATGGTCTATAATGATGAAATTTTAACATTTAATCTTTTGACTCTAAATGACTGTTGGATGTGCATTATGACTTTTTCAACTATAATAAGTGTGTTTAAAGTCATTTCTGTGCCTGAAACGGGTCATAATTGTAGCTTTTGAGTATGCAAAACTCTGTAAAAATGGCAATTTTGGTCACTGAGAGGGTTTAAAAAGTGGTTATTCAACATAAGGCATCATCTAATTGACATTTTGAATCATTTTTGGTACAGTCCAAAAAATCAATTTTCGGATGAAAAACGATGACTCCGGACATGTCGAACGTTCCCAAAATGGTCTATAATGATGAAATTTTAACATTTAATCTTTTGACTCTAAATAACTGTTGGATGTGAATTATGACTTTTTCAACTAACATAAGTGTGTTTAAAGTCATTTCTGTGCCGGAAACGGGTCAAAATTGAAGCTTTTGAGTAAGCAAAACTCTGTGAATTGTCAATTTTGGTCACTGTGAGGGTTTAAAAAGTGGTTATTCAACATGAGGCACGATCCAATTGACATTTTGAATCATTTTTGGTACAGTCCAAAAAATCCATTTTCGGATGAAAAACAATGACTCCGGACATGTCGAACGTTCCCAAAATGGTCTATAATGATGAAATTTTAACATTTAATCTTTTGACTCTAAATGACTGTTGGATGTGCATTATGACTTTTTCAACTATAATAAGTGTGTTTAAAGTCATTTCTGTGCCTGAAACGGGTCAAAATTGTAGCTTTTGAGTATGCAAAACTCTGTAAAAATGGCAATTTTGGTCACTGAGAGGGTTTAAAAAGTGGTTATTCAACATAAGGCATCATCTAATTGACATTTTGAATCATTTTTGGTACAGTCCAAAAAATCAATTTTCGGATGAAAAACGATGACTCCGGACATGTCGAACGTTCCCAAAATGGTCTATAATGATGAAATTTTAACATTTAATCTTTTGACCCTAAATAACTGTTGGATGTGAATTATGACTTTTTCAACTAAAATAAGTGTGTTTAAAGTCATTTCTGTGCCTGAAACGGGTCAAAATTGAAGCTTTTGAGTAAGCAAAACTCTGTAAAAATGGCAATTTTGGTCACTGTGAGGGTTTAAAAAGTGGTTATTCAACATGAGGCACGATCCAATTGACATTTTGAATCATTTTTGGTTCAGTCCAAAAAATCAATTTTCGGATGAAAAACAATGACTCCGGACATGTCGAACGTTCCCAAAATGGTCTATAATGATGAAATTTTAACATTTAATCTTTTGACTCTAAATGACTGTTGGATGTGCATTATGACTTTTTCAACTAAAATAAGTGTGTTTAAAGTCATTTCTGTGCCTGAAACGGGTCAAAATTGAATCTTTTGAGTAAGCAAAACTCTGTAAAAATGGCAATTTTGGTCACTGTGAGGGTTTAAAAAGTGGTTATTCAACATGAGGCACGATCCAATTGACATTTTGAATCATTTTTGGTACAGTCCAAAAAATTCAATTTTCGGATGAAAAACAATGACTCCGGACATGTCGAACGTTCCCAAAATGGTCTATAATGATGAAATTTTAACATTTATTCTTTTGACTCTAAATGACTGTTGGATGTGCATTATGACTTTTTCAACTAAAATAAGTGTGTTTAAAGTCATTTCTGTGCCTGAAACGGGTCAAAATTGAAGCTTTTGAGTAAGCAAAACTCTGTAAAAATGGCACTTTTGGTCACTGTGAGGGTTTAAAAAGTGGTTATTCAACATGAGGCACGATCCAATTGACATTTTGAATCATTTTTGGTACAGTCCAAAAAATCAATTTTTGGATGAAAAACGATGACTCCGGACATGTCGAACGTTCCCAAAATGGTCTATAATGATGAAATTTTAACATTTAATCTTTTGACTCTAAATGACTGTTGGATGTGAATTATGACTTTTTCAACTAAAATAAGTGTGTTTAATGTCATTTCTGTGACTGAAACGGGTCAAAATTTAAGCTTTTGAGTAAGCAAAACTCTGTAAAAATGGCACTTTTGGTCACTGTGAGGGTTTAAAAAGTGGTTATTCAACATGAGGCACGATCCAATTGACATTTTGAATCATTTTTGGTACAGTCCAAAAAATCAATTTTCGGATGAAAAACGATGACTCCGGACATGTCGAACGTTCCCAAAATGGTCTATAATGATGAAATTTTAACATTTAATCTTTTGACTCTAAATAACTGTTGGATGTGAATTATGACTTTTTCAACTAAAATAAGTGTGTTTAAAGTCATTTCTGTGCCTGAAACGGGTCAAAATTGAAGCTTTTGAGTAAGCAAAACTCTGTGAATTGTCAATTTTGGTCACTGTGAGGGTTTAAAAAGTGGTTATTCAACATGAGGCACGATCCAATTGACATTTTGAATCATTTTTGGTACAGTCCAAAAAATCCATTTTCGGATGAAAAACAATGACTCCGGACATGTCGAACGTTCCCAAAATGGTCTATAATGATGACATTTTAACATTTAATCTTTTGACTCTAAATGACTGTTGGATGTGCATTATGACTTTTTCAACTAAAATAAGTGTGTTTAAAGTCATTTCTGTGCCTGAAACGGGTCAAAATTGAAGCTTTTGAGTAAGCAAAACTCTGTAAAAATGGCACTTTTGGTCACTGTGAGGGTTTAAAAAGTGGTTATTCAACATGAGGCACGATCCAATTGACATTTTGAATCATTTTTGGTACAGTCCAAAAAATCAATTTTCGGATGAAAAACGATGACTCCGGACATGTCGAACGTTCCCAAAATGGTCTATAATGATGAAATTCTACCATTTAATCTTTTGACTCTAAATGACTGTTGGATGTGCATTATGACTTTTTCAACTATAATAAGTGTGTTTAAAGTCATTTCTGTGCCTGAAACGGGTCAAAATTGTAGCTTTTGAGTATGCAAAACTCTGTAAAAATGGCAATTTTGGTCACTGAGAGGGTTTAAAAAGTGGTTATTCAACATAAGGCATCATCTAATTGACATTTTGAATCATTTTTGGTACAGTCCAAAAAATCAATTTTCGGATGAAAAACGATGACTCCGGACATGTCGAACGTTCCCAAAATGGTCTATAATGATGAAATTTTAACATTTAATCTTTTGACTCTAAATAACTGTTGGATGTGAATTATGACTTTTTCAACTAAAATAAGTGTGTTTAAAGTCATTTCTGTGCCGGAAACGGGTCAAAATTGAAGCTTTTGAGTAAGCAAAACTCTGTGAATTGTCAATTTTGGTCACTGTGAGGGTTTAAAAAGTGGTTATTCAACATGAGGCACGATCCAATTGACATTTTGAATCATTTTTGGTACAGTCCAAAAAATCCATTTTCGGATGAAAAACAATGACTTCGGACATGTCGAACGTTCCCAAAATGGTCTATAATGATGAAATTTTAACATTAAATCTTTTGACTCTAAATGACTGTTGGATGTACATTATGACTTTTTCAACTAAAATAAGTGTGTTTAAAGTCATTTCTGTGCCTGAAACGGGTCAAAATTGAAGCTTTTGAGTAAGCAAAACTCTGTAAAAATGGCAATTTTGGTCACTGTGAGGGTTTAAAAAGTGGTTAATTAACATGAGGCACGATCCAATTGACATTTTGAATCATTTTTGGTACAGTCCAAAAAATCAATTTTCGGATGAAAAACGATGACTCCGGACATGTCGAACGTTCCCAAAATGGTCTATAATGATGAAATTTTAACATTTAATCTTTTGACTCTAAATGACTGTTGGATGTGAATTATGACTTTTTCAACTAAAATAAGTGTGTTTAAAGTCATTTCTGTGACTGAAACGGGTCAAAATTGAAGCTTTTGAGTAAGCAAAACTCTGTAAAAATGGCCATTTTGGTCACTGTGAGGGTTTAAAAAGTGGGTATTCAACATGAGGCACGATCCAATAGACATTTTGAATCATTTTGGGTACAGTCCAAAAAATCAATTTTCGGATGAAAAACGATGACTCCGGACATGTCGAACGTTCCCAAAATGGTCTATAATGATGAAATTTTAACATTTAATCTTTTGACCCTAAATAACTGTTGGATGTGAATTATGACTTTTTCAACTAAAATAAGTGTGTTTAAAGTCATTTCTGTGCCTGAAACGGGTCAAAATTGAAGCTTTTGAGTAAGCAAAACTCTGTAAAAATGGCAATTTTGGTCACTGTGAGGGTTTAAAAAGTGGTTATTCAACATGAGGCACGATCCAATTGACATTTTGAATCATTTTTGGTACAGTCCAAAAAATCAATTTTCGGATGAAAAACAATGACTCCGGACATGTCGAACGTTCCCAAAATGGTCTATAATGATGAAATTTTAACATTTAATCTTTTGACTCTAAATGACTGTTGGATGTGCATTATGACTTTTTCAACTAAAATAAGTGTGTTTAAAGTCATTTCTGTGCCTGAAACGGGTCAAAATTGAATCTTTTGAGTAAGCAAAACTCTGTAAAAATGGCAATTTTGGTCACTGTGAGGGTTTAAAAAGTGGTTATTCAACATGAGGCACGATCCAATTGACATTTTGAATCATTTTTGGTACAGTCCAAAAAATTCAATTTTCGGATGAAAAACAATGACTCCGGACATGTCGAACGTTCCCAAAATGGTCTATAATGATGAAATTTTAACATTTATTCTTTTGACTCTAAATGACTGTTGGATGTGCATTATGACTTTTTCAACTAAAATAAGTGTGTTTAAAGTCATTTCTGTGCCTGAAACGGGTCAAAATTGAAGCTTTTGAGTAAGCAAAAC
Organism: Lissotriton vulgaris; assembly: GCF_964263255.1. Classification (NCBI taxonomy): domain Eukaryota; kingdom Metazoa; phylum Chordata; class Amphibia; order Caudata; family Salamandridae; genus Lissotriton; species Lissotriton vulgaris. Next base: position 760,699 of record NW_028253574.1, read on the forward strand.
TCTGTAAAAATGGCACTTTTGGTCACTGTGAGGGTTTAAAAAGTGGTTATTCAACATGAGGCACGATCCAATTGACATTTTGAATCATTTTTGGTACAGTCCAAAAAATCAATTTTTGGATGAAAAACGATGACTCCGGACATGTCGAACGTTCCCAAAATGGTCTATAATGATGAAATTTTAACATTTAATCTTTTGACTCTAAATGACTGTTGGATGTGAATTATGACTTTTTCAACTAAAATAAGTGTGTTTAAAGTCATTTCTGTGACTGAAACGGGTCAAAATTTAAGCTTTTGAGTAAGCAAAACTCTGTAAAAATGGCACTTTTGGTCACTGTGAGGGTTTAAAAAGTGGTTATTCAACATGAGGCACGATCCAATTGACATTTTGAATCATTTTTGGTACAGTCCAAAAAATCAATTTTCGGATGAAAAACGATGACTCCGGACATGTCGAACGTTCCCAAAATGGTCTATAATGATGAAATTTTAACATTTAATCTTTTGACTCTAAATAACTGTTGGATGTGAATTATGACTTTTTCAACTAAAATAAGTGTGTTTAAAGTCATTTCTGTGCCTGAAACGGGTCAAAATTGAAGCTTTTGAGTAAGCAAAACTCTGTGAATTGTCAATTTTGGTCACTGTGAGGGTTTAAAAAGTGGTTATTCAACATGAGGCACGATCCAATTGACATTTTGAATCATTTTTGGTACAGTCCAAAAAATCCATTTTCGGATGAAAAACAATGACTCCGGACATGTCGAACGTTCCCAAAATGGTCTATAATGATGACATTTTAACATTTAATCTTTTGACTCTAAATGACTGTTGGATGTGCATTATGACTTTTTCAACTAAAATAAGTGTGTTTAAAGTCATTTCTGTGCCTGAAACGGGTCAAAATTGAAGCTTTTGAGTAAGCAAAACTCTGTAAAAATGGCACTTTTGGTCACTGTGAGGGTTTAAAAAGTGGTTATTCAACATGAGGCACGATCAAATTGACATTTTGAATCATTTTTGGTACAGTTCAAAAAATCAATTTTCGACTGAAAAACGATGACTCCGGACATGTCGAGCGTTCCCAAAATGGTCTATAATGATGACATTTTAACATTTAATCTTTTGACTCTAAATGACTGTTGGATGGGCATTATGACTTTTTCAACTAAAATAAGTGTGTTTAAAGTAATTTCTGTGCCTGAAACGGGTCAAAATTGAAGCTTTTGAGTAAGCAAAACTCTGTAAAAATGGCAATTTTGGTCACTGTGAGGGTTTAAAAAGTGGTTAATTAACATGAGGCACGATCCAATTGACATTTTGAATCATTTTTGGTACTGTCCAAAAAATCAATTTTCGGATGAAAAACGATGACTCCGGACATGTCGAACGTTCCCAAAATGGTCTATAATGATGAAATTTTAACATTTAATCTTTTGACTCTAAATGACTGTTGGATGTGAATTATGACTTTTTCAACTAAAATAAGTGTGTTTAAAGTCATTTCTGTGACTGAAACGGGTCAAAATTGAAGCTTTTGAGTAAGCAAAACTCTGTAAAAATGGCCATTTTGGTCACTGTGAGGGTTTAAAAAGTGGTTATTCAACATGAGGCACGATCCAATTGACATTTTGAATCATTTTTGGTACAGTCCAAAAAATCAATTTTTGGATGAAAAACGATGACTCCGGACATGTCGAACGTTCCCAAAATGGTCTATAATGATGAAATTTTAACATTTAATCTTTTGACTCTAAATGACTGTTGGATGTGAATTATGACTTTTTCAACTAAAATAAGTGTGTTTAATGTCATTTCTGTGACTGAAACGGGTCAAAATTTAAGCTTTTGAGTAAGCAAAACTCTGTAAAAATGGCACTTTTGGTCACTGTGAGGGTTTAAAAAGTGGTTATTCAACATGAGGCACGATCCAATTGACATTTTGAATCATTTTTGGTACAGTCCAAAAAATCAATTTTCGGATGAAAAACGATGACTCCGGACATGTCGAACGTTCCCAAAATGGTCTATAATGATGAAATTTTAACATTTAATCTTTTGACTCTAAATAACTGTTGGATGTGAATTATGACTTTTTCAACTAAAATAAGTGTGTTTAAAGTCATTTCTGTGCCTGAAACGGGTCAAAATTGAAGCTTTTGAGTAAGCAAAACTCTGTGAATTGTCAATTTTGGTCACTGTGAGGGTTTAAAAAGTGGTTATTCAACATGAGGCACGATCCAATTGACATTTTGAATCATTTTTGGTACAGTCCAAAAAATCCATTTTCGGATGAAAAACAATGACTCCGGACATGTCGAACGTTCCCAAAATGGTCTATAATGATGAAATTTTAACATTTAATCTTTTGACTCTAAATGACTGTTGGATGTGCATTATGACTTTTTCAACTATAATAAGTGTGTTTAAAGTCATTTCTGTGCCTGAAACGGGTCAAAATTGTAGCTTTTGAGTATGCAAAACTCTGTAAAAATGGCAATTTTGGTCACTGAGAGGGTTTAAAAAGTGGTTATTCAACATAAGGCATCATCTAATTGACATTTTGAATCATTTTTGGTACAGTCCAAAAAATCAATTTTCGGATGAAAAACGATGACTCCGGACATGTCGAACGTTCCCAAAATGGTCTATAATGATGAAATTTTAACATTTAATCTTTTGACCCTAAATAACTGTTGGATGTGAATTATGACTTTTTCAACTAAAATAAGTGTGTTTAAAGTCATTTCTGTGCCTGAAACGGGTCAAAATTGAAGCTTTTGAGTAAGCAAAACTCTGTAAAAATGGCAATTTTGGTCACTGTGAGGGTTTAAAAAGTGGTTATTCAACATGAGGCACGATCCAATTGACATTTTGAATCATTTTTGGTACAGTCCAAAAAATCAATTTTCGGATGAAAAACAATGACTCCGGACATGTCGAACGTTCCCAAAATGGTCTATAATGATGAAATTTTAACATTTAATCTTTTGACTCTAAATGACTGTTGGATGTGCATTATGACTTTTTCAACTAAAATAAGTGTGTTTAAAGTCATTTCTGTGCCTGAAACGGGTCAAAATTGAAGCTTTTGAGTAAGCAAAACTCTGTAAAAATGGCACTTTTGGTCACTGTGAGGGTTTAAAAAGTGGTTATTCAACATGAGGCACGATCCAATTGACATTTTGAATCATTTTTGGTACAGTCCAAAAAATCAATTTTTGGATGAAAAACGATGACTCCGGACATGTCGAACGTTCCCAAAATGGTCTATAATGATGAAATTTTAACATTTAATCTTTTGACTCTAAATGACTGTTGGATGTGAATTATGACTTTTTCAACTAAAATAAGTGTGTTTAATGTCATTTCTGTGACTGAAACGGGTCAAAATTTAAGCTTTTGAGTAAGCAAAACTCTGTAAAAATGGCACTTTTGGTCACTGTGAGGGTTTAAAAAGTGGTTATTCAACATGAGGCACGATCCAATTGACATTTTGAATCATTTTTGGTACAGTCCAAAAAATCAATTTTCGGATGAAAAACGATGACTCCGGACATGTCGAACGTTCCCAAAATGGTCTATAATGATGAAATTTTAACATTTAATCTTTTGACTCTAAATAACTGTTGGATGTGAATTATGACTTTTTCAACTAAAATAAGTGTGTTTAAAGTCATTTCTGTGCCTGAAACGGGTCAAAATTGAAGCTTTTGAGTAAGCAAAACTCTGTGAATTGTCAATTTTGGTCACTGTGAGGGTTTAAAAAGTGGTTATTCAACATGAGGCACGATCCAATTGACATTTTGAATCATTTTTGGTACAGTCCAAAAAATCCATTTTCGGATGAAAAACAATGACTCCGGACATGTCGAACGTTCCCAAAATGGTCTATAATGATGACATTTTAACATTTAATCTTTTGACTCTAAATGACTGTTGGATGTGCATTATGACTTTTTCAACTAAAATAAGTGTGTTTAAAGTCATTTCTGTGCCTGAAACGGGTCAAAATTGAAGCTTTTGAGTAAGCAAAACTCTGTAAAAATGGCACTTTTGGTCACTGTGAGGGTTTAAAAAGTGGTTATTCAACATGAGGCACGATCCAATTGACATTTTGAATCATTTTTGGTACAGTCCAAAAAATCAATTTTCGGATGAAAAACGATGACTCCGGACATGTCGAACGTTCCCAAAATGGTCTATAATGATGAAATTCTACCATTTAATCTTTTGACTCTAAATGACTGTTGGATGTGCATTATGACTTTTTCAACTATAATAAGTGTGTTTAAAGTCATTTCTGTGCCTGAAACGGGTCAAAATTGTAGCTTTTGAGTATGCAAAACTCTGTAAAAATGGCAATTTTGGTCACTGAGAGGGTTTAAAAAGTGGTTATTCAACATAAGGCATCATCTAATTGACATTTTGAATCATTTTTGGTACAGTCCAAAAAATCAATTTTCGGATGAAAAACGATGACTCCGGACATGTCGAACGTTCCCAAAATGGTCTATAATGATGAAATTTTAACATTTAATCTTTTGACTCTAAATAACTGTTGGATGTGAATTATGACTTTTTCAACTAAAATAAGTGTGTTTAAAGTCATTTCTGTGCCGGAAACGGGTCAAAATTGAAGCTTTTGAGTAAGCAAAACTCTGTGAATTGTCAATTTTGGTCACTGTGAGGGTTTAAAAAGTGGTTATTCAACATGAGGCACGATCCAATTGACATTTTGAATCATTTTTGGTACAGTCCAAAAAATCCATTTTCGGATGAAAAACAATGACTCCGGACATGTCGAACGTTCCCAAAATGGTCTATAATGATGAAATTTTAACATTAAATCTTTTGACTCTAAATGACTGTTGGATGTACATTATGACTTTTTCAACTAAAATAAGTGTGTTTAAAGTCATTTCTGTGCCTGAAACGGGTCAAAATTGAAGCTTTTGAGTAAGCAAAACTCTGTAAAAATGGCAATTTTGGTCACTGTGAGGGTTTAAAAAGTGGTTAATTAACATGAGGCACGATCCAATTGACATTTTGAATCATTTTTGGTACAGTCCAAAAAATCAATTTTCGGATGAAAAACGATGACTCCGGACATGTCGAACGTTCCCAAAATGGTCTATAATGATGAAATTTTAACATTTAATCTTTTGACTCTAAATGACTGTTGGATGTGAATTATGACTTTTTCAACTAAAATAAGTGTGTTTAAAGTCATTTCTGTGACTGAAACGGGTCAAAATTGAAGCTTTTGAGTAAGCAAAACTCTGTAAAAATGGCCATTTTGGTCACTGTGAGGGTTTAAAAAGTGGGTATTCAACATGAGGCACGATCCAATAGACATTTTGAATCATTTTGGGTACAGTCCAAAGAATCAATTTTCGGATGAAAAACGATGACTCCGGACATGTCGAACGTTCCCAAAATGGTCTATAATGATGAAATTTTAACATTTAATCTTTTGACCCTAAATAACTGTTGGATGTGAATTATGACTTTTTCAACTAAAATAAGTGTGTTTAAAGTCATTTCTGTGCCTGAAACGGGTCAAAATTGAAGCTTTTGAGTAAGCAAAACTCTGTAAAAATGGCAATTTTGGTCACTGTGAGGGTTTAAAAAGTGGTTATTCAACATGAGGCACGATCCAATTGACATTTTGAATCATTTTTGGTACAGTCCAAAAAATCAATTTTCGGATGAAAAACAATGACTCCGGACATGTCGAACGTTCCCAAAATGGTCTATAATGATGAAATTTTAACATTTAATCTTTTGACTCTAAATGACTTTTGGATGTGCATTATGACTTTTTCAACTAAAATAAGTGTGTTTAAAGTCATTTCTGTGCCTGAAACGGGTCAAAATTGAATCTTTTGAGTAAGCAAAACTCTGTAAAAATGGCAATTTTGGTCACTGTGAGGGTTTAAAAAGTGGTTATTCAACATGAGGCACGATCCAATTGACATTTTGAATCATTTTTGGTACAGTCCAAAAAATTCAATTTTCGGATGAAAAACAATGACTCCGGACATGTCGAACGTTCCCAAAATGGTCTATAATGATGAAATTTTAACATTTATTCTTTTGACTCTAAATGACTGTTGGATGTGCATTATGACTTTTTCAACTAAAATAAGTGTGTTTAAAGTCATTTCTGTGCCTGAAACGGGTCAAAATTGAAGCTTTTGAGTAAGCAAAACTCTGTGAATTGTCAATTTTGGTCACTGTGAGGGTTTAAAAAGTGGTTATTCAACATGAGGCACGATCCAATTGACATTTTGAATCATTTTTGGTACAGTCCAAAAAATCCATTTTCGGATGAAAAACAATGACTCCGGACATGTCGAACGTTCCCAAAATGGTCTATAATGATGAAATTTTAACATTTAATCTTTTGACTCTAAATGACTGTTGGATGTGCATTATGACTTTTTCAACTATAATAAGTGTGTTTAAAGTCATTTCTGTGCCTGAAACGGGTCAAAATTGTAGCTTTTGAGTATGCAAAACTCTGTAAAAATGGCAATTTTGGTCACTGAGAGGGTTTAAAAAGTGGTTATTCAACATAAGGCATCATCTAATTGACATTTTGAATCATTTTTGGTACAGTCCAAAAAATCAATTTTCGGATGAAAAACGATGACTCCGGACATGTCGAACGTTCCCAAAATGGTCTATAATGATGAAATTTTAACATTTAATCTTTTGACCCTAAATAACTGTTGGATGTGAATTATGACTTTTTCAACTAAAATAAGTGTGTTTAAAGTCATTTCTGTGCCTGAAACGGGTCAAAATTGAAGCTTTTGAGTAAGCAAAACTCTGTAAAAATGGCAATTTTGGTCACTGTGAGGGTTTAAAAAGTGGTTATTCAACATGAGGCACGATCCAATTGACATTTTGAATCATTTTTGGTACAGTCCAAAAAATCAATTTTCGGATGAAAAACAATGACTCCGGACATGTCGAACGTTCCCAAAATGGTCTATAATGATGAAATTTTAACATTTAATCTTTTGACTCTAAATGACTGTTGGATGTGCATTATGACTTTTTCAACTAAAATAAGTGTGTTTAAAGTCATTTCTGTGCCTGAAACGGGTCAAAATTGAATCTTTTGAGTAAGCAAAACTCTGTAAAAATGGCAATTTTGGTCACTGTGAGGGTTTAAAAAGTGGTTATTCAACATGAGGCACGATCCAATTGACATTTTGAATCATTTTTGGTACAGTCCAAAAAATTCAATTTTCGGATGAAAAACAATGACTCCGGACATGTCGAACGTTCCCAAAATGGTCTATAATGATGAAATTTTAACATTTATTCTTTTGACTCTAAATGACTGTTGGATGTGCATTATGACTTTTTCAACTAAAATAAGTGTGTTTAAAGTCATTTCTGTGCCTGAAACGGGTCAAAATTGAAGCTTTTGAGTAAGCAAAACTCTGTAAAAATGGCACTTTTGGTCACTGTGAGGGTTTAAAAAGTGGTTATTCAACATGAGGCACGATCCAATTGACATTTTGAATCATTTTTGGTACAGTCCAAAAAATCAATTTTTGGATGAAAAACGATGACTCCGGACATGTCGAACGTTCCCAAAATGGTCTATAATGATGAAATTTTAACATTTAATCTTTTGACTCTAAATGACTGTTGGATGTGAATTATGACTTTTTCAACTAAAATAAGTGTGTTTAATGTCATTTCTGTGACTGAAACGGGTCAAAATTTAAGCTTTTGAGTAAGCAAAACTCTGTAAAAATGGCACTTTTGGTCACTGTGAGGGTTTAAAAAGTGGTTATTCAACATGAGGCACGATCCAATTGACATTTTGAATCATTTTTGGTACAGTCCAAAAAATCAATTTTCGGATGAAAAACGATGACTCCGGACATGTCGAACGTTCCCAAAATGGTCTATAATGATGAAATTTTAACATTTAATCTTTTGACTCTAAATAACTGTTGGATGTGAATTATGACTTTTTCAACTAAAATAAGTGTGTTTAAAGTCATTTCTGTGCCTGAAACGGGTCAAAATTGAAGCTTTTGAGTAAGCAAAACTCTGTGAATTGTCAATTTTGGTCACTGTGAGGGTTTAAAAAGTGGTTATTCAACATGAGGCACGATCCAATTGACATTTTGAATCATTTTTGGTACAGTCCAAAAAATCCATTTTCGGATGAAAAACAATGACTCCGGACATGTCGAACGTTCCCAAAATGGTCTATAATGATGACATTTTAACATTTAATCTTTTGACTCTAAATGACTGTTGGATGTGCATTATGACTTTTTCAACTAAAATAAGTGTGTTTAAAGTCATTTCTGTGCCTGAAACGGGTCAAAATTGAAGCTTTTGAGTAAGCAAAACTCTGTAAAAATGGCACTTTTGGTCACTGTGAGGGTTTAAAAAGTGGTTATTCAACATGAGGCACGATCCAATTGACATTTTGAATCATTTTTGGTACAGTCCAAAAAATCAATTTTCGGATGAAAAACGATGACTCCGGACATGTCGAACGTTCCCAAAATGGTCTATAATGATGAAATTCTACCATTTAATCTTTTGACTCTAAATGACTGTTGGATGTGCATTATGACTTTTTCAACTATAATAAGTGTGTTTAAAGTCATTTCTGTGCCTGAAACGGGTCAAAATTGTAGCTTTTGAGTATGCAAAACTCTGTAAAAATGGCAATTTTGGTCACTGAGAGGGTTTAAAAAGTGGTTATTCAACATAAGGCATCATCTAATTGACATTTTGAATCATTTTTGGTACAGTCCAAAAAATCAATTTTCGGATGAAAAACGATGACTCCGGACATGTCGAACGTTCCCAAAATGGTCTATAATGATGAAATTTTAACATTTAATCTTTTGACTCTAAATAACTGTTGGATGTGAATTATGACTTTTTCAACTAAAATAAGTGTGTTTAAAGTCATTTCTGTGCCGGAAACGGGTCAAAATTGAAGCTTTTGAGTAAGCAAAACTCTGTGAATTGTCAATTTTGGTCACTGTGAGGGTTTAAAAAGTGGTTATTCAACATGAGGCACGATCCAATTGACATTTTGAATCATTTTTGGTACAGTCCAAAAAATCCATTTTCGGATGAAAAACAATGACTCCGGACATGTCGAACGTTCCCAAAATGGTCTATAATGATGAAATTTTAACATTAAATCTTTTGACTCTAAATGACTGTTGGATGTACATTATGACTTTTTCAACTAAAATAAGTGTGTTTAAAGTCATTTCTGTGCCTGAAACGGGTCAAAATTGAAGCTTTTGAGTAAGCAAAACTCTGTAAAAATGGCAATTTTGGTCACTGTGAGGGTTTAAAAAGTGGTTAATTAACATGAGGCACGATCCAATTGACATTTTGAATCATTTTTGGTACAGTCCAAAAAATCAATTTTCGGATGAAAAACGATGACTCCGGACATGTCGAACGTTCCCAAAATGGTCTATAATGATGAAATTTTAACATTTAATCTTTTGACTCTAAATGACTGTTGGATGTGAATTATGACTTTTTCAACTAAAATAAGTGTGTTTAAAGTCATTTCTGTGACTGAAACGGGTCAAAATTGAAGCTTTTGAGTAAGCAAAACTCTGTAAAAATGGCCATTTTGGTCACTGTGAGGGTTTAAAAAGTGGGTATTCAACATGAGGCACGATCCAATAGACATTTTGAATCATTTTGGGTACAGTCCAAAAAATCAATTTTCGGATGAAAAACGATGACTCCGGACATGTCGAACGTTCCCAAAATGGTCTATAATGATGAAATTTTAACATTTAATCTTTTGACCCTAAATAACTGTTGGATGTGAATTATGACTTTTTCAACTAAAATAAGTGTGTTTAAAGTCATTTCTGTGCCTGAAACGGGTCAAAATTGAAGCTTTTGAGTAAGCAAAACTCTGTAAAAATGGCAATTTTGGTCACTGTGAGGGTTTAAAAAGTGGTTATTCAACATGAGGCACGATCCAATTGACATTTTGAATCATTTTTGGTACAGTCCAAAAAATCAATTTTCGGATGAAAAACAATGACTCCGGACATGTCGAACGTTCCCAAAATGGTCTATAATGATGAAATTTTAACATTTAATCTTTTGACTCTAAATGACTGTTGGATGTGCATTATGACTTTTTCAACTAAAATAAGTGTGTTTAAAGTCATTTCTGTGCCTGAAACGGGTCAAAATTGAATCTTTTGAGTAAGCAAAACTCTGTAAAAATGGCAATTTTGGTCACTGTGAGGGTTTAAAAAGTGGTTATTCAACATGAGGCACGATCCAATTGACATTTTGAATCATTTTTGGTACAGTCCAAAAAATTCAATTTTCGGATGAAAAACAATGACTCCGGACATGTCGAACGTTCCCAAAATGGTCTATAATGATGAAATTTTAACATTTATTCTTTTGACTCTAAATGACTGTTGGATGTGCATTATGACTTTTTCAACTAAAATAAGTGTGTTTAAAGTCATTTCTGTGCCTGAAACGGGTCAAAATTGAAGCTTTTGAGTAAGCAAAACTCTGTAAAAATGGCACTTTTGGTCACTGTGAGGGTTTAAAAAGTGGTTATTCAACATGAGGCACGATCCAATTGACATTTTGAATCATTTTTGGTACAGTCCAAAAAATCAATTTTTGGATGAAAAACGATGACTCCGGACATGTCGAACGTTCCCAAAATGGTCTATAATGATGAAATTTTAACATTTAATCTTTTGACTCTAAATGACTGTTGGATGTGAATTATGACTTTTTCAACTAAAATAAGTGTGTTTAAAGTCATTTCTGTGACTGAAACGGGTCAAAATTTAAGCTTTTGAGTAAGCAAAACTCTGTAAAAATGGCACTTTTGGTCACTGTGAGGGTTTAAAAAGTGGTTATTCAACATGAGGCACGATCCAATTGACATTTTGAATCATTTTTGGTACAGTCCAAAAAATCAATTTTCGGATGAAAAACGATGACTCCGGACATGTCGAACGTTCCCAAAATGGTCTATAATGATGAAATTTTAACATTTAATCTTTTGACTCTAAATAACTGTTGGATGTGAATTATGACTTTTTCAACTAAAATAAGTGTGTTTAAAGTCATTTCTGTGCCTGAAACGGGTCAAAATTGAAGCTTTTGAGTAAGCAAAACTCTGTGAATTGTCAATTTTGGTCACTGTGAGGGTTTAAAAAGTGGTTATTCAACATGAGGCACGATCCAATTGACATTTTGAATCATTTTTGGTACAGTCCAAAAAATCCATTTTCGGATGAAAAACAATGACTCCGGACATGTCGAACGTTCCCAAAATGGTCTATAATGATGACATTTTAACATTTAATCTTTTGACTCTAAATGACTGTTGGATGTGCATTATGACTTTTTCAACTAAAATAAGTGTGTTTAAAGTCATTTCTGTGCCTGAAACGGGTCAAAATTGTAGCTTTTGAGTATGCAAAACTCTGTAAAAATGGCAATTTTGGTCACTGAGAGGGTTTAAAAAGTGGTTATTCAACATAAGGCATCATCTAATTGACATTTTGAATCATTTTTGGTACAGTCCAAAAAATCAATTTTCGGATGAAAAACGATGACTCCGGACATGTCGAACGTTCCCAAAATGGTCTATAATGATGAAATTTTAACATTTAATCTTTTGACCCTAAATAACTGTTGGATGTGAATTATGACTTTTTCAACTAAAATAAGTGTGTTTAAAGTCATTTCTGTGCCTGAAACGGGTCAAAATTGAAGCTTTTGAGTAAGCAAAACTCTGTAAAAATGGCAATTTTGGTCACTGTGAGGGTTTAAAAAGTGGTTATTCAACATGAGGCACGATCCAATTGACATTTTGAATCATTTTTGGTACAGTCCAAAAAATCAATTTTCGGATGAAAAACAATGACTCCGGACATGTCGAACGTTCCCAAAATGGTCTATAATGATGAAATTTTAACATTTAATCTTTTGACTCTAAATGACTGTTGGATGTGCATTATGACTTTTTCAACTAAAATAAGTGTGTTTAAAGTCATTTCTGTGCCTGAAACGGGTCAAAATTGAATCTTTTGAGTAAGCAAAACTCTGTAAAAATGGCAATTTTGGTCACTGTGAGGGTTTAAAAAGTGGTTATTCAACATGAGGCACGATCCAATTGACATTTTGAATCATTTTTGGTACAGTCCAAAAAATTCAATTTTCGGATGAAAAACAATGACTCCGGACATGTCGAACGTTCCCAAAATGGTCTATAATGATGAAATTTTAACATTTATTCTTTTGACTCTAAATGACTGTTGGATGTGCATTATGACTTTTTCAACTAAAATAAGTGTGTTTAAAGTCATTTCTGTGCCTGAAACGGGTCAAAATTGAAGCTTTTGAGTAAGCAAAACTCTGTAAAAATGGCACTTTTGGTCACTGTGAGGGTTTAAAAAGTGGTTATTCAACATGAGGCACGATCCAATTGACATTTTGAATCATTTTTGGTACAGTCCAAAAAATCAATTTTTGGATGAAAAACGATGACTCCGGACATGTCGAACGTTCCCAAAATGGTCTATAATGATGAAATTTTAACATTTAATCTTTTGACTCTAAATGACTGTTGGATGTGAATTATGACTTTTTCAACTAAAATAAGTGTGTTTAATGTCATTTCTGTGACTGAAACGGGTCAAAATTTAAGCTTTTGAGTAAGCAAAACTCTGTAAAAATGGCACTTTTGGTCACTGTGAGGGTTTAAAAAGTGGTTATTCAACATGAGGCACGATCCAATTGACATTTTGAATCATTTTTGGTACAGTCCAAAAAATCAATTTTCGGATGAAAAACGATGACTCCGGACATGTCGAACGTTCCCAAAATGGTCTATAATGATGAAATTTTAACATTTAATCTTTTGACTCTAAATAACTGTTGGATGTGAATTATGACTTTTTCAACTAAAATAAGTGTGTTTAAAGTCATTTCTGTGCCTGAAACGGGTCAAAATTGAAGCTTTTGAGTAAGCAAAACTCTGTGAATTGTCAATTTTGGTCACTGTGAGGGTTTAAAAAGTGGTTATTCAACATGAGGCACGATCCAATTGACATTTTGAATCATTTTTGGTACAGTCCAAAAAATCCATTTTCGGATGAAAAACAATGACTCCGGACATGTCGAACGTTCCCAAAATGGTCTATAATGATGACATTTTAACATTTAATCTTTTGACTCTAAATGACTGTTGGATGTGCATTATGACTTTTTCAACTAAAATAAGTGTGTTTAAAGTCATTTCTGTGCCTGAAACGGGTCAAAATTGAAGCTTTTGAGTAAGCAAAACTCTGTAAAAATGGCACTTTTGGTCACTGTGAGGGTTTAAAAAGTGGTTATTCAACATGAGGCACGATCCAATTGACATTTTGAATCATTTTTGGTACAGTCCAAAAAATCAATTTTCGGATGAAAAACGATGACTCCGGACATGTCGAACGTTCCCAAAATGGTCTATAATGATGAAATTCTACCATTTAATCTTTTGACTCTAAATGACTGTTGGATGTGCATTATGACTTTTTCAACTATAATAAGTGTGTTTAAAGTCATTTCTGTGCCTGAAACGGGTCAAAATTGTAGCTTTTGAGTATGCAAAACTCTGTAAAAATGGCAATTTTGGTCACTGAGAGGGTTTAAAAAGTGGTTATTCAACATAAGGCATCATCTAATTGACATTTTGAATCATTTTTGGTACAGTCCAAAAAATCAATTTTCGGATGAAAAACGATGACTCCGGACATGTCGAACGTTCCCAAAATGGTCTATAATGATGAAATTTTAACATTTAATCTTTTGACTCTAAATAACTGTTGGATGTGAATTATGACTTTTTCAACTAAAATAAGTGTGTTTAAAGTCATTTCTGTGCCGGAAACGGGTCAAAATTGAAGCTTTTGAGTAAGCAAAACTCTGTGAATTGTCAATTTTGGTCACTGTGAGGGTTTAAAAAGTGGTTATTCAACATGAGGCACGATCCAATTGACATTTTGAATCATTTTTGGTACAGTCCAAAAAATCCATTTTCGGATGAAAAACAATGACTCCGGACATGTCGAACGTTCCCAAAATGGTCTATAATGATGAAATTTTAACATTAAATCTTTTGACTCTAAATGACTGTTGGATGTACATTATGACTTTTTCAACTAAAATAAGTGTGTTTAAAGTCATTTCTGTGCCTGAAACGGGTCAAAATTGAAGCTTTTGAGTAAGCAAAACTCTGTAAAAATGGCAATTTTGGTCACTGTGAGGGTTTAAAAAGTGGTTAATTAACATGAGGCACGATCCAATTGACATTTTGAATCATTTTTGGTACAGTCCAAAAAATCAATTTTCGGATGAAAAACGATGACTCCGGACATGTCGAACGTTCCCAAAATGGTCTATAATGATGAAATTTTAACATTTAATCTTTTGACTCTAAATGACTGTTGGATGTGAATTATGACTTTTTCAACTAAAATAAGTGTGTTTAAAGTCATTTCTGTGACTGAAACGGGTCAAAATTGAAGCTTTTGAGTAAGCAAAACTCTGTAAAAATGGCCATTTTGGTCACTGTGAGGGTTTAAAAAGTGGGTATTCAACATGAGGCACGATCCAATAGACATTTTGAATCATTTTGGGTACAGTCCAAAAAATCAATTTTCGGATGAAAAACGATGACTCCGGACATGTCGAACGTTCCCAAAATGGTCTATAATGATGAAATTTTAACATTTAATCTTTTGACCCTAAATAACTGTTGGATGTGAATTATGACTTTTTCAACTAAAATAAGTGTGTTTAAAGTCATTTCTGTGCCTGAAACGGGTCAAAATTGAAGCTTTTGAGTAAGCAAAACTCTGTAAAAATGGCAATTTTGGTCACTGTGAGGGTTTAAAAAGTGGTTATTCAACATGAGGCACGATCCAATTGACATTTTGAATCATTTTTGGTACAGTCCAAAAAATCAATTTTCGGATGAAAAACAATGACTCCGGACATGTCGAACGTTCCCAAAATGGTCTATAATGATGAAATTTTAACATTTAATCTTTTGACTCTAAATGACTGTTGGATGTGCATTATGACTTTTTCAACTAAAATAAGTGTGTTTAAAGTCATTTCTGTGCCTGAAACGGGTCAAAATTGAATCTTTTGAGTAAGCAAAACTCTGTAAAAATGGCAATTTTGGTCACTGTGAGGGTTTAAAAAGTGGTTATTCAACATGAGGCACGATCCAATTGACATTTTGAATCATTTTTGGTACAGTCCAAAAAATTCAATTTTCGGATGAAAAACAATGACTCCGGACATGTCGAACGTTCCCAAAATGGTCTATAATGATGAAATTTTAACATTTATTCTTTTGACTCTAAATGACTGTTGGATGTGCATTATGACTTTTTCAACTAAAATAAGTGTGTTTAAAGTCATTTCTGTGCCTGAAACGGGTCAAAATTGAAGCTTTTGAGTAAGCAAAACTCTGTAAAAATGGCACTTTTGGTCACTGTGAGGGTTTAAAAAGTGGTTATTCAACATGAGGCACGATCCAATTGACATTTTGAATCATTTTTGGTACAGTCCAAAAAATCAATTTTTGGATGAAAAACGATGACTCCGGACATGTCGAACGTTCCCAAAATGGTCTATAATGATGAAATTTTAACATTTAATCTTTTGACTCTAAATGACTGTTGGATGTGAATTATGACTTTTTCAACTAAAATAAGTGTGTTTAAAGTCATTTCTGTGACTGAAACGGGTCAAAATTTAAGCTTTTGAGTAAGCAAAACTCTGTAAAAATGGCACTTTTGGTCACTGTGAGGGTTTAAAAAGTGGTTATTCAACATGAGGCACGATCCAATTGACATTTTGAATCATTTTTGGTACAGTCCAAAAAATCAATTTTCGGATGAAAAACGATGACTCCGGACATGTCGAACGTTCCCAAAATGGTCTATAATGATGAAATTTTAACATTTAATCTTTTGACTCTAAATAACTGTTGGATGTGAATTATGACTTTTTCAACTAAAATAAGTGTGTTTAAAGTCATTTCTGTGCCTGAAACGGGTCAAAATTGAAGCTTTTGAGTAAGCAAAACTCTGTGAATTGTCAATTTTGGTCACTGTGAGGGTTTAAAAAGTGGTTATTCAACATGAGGCACGATCCAATTGACATTTTGAATCATTTTTGGTACAGTCCAAAAAATCCATTTTCGGATGAAAAACAATGACTCCGGACATGTCGAACGTTCCCAAAATGGTCTATAATGATGACATTTTAACATTTAATCTTTTGACTCTAAATGACTGTTGGATGTGCATTATGACTTTTTCAACTAAAATAAGTGTGTTTAAAGTCATTTCTGTGCCTGAAACGGGTCAAAATTGAAGCTTTTGAGTAAGCAAAACTCTGTAAAAATGGCACTTTTGGTCACTGTGAGGGTTTAAAAAGTGGTTATTCAACATGAGGCACGATCAAATTGACATTTTGAATCATTTTTGGTACAGTCCAAAAAATCAATTTTCGGATGAAAAACGATGACTCCGGACATGTCGAGCGTTCCCAAAATGGTCTATAATGATGACATTTTAACATTTAATCTTTTGACTCTAAATGACTGTTGGATGGGCATTATGACTTTTTCAACTAAAATAAGTGTGTTTAAAGTAATTTCTGTGCCTGAAACGGGTCAAAATTGAAGCTTTTGAGTAAGCAAAACTCTGTAAAAATGGCAATTTTGGTCACTGTGAGGGTTTAAAAAGTGGTTAATTAACATGAGGCACGATCCAATTGACATTTTGAATCATTTTTGGTACTGTCCAAAAAATCAATTTTCGGATGAAAAACGATGACTCCGGACATGTCGAACGTTCCCAAAATGGTCTATAATGATGAAATTTTAACATTTAATCTTTTGACTCTAAATGACTGTTGGATGTGAATTATGACTTTTTCAACTAAAATAAGTGTGTTTAAAGTCATTTCTGTGACTGAAACGGGTCAAAATTGAAGCTTTTGAGTAAGCAAAACTCTGTAAAAATGGCCATTTTGGTCACTGTGAGGGTTTAAAAAGTGGTTATTCAACATGAGGCACGATCCAATTGACATTTTGAATCATTTTTGGTACAGTCCAAAAAATCAATTTTTGGATGAAAAACGATGACTCCGGACATGTCGAACGTTCCCAAAATGGTCTATAATGATGAAATTTTAACATTTAATCTTTTGACTCTAAATGACTGTTGGATGTGAATTATGACTTTTTCAACTAAAATAAGTGTGTTTAATGTCATTTCTGTGACTGAAACGGGTCAAAATTTAAGCTTTTGAGTAAGCAAAACTCTGTAAAAATGGCACTTTTGGTCACTGTGAGGGTTTAAAAAGTGGTTATTCAACATGAGGCACGATCCAATTGACATTTTGAATCATTTTTGGTACAGTCAAAAAAATCAATTTTCGGATGAAAAACGATGACTCCGGACATGTCGAACGTTCCCAAAATGGTCTATAATGATGAAATTTTAACATTTAATCTTTTGACTCTAAATAACTGTTGGATGTGAATTATGACTTTTTCAACTAAAATAAGTGTGTTTAAAGTCATTTCTGTGCCTGAAACGGGTCAAAATTGAAGCTTTTGAGTAAGCAAAACTCTGTGAATTGTCAATTTTGGTCACTGTGAGGGTTTAAAAAGTGGTTATTCAACATGAGGCACGATCCAATTGACATTTTGAATCATTTTTGGTACAGTCCAAAAAATCCATTTTCGGATGAAAAACAATGACTCCGGACATGTCGAACGTTCCCAAAATGGTCTATAATGATGACATTTTAACATTTAATCTTTTGACTCTAAATGACTGTTGGATGTGCATTATGACTTTTTCAACTAAAATAAGTGTGTTTAAAGTCATTTCTGTGCCTGAAACGGGTCAAAATTGAAGCTTTTGAGTAAGCAAAACTCTGTAAAAATGGCCATTTTGGTCACTGTGAGGGTTTAAAAAGTGGGTATTCAACATGAGGCACGATCCAATAGACATTTTGAATCATTTTGGGTACAGTCCAAAAAATCAATTTTCGGATGAAAAACGATGACTCCGGACATGTCGAACGTTCCCAAAATGGTCTATAATGATGAAATTTTAACATTTAATCTTTTGACTCTAAATGACTGTTGGATGTGCATTATGACTTTTTCAACTATAATAAGTGTGTTTAAAGTCATTTCTGTGCCTGAAACGGGTCATAATTGTAGCTTTTGAGTATGCAAAACTCTGTAAAAATGGCAATTTTGGTCACTGAGAGGGTTTAAAAAGTGGTTATTCAACATAAGGCATCATCTAATTGACATTTTGAATCATTTTTGGTACAGTCCAAAAAATCAATTTTCGGATGAAAAACGATGACTCCGGACATGTCGAACGTTCCCAAAATGGTCTATAATGATGAAATTTTAACATTTAATCTTTTGACTCTAAATAACTGTTGGATGTGAATTATGACTTTTTCAACTAAAATAAGTGTGTTTAAAGTCATTTCTGTGCCGGAAACGGGTCAAAATTGAAGCTTTTGAGTAAGCAAAACTCTGTGAATTGTCAATTTTGGTCACTGTGAGGGTTTAAAAAGTGGTTATTCAACATGAGGCACGATCCAATTGACATTTTGAATCATTTTTGGTACAGTCCAAAAAATCCATTTTCGGATGAAAAACAATGACTCCGGACATGTCGAACGTTCCCAAAATGGTCTATAATGATGAAATTTTAACATTTAATCTTTTGACTCTAAATGACTGTTGGATGTGCATTATGACTTTTTCAACTATAATAAGTGTGTTTAAAGTCATTTCTGTGCCTGAAACGGGTCAAAATTGTAGCTTTTGAGTATGCAAAACTCTGTAAAAATGGCAATTTTGGTCACTGAGAGGGTTTAAAAAGTGGTTATTCAACATAAGGCATCATCTAATTGACATTTTGAATCATTTTTGGTACAGTCCAAAAAATCAATTTTCGGATGAAAAACGATGACTCCGGACATGTCGAACGTTCCCAAAATGGTCTATAATGATGAAATTTTAACATTTAATCTTTTGACCCTAAATAACTGTTGGATGTGAATTATGACTTTTTCAACTAAAATAAGTGTGTTTAAAGTCATTTCTGTGCCTGAAACGGGTCAAAATTGAAGCTTTTGAGTATGCAAAACTCTGTAAAAATGGCAATTTTGGTCACTGTGAGGGTTTAAAAAGTGGTTATTCAACATGAGGCACGATCCAATTGACATTTTGAATCATTTTTGGTACAGTCCAAAAAATCAATTTTCGGATGAAAAACAATGACTCCGGACATGTCGAACGTTCCCAAAATGGTCTATAATGATGAAATTTTAACATTTAATCTTTTGACTCTAAATGACTGTTGGATGTGCATTATGACTTTTTCAACTAAAATAAGTGTGTTTAAAGTCATTTCTGTGCCTGAAACGGGTCAAAATTGAATCTTTTGAGTAAGCAAAACTCTGTAAAAATGGCAATTTTGGTCACTGTGAGGGTTTAAAAAGTGGTTATTCAACATGAGGCACGATCCAATTGACATTTTGAATCATTTTTGGTACAGTCCAAAAAATTCAATTTTCGGATGAAAAACAATGACTCCGGACATGTCGAACGTTCCCAAAATGGTCTATAATGATGAAATTTTAACATTTATTCTTTTGACTCTAAATGACTGTTGGATGTGCATTATGACTTTTTCAACTAAAATAAGTGTGTTTAAAGTCATTTCTGTGCCTGAAACGGGTCAAAATTGAAGCTTTTGAGTAAGCAAAACTCTGTAAAAATGGCACTTTTGGTCACTGTGAGGGTTTAAAAAGTGGTTATTCAACATGAGGCACGATCCAATTGACATTTTGAATCATTTTTGGTACAGTCCAAAAAATCAATTTTTGGATGAAAAACGATGACTCCGGACATGTCGAACGTTCCCAAAATGGTCTATAATGATGAAATTTTAACATTTAATCTTTTGACTCTAAATGACTGTTGGATGTGAATTATGACTTTTTCAACTAAAATAAGTGTGTTTAATGTCATTTCTGTGACTGAAACGGGTCAAAATTTAAGCTTTTGAGTAAGCAAAACTCTGTAAAAATGGCACTTTTGGTCACTGTGAGGGTTTAAAAAGTGGTTATTCAACATGAGGCACGATCCAATTGACATTTTGAATCATTTTTGGTACAGTCCAAAAAATCAATTTTCGGATGAAAAACGATGACTCCGGACATGTCGAACGTTCCCAAAATGGTCTATAATGATGAAATTTTAACATTTAATCTTTTGACTCTAAATAACTGTTGGATGTGAATTATGACTTTTTCAACTAAAATAAGTGTGTTTAAAGTCATTTCTGTGCCTGAAACGGGTCAAAATTGAAGCTTTTGAGTAAGCAAAACTCTGTGAATTGTCAATTTTGGTCACTGTGAGGGTTTAAAAAGTGGTTATTCAACATGAGGCACGATCCAATTGACATTTTGAATCATTTTTGGTACAGTCCAAAAAATCCATTTTCGGATGAAAAACAATGACTCCGGACATGTCGAACGTTCCCAAAATGGTCTATAATGATGACATTTTAACATTTAATCTTTTGACTCTAAATGACTGTTGGATGTGCATTATGACTTTTTCAACTAAAATAAGTGTGTTTAAAGTCATTTCTGTGCCTGAAACGGGTCAAAATTGAAGCTTTTGAGTAAGCAAAACTCTGTAAAAATGGCACTTTTGGTCACTGTGAGGGTTTAAAAAGTGGTTATTCAACATGAGGCACGATCCAATTGACATTTTGAATCATTTTTGGTACAGTCCAAAAAATCAATTTTCGGATGAAAAACGATGACTCCGGACATGTCGAACGTTCCCAAAATGGTCTATAATGATGAAATTCTACCATTTAATCTTTTGACTCTAAATGACTGTTGGATGTGCATTATGACTTTTTCAACTATAATAAGTGTGTTTAAAGTCATTTCTGTGCCTGAAACGGGTCAAAATTGTAGCTTTTGAGTATGCAAAACTCTGTAAAAATGGCAATTTTGGTCACTGAGAGGGTTTAAAAAGTGGTTATTCAACATAAGGCATCATCTAATTGACATTTTGAATCATTTTTGGTACAGTCCAAAAAATCAATTTTCGGATGAAAAACGATGTCTCTGGACATGTCGAACGTTCCCAAAATGGTCTATAATGATGAAATTTTAACATTTAATCTTTTGACTCTAAATAACTGTTGGATGTGAATTATGACTCTTTCAACTAAAATAAGTGTGTTTAAAGTCATTTCTGTGCCTGAAACGGGTCAAAATTGAAGCTTTTGAGTAAGCAAAACTCTGTGAATTGTCAATTTTGGTCACTGTGAGGGTTTAAAAAGTGGTTATTCAACATGAGGCACGATCCAATTGACATTTTGAATCATTTTTGGTACAGTCCAAAAAATCCATTTTCGGATGAAAAACAATGACTCCGGACATGTCGAACGTTCCCAAAATGGTCTATAATGATGAAATTTTAACATTTAATCTTTTGACTCTAAATGACTGTTGGATGTACATTATGACTTTTTCAACTAAAATAAGTGTGTTTAAAGTCATTTCTGTGACTGAAACGGGTCAAAATTGAAGCTTTTGAGTAAGCAAAACTCTGTAAAAATGGCCATTTTGGTCACTGTGAGGGTTTAAAAAGTGGGTATTCAACATGAGGCACGATCCAATAGACATTTTGAATCATTTTGGGTACAGTCCAAAAAATCAATTTTCGGATGAAAAACGATGACTCCGGACATGTCGAACGTTCCCAAAATGGTCTATAATGATGAAATTTTAACATTTAATCTTTTGACTCTAAATGACTGTTGGATGTGCATTATGACTTTTTCAACTATAATAAGTGTGTTTAAAGTCATTTCTGTGCCTGAAACGGGTCATAATTGTAGCTTTTGAGTATGCAAAACTCTGTAAAAATGGCAATTTTGGTCACTGAGAGGGTTTAAAAAGTGGTTATTCAACATAAGGCATCATCTAATTGACATTTTGAATCATTTTTGGTACAGTCCAAAAAATCAATTTTCGGATGAAAAACGATGACTCCGGACATGTCGAACGTTCCCAAAATGGTCTATAATGATGAAATTTTAACATTTAATCTTTTGACTCTAAATAACTGTTGGATGTGAATTATGACTTTTTCAACTAAAATAAGTGTGTTTAAAGTCATTTCTGTGCCGGAAACGGGTCAAAATTGAAGCTTTTGAGTAAGCAAAACTCTGTGAATTGTCAATTTTGGTCACTGTGAGGGTTTAAAAAGTGGTTATTCAACATGAGGCACGATCCAATTGACATTTTGAATCATTTTTGGTACAGTCCAAAAAATCCATTTTCGGATGAAAAACAATGACTCCGGACATGTCGAACGTTCCCAAAATGGTCTATAATGATGAAATTTTAACATTAAATCTTTTGACTCTAAATGACTGTTGGATGTACATTATGACTTTTTCAACTAAAATAAGTGTGTTTAAAGTCATTTCTGTGCCTGAAACGGGTCAAAATTGAAGCTTTTGAGTAAGCAAAACTCTGTAAAAATGGCAATTTTGGTCACTGTGAGGGTTTAAAAAGTGGTTAATTAACATGAGGCACGATCCAATTGACATTTTGAATCATTTTTGGTACAGTCCAAAAAATCAATTTTCGGATGAAAAACGATGACTCCGGACATGTCGAACGTTCCCAAAATGGTCTATAATGATGAAATTTTAACATTTAATCTTTTGACTCTAAATGACTGTTGGATGTGAATTATGACTTTTTCAACTAAAATAAGTGTGTTTAAAGTCATTTCTGTGACTGAAACGGGTCAAAATTGAAGCTTTTGAGTAAGCAAAACTCTGTAAAAATGGCCATTTTGGTCACTGTGAGGGTTTAAAAAGTGGGTATTCAACATGAGGCACGATCCAATAGACATTTTGAATCATTTTGGGTACAGTCCAAAAAATCAATTTTCGGATGAAAAACGATGACTCCGGACATGTCGAACGTTCCCAAAATGGTCTATAATGATGAAATTTTAACATTTAATCTTTTGACCCTAAATAACTGTTGGATGTGAATTATGACTTTTTCAACTAAAATAAGTGTGTTTAAAGTCATTTCTGTGCCTGAAACGGGTCAAAATTGAAGCTTTTGAGTAAGCAAAACTCTGTAAAAATGGCAATTTTGGTCACTGTGAGGGTTTAAAAAGTGGTTATTCAACATGAGGCACGATCCAATTGACATTTTGAATCATTTTTGGTACAGTCCAAAAAATCAATTTTCGGATGAAAAACAATGACTCCGGACATGTCGAACGTTCCCAAAATGGTCTATAATGATGAAATTTTAACATTTAATCTTTTGACTCTAAATGACTGTTGGATGTGCATTATGACTTTTTCAACTAAAATAAGTGTGTTTAAAGTCATTTCTGTGCCTGAAACGGGTCAAAATTGAATCTTTTGAGTAAGCAAAACTCTGTAAAAATGGCAATTTTGGTCACTGTGAGGGTTTAAAAAGTGGTTATTCAACATGAGGCACAATCCAATTGACATTTTGAATCATTTTTGGTACAGTCCAAAAAATTCAATTTTCGGATGAAAAACAATGACTCCGGACATGTCGAACGTTCCCAAAATGGTCTATAATGATGAAATTTTAACATTTATTCTTTTGACTCTAAATGACTGTTGGATGTGCATTATGACTTTTTCAACTAAAATAAGTGTGTTTAAAGTCATTTCTGTGCCTGAAACGGGTCAAAATTGAAGCTTTTGAGTAAGCAAAACTCTGTAAAAATGGCAATTTTGGTCACTGTGAGGGTTTAAAAAGTGGTTATTCAACATGAGGCACGATCCAATTGACATTTTGAATCATTTTTGGTACAGTCCAAAAAATCAATTTTCGGATGAAAAACAATGACTCCGGACATGTCGAACGTTCCCAAAATGGTCTATAATGATGAAATTTTAACATTTAATCTTTTGACTCTAAATGACTGTTGGATGTGCATTATGACTTTTTCAACTAAAATAAGTGTGTTTAAAGTCATTTCTGTGCCTGAAACGGGTCAAAATTGAATCTTTTGAGTAAGCAAAACTCTGTAAAAATGGCAATTTTGGTCACTGTGAGGGTTTAAAAAGTGGTTATTCAACATGAGGCACGATCCAATTGACATTTTGAATCATTTTTGGTACAGTCCAAAAAATTCAATTTTCGGATGAAAAACAATGACTCCGGACATGTCGAACGTTCCCAAAATGGTCTATAATGATGAAATTTTAACATTTATTCTTTTGACTCTAAATGACTGTTGGATGTGCATTATGACTTTTTCAACTAAAATAAGTGTGTTTAAAGTCATTTCTGTGCCTGAAACGGGTCAAAATTGAAGCTTTTGAGTAAGCAAAACTCTGTAAAAATGGCACTTTTGGTCACTGTGAGGGTTTAAAAAGTGGTTATTCAACATGAGGCACGATCCAATTGACATTTTGAATCATTTTTGGTACAGTCCAAAAAATCAATTTTTGGATGAAAAACGATGACTCCGGACATGTCGAACGTTCCCAAAATGGTCTATAATGATGAAATTTTAACATTTAATCTTTTGACTCTAAATGACTGTTGGATGTGAATTATGACTTTTTCAACTAAAATAAGTGTGTTTAAAGTCATTTCTGTGACTGAAACGGGTCAAAATTTAAGCTTTTGAGTAAGCAAAACTCTGTAAAAATGGCACTTTTGGTCACTGTGAGGGTTTAAAAAGTGGTTATTCAACATGAGGCACGATCCAATTGACATTTTGAATCATTTTTGGTACAGTCCAAAAAATCAATTTTCGGATGAAAAACGATGACTCCGGACATGTCGAACGTTCCCAAAATGGTCTATAATGATGAAATTTTAACATTTAATCTTTTGACTCTAAATAACTGTTGGATGTGAATTATGACTTTTTCAACTAAAATAAGTGTGTTTAAAGTCATTTCTGTGCCTGAAACGGGTCAAAATTGAAGCTTTTGAGTAAGCAAAACTCTGTGAATTGTCAATTTTGGTCACTGTGAGGGTTTAAAAAGTGGTTATTCAACATGAGGCACGATCCAATTGACATTTTGAATCATTTTTGGTACAGTCCAAAAAATCCATTTTCGGATGAAAAACAATGACTCCGGACATGTCGAACGTTCCCAAAATGGTCTATAATGATGACATTTTAACATTTAATCTTTTGACTCTAAATGACTGTTGGATGTGCATTATGACTTTTTCAACTAAAATAAGTGTGTTTAAAGTCATTTCTGTGCCTGAAACGGGTCAAAATTGAAGCTTTTGAGTAAGCAAAACTCTGTAAAAATGGCACTTTTGGTCACTGTGAGGGTTTAAAAAGTGGTTAATTAACATGAGGCACGATCCAATTGACATTTTGAATCATTTTTGGTACAGTCCAAAAAATCAATTTTCGGATGAAAAACGATGACTCCGGACATGTCGAACGTTCCCAAAATGGTCTATAATGATGAAATTTTAACATTTAATCTTTTGACTCTAAATGACTGTTGGATGTGAATTATGACTTTTTCAACTAAAATAAGTGTGTTTAAAGTCATTTCTGTGACTGAAACGGGTCAAAATTGAAGCTTTTGAGTAAGCAAAACTCTGTAAAAATGGCCATTTTGGTCACTGTGAGGGTTTAAAAAGTGGGTATTCAACATGAGGCACGATCCAATAGACATTTTGAATCATTTTGGGTACAGTCCAAAAAATCAATTTTCGGATGAAAAACGATGACTCCGGACATGTCGAACGTTCCCAAAATGGTCTATAATGATGAAATTTTAACATTTAATCTTTTGACTCTAAATGACTGTTGGATGTGCATTATGACTTTTTCAACTATAATAAGTGTGTTTAAAGTCATTTCTGTGCCTGAAACGGGTCAAAATTGAAGCTTTTGAGTAAGCAAAACTCTGTAAAAATGGCACTTTTGGTCACTGTGAGGGTTTAAAAAGTGGTTATTCAACATGAGGCACGATCCAATTGACATTTTGAATCATTTTTGGTACAGTCCAAAAAATCAACTTTCGGATGAAAAACGATGACTCCGGACATGTCGAACGTTCCCAAAATGGTCTATAATGATGAAATTTTACCATTTAATCTTTTGACTCTAAATGACTGTTGGATGTGCATTATGACTTTTTCAACTATAATAAGTGTGTTTAAAGTCATTTCTGTGCCTGAAACGGGTCAAAATTATAGCTTTTGAGTATGCAAAACTCTGTAAAAATGGCAATTTTGGTCACTGAGAGGGTTTAAAAAGTGGTTATTCTACATAAGGCATCATCTAATTGACATTTTGAATCATTTTTGGTACAGTCCAAAAAATCAATTTTCGGATGAAAAACGATGACTCCGGACATGTCGAACGTTCCCAAAATGGTCTATAATGATGAAATTTTAACATTTAATCTTTTGACTCTAAATAACTGTTGGATGTGAATTATGACTTTTTCAACTAAAATAAGTGTGTTTAAAGTCATTTCTGTGCCTGAAACGGGTCAAAATTGAAGCTTTTGAGTAAGCAAAACTCTGTGAATTGTCAATTTTGGTCACTGTGAGGGTTTAAAAAGTGGTTATTCAACATGAGGCACGATCCAATTGACATTTTGAATCATTTTTGGTACAGTCCAAAAAATCAATTTTCGGATGAAAAACAATGACTCCGGACATGTCGAACGTTCCCAAAATGGTTTATAATGATGAAATTTTAACATTTAATCTTTTGACTCTAAATGACTGTTGGATGTACATTATGACTTTTTCAACTAAAATAAGTGTGTTTAAAGTCATTTCTGTGCCTGAAACGGGTCAAAATTGAAGCTTTTGAGTAAGCAAAACTCTGTAAAAATGGCAATTTTGGTCACTGTGAGGGTTTAAAAAGTGGTTAATTAACATGAGGCACGATCCAATTGACATTTTGAATCATTTTTGGTACAGTCCAAAAAATCAATTTTCGGATGAAAAACGATGACTCCGGACATGTCGAACGTTCCCAAAATGGTCTATAATGATGAAATTTTAACATTTAATCTTTTGACTCTAAATGACTGTTGGATGTGAATTATGACTTTTTCAACTAAAATAAGTGTGTTTAAAGTCATTTCTGTGACTGAAACGGGTCAAAATTGAAGCTTTTGAGTAAGCAAAACTCTGTAAAAATGGCCACTTTGGTCACTGTGAGGGTTTAAAAAGTGGGTATTCAACATGAGGCACGATCCAATAGACATTTTGAATCATTTTGGGTACAGTCCAAAAAATCAATTTTCGGATGAAAAACGATGACTCCGGACATGTCGAACGTTCCCAAAATGGTCTATAATGATGAAATTTTAACATTTAATCTTTTGACTCTAAATGACTGTTGGATGTGCATTATGACTTTTTCAACTATAATAAGTGTGTTTAAAGTCATTTCTGTGCCTGAAACGGGTCAAAATTGGAGCTTTTGAGTATGCAAAACTCTGTAAAAATGGCAATTTTGGTCACTGAGAGGGTTTAAAAAGTGGTTATTCAACATAAGGCATCATCTAATTGACATTTTGAATCATTTTTGGTACAGTCCAAAAAATCAATTTTTGGATGAAAAACGATGACTCCGGACATGTCGAACGTTCCCAAAATGGTCTATAATGATGAAATTTTAACATTTAATCTTTTGACTCTAAATGACTGTTGGATGTGAATTATGACTTTTTCAACTAAAATAAGTGTGTTTAAAGTCATTTCTGTGACTGAAACGGGTCAAAATTTAAGCTTTTGAGTAAGCAAAACTCTGTAAAAATGGCACTTTTGGTCACTGTGAGGGTTTAAAAAGTGGTTATTCAACATGAGGCACGATCCAATTGACATTTTGAATCATTTTTGGTACAGTCCAAAAAATCAATTTTCGGATGAAAAACGATGACTCCAGACATGTCGAACGTTCCCAAAATGGTCTATAATGATGAAATTTTAACATTTAATCTTTTGACTCTAAATAACTGTTGGATGTGAATTATGACTTTTTCAACTAAAATAAGTGTGTTTAAAGTCATTTCTGTGCCTGAAACGGGTCAAAATTGAAGCTTTTGAGTAAGCAAAACTCTGTGAATTGTCAATTTTGGTCACTGTGAGGGTTTAAAAAGTGGTTATTCAACATGAGGCACGATCCAATTGACATTTTGAATCATTTTTGGTACAGTCCAAAAAATCCATTTTCGGATGAAAAACAATGACTCCGGACATGTCGAACGTTCCCAAAATGGTCTATAATGATGACATTTTAACATTTAATCTTTTGACTCTAAATGACTGTTGGATGTGCATTATGACTTTTTCAACTAAAATAAGTGTGTTTAAAGTCATTTCTGTGCCTGAAACGGGTCAAAATTGAAGCTTTTGAGTAAGCAAAACTCTGTAAAAATGGCACTTTTGGTCACTGTGAGGGTTTAAAAAGTGGTTATTCAACATGAGGCACGATCAAATTGACATTTTGAATCATTTTTGGTACAGTCCAAAAAATCAATTTTCGGATGAAAAACGATGACTCCGGACATGTCGAGCGTTCCCAAAATGGTCTATAATGATGACATTTTAACATTTAATCTTTTGACTCTAAATGACTGTTGGATGGGCATTATGACTTTTTCAACTAAAATAAGTGTGTTTAAAGTAATTTCTGTGCCTGAAACGGGTCAAAATTGAAGCTTTTGAGTAAGCAAAACTCTCTAAAAATGGCAATTTTGGTCACTGTGAGGGTTTAAAAAGTGGTTAATTAACATGAGGCACGATCCAATTGACATTTTGAATCATTTTTGGTACTGTCCAAAAAATCAATTTTCGGATGAAAAACGATGACTCCGGACATGTCGAACGTTCCCAAAATGGTCTATAATGATGAAATTTTAACATTTAATCTTTTGACTCTAAATGACTGTTGGATGTGAATTATGACTTTTTCAACTAAAATAAGTGTGTTTAAAGTCATTTCTGTGCCTGAAACGGGTCAAAATTGAAGCTTTTGAGTAAGCAAAACTCTGTAAAAATGGCAATTTTGGTCACTGTGAGGGTTTAAAAAGTGGTTATTCAACATGAGGCACGATCCAATTGACATTTTGAATCATTTTTGGTACAGTCCAAAAAATCAATTTTCGGATGAAAAACAATGACTCCGGACATGTCGAACGTTCCCAAAATGGTCTATAATGATGAAATTTTAACATTTAATCTTTTGACTCTAAATGACTGTTGGATGTGCATTATGACTTTTTCAACTAAAATAAGTGTGTTTAAAGTCATTTGTGTGCCTGAAACGGGTCAAAATTGAATCTTTTGAGTAAGCAAAACTCTGTAAAAATGGCAATTTTGGTCACTGTGAGGGTTTAAAAAGTGGTTATTCAACATGAGGCACGATCCAATTGACATTTTGAATCATTTTTGGTACAGTCCAAAAAATTCAATTTTCGGATGAAAAACAATGACTCCGGACATGTCGAACGTTCCCAAAATGGTCTATAATGATGAAATTTTAACATTTATTCTTTTGACTCTAAATGACTGTTGGATGTGCATTATGACTTTTTCAACTAAAATAAGTGTGTTTAAAGTCATTTCTGTGCCTGAAACGGGTCAAAATTGAAGCTTTTGAGTAAGCAAAACTCTGTAAAAATGGCACTTTTGGTCACTGTGAGGGTTTAAAAAGTGGTTATTCAACATGAGGCACGATCCAATTGACATTTTGAATCATTTTTGGTACAGTCCAAAAAATCAATTTTTGGATGAAAAACGATGACTCCGGACATGTCGAACGTTCCCAAAATGGTCTATAATGATGAAATTTTAACATTTAATCTTTTGACTCTAAATGACTGTTGGATGTGAATTATGACTTTTTCAACTAAAATAAGTGTGTTTAAAGTCATTTCTGTGACTGAAACGGGTCAAAATTTAAGCTTTTGAGTAAGCAAAACTCTGTAAAAATGGCACTTTTGGTCACTGTGAGGGTTTAAAAAGTGGTTATTCAACATGAGGCACGATCCAATTGACATTTTGAATCATTTTTGGTACAGTCCAAAAAATCAATTTTCGGATGAAAAACGATGACTCCGGACATGTCGAACGTTCCCAAAATGGTCTATAATGATGAAATTTTAACATTTAATCTTTTGACTCTAAATAACTGTTGGATGTGAATTATGACTTTTTCAACTAAAATAAGTGTGTTTAAAGTCATTTCTGTGCCTGAAACGGGTCAAAATTGAAGCTTTTGAGTAAGCAAAACTCTGTGAATTGTCAATTTTGGTCACTGTGAGGGTTTAAAAAGTGGTTATTCAACATGAGGCACGATCCAATTGACATTTTGAATCATTTTTGGTACAGTCCAAAAAATCCATTTTCGGATGAAAAACAATGACTCCGGACATGTCGAACGTTCCCAAAATGGTCTATAATGATGACATTTTAACATTTAATCTTTTGACTCTAAATGACTGTTGGATGTGCATTATGACTTTTTCAACTAAAATAAGTGTGTTTAAAGTCATTTCTGTGCCTGAAACGGGTCAAAATTGAAGCTTTTGAGTAAGCAAAACTCTGTAAAAATGGCACTTTTGGTCACTGTGAGGGTTTAAAAAGTGGTTATTCAACATGAGGCACGATCAAATTGACATTTTGAATCATTTTTGGTACAGTCCAAAAAATCAATTTTCGGATGAAAAACGATGACTCCGGACATGTCGAGCGTTCCCAAAATGGTCTATAATGATGACATTTTAACATTTAATCTTTTGACTCTAAATGACTGTTGGATGGGCATTATGACTTTTTCAACTAAAATAAGTGTGTTTAAAGTAATTTCTGTGCCTGAAACGGGTCAAAATTGAAGCTTTTGAGTAAGCAAAACTCTGTAAAAATGGCAATTTTGGTCACTGTGAGGGTTTAAAAAGTGGTTAATTAACATGAGGCACGATCCAATTGACATTTTGAATCATTTTTGGTACTGTCCAAAAAATCAATTTTCGGATGAAAAACGATGACTCCGGACATGTCGAACGTTCCCAAAATGGTCTATAATGATGAAATTTTAACATTTAATCTTTTGACTCTAAATGACTGTTGGATGTGAATTATGACTTTTTCAACTAAAATAAGTGTGTTTAAAGTCATTTCTGTGACTGAAACGGGTCAAAATTGAAGCTTTTGAGTAAGCAAAACTCTGTAAAAATGGCCATTTTGGTCACTGTGAGGGTTTAAAAAGTGGGTATTCAACATGAGGCACGATCCAATAGACATTTTGAATCATTTTGGGTACAGTCCAAAAAATCAATTTTCGGATGAAAAACGATGACTCCGGACATGTCGAACGTTCCCAAAATGGTCTATAATGATGACATTTTAACATTTAATCTTTTGACTCTAAATGACTGTTGGATGTGCATTATGACTTTTTCAACTATAATAAGTGTGTTTAAAGTCATTTCTGTGCCTGAAACGGGTCAAAATTGAAGCTTTTGAGTAAGCAAAACTCTGTAAAAATGGCACTTTTGGTCACTGTGAGGGTTTAAAAAGTGGTTATTCAACATGAGGCACGATCCAATTGACATTTTGAATCATTTTTGGTACAGTCCAAAAAATCAACTTTCGGATGAAAAACGATGACTCCGGACATGTCGAACGTTCCCAAAATGGTCTATAATGATGAAATTTTACCATTTAATCTTTTGACTCTAAATGACTGTTGGATGTGCATTATGACTTTTTCAACTATAATAAGTGTGTTTAAAGTCATTTCTGTGCCTGAAACGGGTCAAAATTATAGCTTTTGAGTATGCAAAACTCTGTAAAAATGGCAATTTTGGTCACTGAGAGGGTTTAAAAAGTGGTTATTCAACATAAGGCATCATCTAATTGACATTTTGAATCATTTTTGGTACAGTCCAAAAAATCAATTTTCGGATGAAAAACGATGACTCCGGACATGTCGAACGTTCCCAAAATGGTCTATAATGATGAAATTTTAACATTTAATCTTTTGACTCTAAATAACTGTTGGATGTGAATTATGACTTTTTCAACTAAAATAAGTGTGTTTAAAGTCATTTCTGTGCCTGAAACGGGTCAAAATTGAAGCTTTTGAGTAAGCAAAACTCTGTGAATTGTCAATTTTGGTCACTGTGAGGGTTTAAAAAGTGGTTATTCAACATGAGGCACGATCCAATTGACATTTTGAATCATTTTTGGTACAGTCCAAAAAATCCATTTTCGGATGAAAAACAATGACTCCGGACATGTCGAACGTTCCCAAAATGGTTTATAATGATGAAATTTTAACATTTAATCTTTTGACTCTAAATGACTGTTGGATGTACATTATGACTTTTTCAACTAAAATAAGTGTGTTTAAAGTCATTTCTGTGCCTGAAACGGGTCAAAATTGAAGCTTTTGAGTAAGCAAAACTCTGTAAAAATGGCAATTTTGGTCACTGTGAGGGTTTAAAAAGTGGTTAATTAACATGAGGCACGATCCAATTGACATTTTGAATCATTTTTGGTACAGTCCAAAAAATCAATTTTCGGATGAAAAACGATGACTCCGGACATGTCGAACGTTCCCAAAATGGTCTATAATGATGAAATTTTAACATTTAATCTTTTGACTCTAAATGACTGTTGGATGTGAATTATGACTTTTTCAACTAAAATAAGTGTGTTTAAAGTCATTTCTGTGACTGAAACGGGTCAAAATTGAAGCTTTTGAGTAAGCAAAACTCTGTAAAAATGGCCATTTTGGTCACTGTGAGGGTTTAAAAAGTGGGTATTCAACATGAGGCACGATCCAATAGACATTTTGAATCATTTTGGGTACAGTCCAAAAAATCAATTTTCGGATGAAAAACGATGACTCCGGACATGTCGAACGTTCCCAAAATGGTCTATAATGATGAAATTTTAACATTTAATCTTTTGACTCTAAATGACTGTTGGATGTGCATTATGACTTTTTCAACTATAATAAGTGTGTTTAAAGTCATTTCTGTGCCTGAAACGGGTCAAAATTGGAGCTTTTGAGTATGCAAAACTCTGTAAAAATGGCAATTTTGGTCACTGAGAGGGTTTAAAAAGTGGTTATTCAACATAAGGCATCATCTAATTGACATTTTGAATCATTTTTGGTACAGTCCAAAAAATCAATTTTCGGATGAAAAACGATGACTCCGGACATGTCGAACGTTCCCAAAATGGTCTATAATGATGAAATTTTAACATTTAATCTTTTGACCCTAAATAACTGTTGGATGTGAATTATGACTTTTTCAACTAAAATAAGTGTGTTTAAAGTCATTTCTGTGCCTGAAACGGGTCAAAATTGAAGCTTTTGAGTAAGCAAAACTCTGTAAAAATGGCAATTTTGGTCACTGTGAGGGTTTAAAAAGTGGTTATTCAACATGAGGCACGATCCAATTGACATTTTGAATCATTTTTGGTACAGTCCAAAAAATCAATTTTCGGATGAAAAACAATGACTCCGGACATGTCGAACGTTCCCAAAATGGTCTATAATGATGAAATTTTAACATTTAATCTTTTGACTCTAAATGACTGTTGGATGTGCATTATGACTTTTTCAACTAAAATAAGTGTGTTTAAAGTCATTTCTGTGCCTGAAACGGGTCAAAATTGAATCTTTTGAGTAAGCAAAACTCTGTAAAAATGGCAATTTTGGTCACTGTGAGGGTTTAAAAAGTGGTTATTCAACATGAGGCACGATCCAATTGACATTTTGAATCATTTTTGGTACAGTCCAAAAAATTCAATTTTCGGATGAAAAACAATGACTCCGGACATGTCGAACGTTCCCAAAATGGTCTATAATGATGAAATTTTAACATTTATTCTTTTGACTCTAAATGACTGTTGGATGTGCATTATGACTTTTTCAACTAAAATAAGTGTGTTTAAAGTCATTTCTGTGCGTGAAACGGGTCAAAATTGAAGCTTTTGAGTAAGCAAAACTCTGTAAAAATGGCACTTTTGGTCACTGTGAGGGTTTAAAAAGTGGTTATTCAACATGAGGCACGATCCAATTGACATTTTGAATCATTTTTGGTACAGTCCAAAAAATCAATTTTTGGATGAAAAACGATGACTCCGGACATGTCGAACGTTCCCAAAATGGTCTATAATGATGAAATTTTAACATTTAATCTTTTGACTCTAAATGACTGTTGGATGTGAATTATGACTTTTTCAACTAAAATAAGTGTGTTTAAAGTCATTTCTGTGACTGAAACGGGTCAAAATTTAAGCTTTTGAGTAAGCAAAACTCTGTAAAAATGGCACTTTTGGTCACTGTGAGGGTTTAAAAAGTGGTTATTCAACATGAGGCACGATCCAATTGACATTTTGAATCATTTTTGGTACAGTCCAAAAAATCAATTTTCGGATGAAAAACGATGACTCCAGACATGTCGAACGTTCCCAAAATGGTCTATAATGATGAAATTTTAACATTTAATCTTTTGACTCTAAATAACTGTTGGATGTGAATTATGACTTTTTCAACTAAAATAAGTGTGTTTAAAGTCATTTCTGTGCCTGAAACGGGTCAAAATTGAAGCTTTTGAGTAAGCAAAACTCTGTGAATTGTCAATTTTGGTCACTGTGAGGGTTTAAAAAGTGGTTATTCAACATGAGGCACGATCCAATTGACATTTTGAATCATTTTTGGTACAGTCCAAAAAATCCATTTTCGGATGAAAAACAATGACTCCGGACATGTCGAACGTTCCCAAAATGGTCTATAATGATGACATTTTAACATTTAATCTTTTGACTCTAAATGACTGTTGGATGTGCATTATGACTTTTTCAACTAAAATAAGTGTGTTTAAAGTCATTTCTGTGCCTGAAACGGGTCAAAATTGAAGCTTTTGAGTAAGCAAAACTCTGTAAAAATGGCACTTTTGGTCACTGTGAGGGTTTAAAAAGTGGTTATTCAACATGAGGCACGATCAAATTGACATTTTGAATCATTTTTGGTACAGTCCAAAAAATCAATTTTCGGATGAAAAACGATGACTCCGGACATGTCGAGCGTTCCCAAAATGGTCTATAATGATGACATTTTAACATTTAATCTTTTGACTCTAAATGACTGTTGGATGGGCATTATGACTTTTTCAACTAAAATAAGTGTGTTTAAAGTAATTTCTGTGCCTGAAACGGGTCAAAATTGAAGCTTTTGAGTAAGCAAACTCTCTAAAAATGGCAATTTTGGTCACTGTGAGGGTTTAAAAAGTGGTTAATTAACATGAGGCACGATCCAATTGACATTTTGAATCATTTTTGGTACTGTCCAAAAAATCAATTTTCGGATGAAAAACGATGACTCCGGACATGTCGAACGTTCCCAAAATGGTCTATAATGATGAAATTTTAACATTTAATCTTTTGACTCTAAATGACTGTTGGATGTGAATTATGACTTTTTCAACTAAAATAAGTGTGTTTAAAGTCATTTCTGTGACTGAAACGGGTCAAAATTGAAGCTTTTGAGTAAGCAAAACTCTGTAAAAATGGCCATTTTGGTCACTGTGAGGGTTTAAAAAGTGGGTATTCAACATGAGGCACGATCCAATAGACATTTTGAATCATTTTGGGTACAGTCCAAAAAATCAATTTTCGGATGAAAAACGATGACTCCGGACATGTCGAACGTTCCCAAAATGGTCTATAATGATGAAATTTTAACATTTAATCTTTTGACTCTAAATGACTGTTGGATGTGCATTATGACTTTTTCAACTATAATAAGTGTGTTTAAAGTCATTTCTGTGCCTGAAACGGGTCAAAATTGAAGCTTTTGAGTAAGCAAAACTCTGTAAAAATGGCACTTTTGGTCACTGTGAGGGTTTAAAAAGTGGTTATTCAACATGAGGCACGATCCAATTGACATTTTGAATCATTTTTGGTACAGTCCAAAAAATCAACTTTCGGATGAAAAACGATGACTCCAGACATGTCGAACGTTCCCAAAATGGTCTATAATGATGAAATTTTACCATTTAATCTTTTGACTCTAAATGACTGTTGGATGTGCATTATGACTTTTTCAACTATAATAAGTGTGTTTAAAGTCATTTCTGTGCCTGAAACGGGTCAAAATTGTAGCTTTTGAGTATGCAAAACTCTGTAAAAATGGCAATTTTGGTCACTGAGAGGGTTTAAAAAGTGGTTATTCAACATAAGGCATCATCTAATTGACATTTTGAATCATTTTTGGTACAGTCCAAAAAATCAATTTTCGGATGAAAAACGATGACTCCGGACATGTCGAACGTTCCCAAAATGGTCTATAATGATGAAATTTTAACATTTAATCTTTTGACTCTAAATAACTGTTGGATGTGAATTATGACTTTTTCAACTAAAATAAGTGTGTTTAAAGTCATTTCTGTGCCTGAAACGGGTCAAAATTGAAGCTTTTGAGTAAGCAAAACTCTGTGAATTGTCAATTTTGGTCACTGTGAGGGTTTAAAAAGTGGTTATTCAACATGAGGCACGATCCAATTGACATTTTGAATCATTTTTGGTACAGTCCAAAAAATCCATTTTCAGATGAAAAACAATGACTCCGGACATGTCGAACGTTCCCAAAATGGTTTATAATGATGAAATTTTAACATTTAATCTTTTGACTCTAAATGACTGTTGGATGTACATTATGACTTTTTCAACTAAAATAAGTGTGTTTAAAGTCATTTCTGTGCCTGAAACGGGTCAAAATTGAAGCTTTTGAGTAAGCAAAACTCTGTAAAAATGGCAATTTTGGTCACTGTGAGGGTTTAAAAAGTGGTTAATTAACCCCTTCCGTGCGGGCGGTTTTCCCCGCCCATGCTGACTCCGCCTTGCGCGGGCGGAGTCATGACGGAACGGTTCCGTCATCCGCACAGCTCACCCGTAGTGCATGACGGAACCGTTCCGTCAGCAGCATGGAAGGGGTTAACATGAGGCACGATCCAATTGACATTTTGAATCATTTTTGGTACAGTCCAAAAAATCAATTTTCGGATGAAAAACGATGACTCCGGACATGTCGAACGTTCCCAAAATGGTCTATAATGATGAAATTTTAACATTTAATCTTTTGACTCTAAATGACTGTTGGATGTGAATTATGACTTTTCCAACTAAAATAAGTGTGTTTAAAGTCATTTCTGTGACTGAAACGGGTCAAAATTGAAGCTTTTGAGTAAGCAAAACTCTGTAAAAATGGCCATTTTGGTCACTGTGAGGGTTTAAAAAGTGGGTATTCAACATGAGGCACGATCCAATAGACATTTTGAATCATTTTGGGTACAGTCCAAAAAATCAATTTTCGGATGAAAAACGATGACTCCGGACATGTCGAACGTTCCCAAAATGGTCTATAATGATGAAATTTTAACATTTAATCTTTTGACTCTAAATGACTGTTGGATGTGCATTATGACTTTTTCAACTATAATAAGTGTGTTTAAAGTCATTTCTGTGCCTGAAACGGGTCAAAATTGTAGCTTTTGAGTATGCAAAACTCTGTAAAAATGGCAATTTTGGTCACTGAGAGGGTTTAAAAAGTGGTTATTCAACATAAGGCATCATCTAATTGACATTTTGAATCATTTTTGGTACAGTCCAAAAAATCAATTTTCGGATGAAAAACGATGACTCCGGACATGTCGAACGTTCCCAAAATGGTCTATAATGATGAAATTTTAACATTTAATCTTTTGACCCTAAATAACTGTTGGATGTGAATTATGACTTTTTCAACTAAAATAAGTGTGTTTAAAGTCATTTCTGTGCCTGAAACGGGTCAAAATTGAAGCTTTTGAGTAAGCAAAACTCTGTAAAAATGGCAATTTTGGTCACTGTGAGGGTTTAAAAAGTGGTTATTCAACATGAGGCACGATCCAATTGACATTTTGAATCATTTTTGGTACAGTCCAAAAAATCAATTTTCGGATGAAAAACAATGACTCCGGACATGTCGAACGTTCCCAAAATGGTCTATAATGATGAAATTTTAACATTTATTCTTTTGACTCTAAATGACTGTTGGATGTGCATTATGACTTTTTCAACTAAAATAAGTGTGTTTAAAGTCATTTCTGTGCATGAAACGGGTCAAAATTGAAGCTTTTGAGTAAGCAAAACTCTGTAAAAATGGCAATTTTTGTCACTGTGAGGGTTTAAAAAGTGGTTATTTAATATGAGGCACGATCCAATTGACATTTTGAATCATTTTTGGTACAGTCCAAAAAATCCATTTTCGGATGAAAAACAATGACTCCGGACATGTCGAACGTTCCCAAAATGGTCTATAATGATGAAATTTTAACATTTAATCTTTTGACTCTAAATGACTGTTGGATGTGAATTATGACTTTTTCAACTAAAATAAGTGTGTTTAAAGTCATTTCTGTGACTGAAACGGGTCAAAATTGAAGCTTTTGAGTAAGCAAAACTCTGTAAAAATGGCCATTTTGGTCACTGTGAGGGTTTAAAAAGTGGGTATTCAACATGAGGCACGATCCAATAGACATTTTGAATCATTTTGGGTACAGTCCAAAAAATCAATTTTCGGATGAAAAACGATGACTCCGGACATGTCGAACGTTCCCAAAATGGTCTATAATGATGAAATTTTAACATTTAATCTTTTGACCCTAAATAACTGTTGGATGTGAATTATGACTTTTTCAACTAAAATAAGTGTGTTTAAAGTCATTTCTGTGCCTGAAACGGGTCAAAATTGAAGCTTTTGAGTAAGCAAAACTCTGTAAAAATGGCAATTTTGGTCACTGTGAGGGTTTAAAAAGTGGTTATTCAAGATGAGGCACGATCCAATTGACATTTTGAATCATTTTTGGTACAGTCCAAAAAATCAATTTTCGGATGAAAAACAATGACTCCGGACATGTCGAACGTTCCCAAAATGGTCTATAATGATGAAATTTTAACATTTAATCTTTTGACTCTAAATGACTGTTGGATGTGCATTATGACTTTTTCAACTAAAATAAGTGTGTTTAAAGTCATTTCTGTGCCTGAAACGGGTCAAAATTGAATCTTTTGAGTAAGCAAAACTCTGTAAAAATGGCAATTTTGGTCACTGTGAGGGTTTAAAAAGTGGTTATTCAACATGAGGCACGATCCAATTGACATTTTGAATCATTTTTGGTACAGTCCAAAAAATCAATTTTCGGATGAAAAACAATGACTCCGGACATGTCAAACGTTCCCAAAATGGTCTATAATGATGAAATTTTAACATTTATTCTTTTGACTCTAAATGACTGTTGGATGTGAATTATGACTTTTTCAACTAAAATAAGTGTGTTTAAAGTCATTTCTGTGACTGAAACGGGTCAAAATTTAAGCTTTTGAGTAAGCAAAACTCTGTAAAAATGGCACTTTTGGTCACTGTGAGGGTTTAAAAAGTGGTTATTCAACATGAGGCACGATCCAATTGACATTTTGAATCATTTTTGGTACAGTCCAAAAAATCAATTTTCGGATGAAAAACGATGACTCCGGACATGTCGAACGTTCCCAAAATGGTCTATAATGATGAAATTTTAACATTTAATCTTTTGACTCTAAATAACTGTTGGATGTGAATTATGACTTTTTCAACTAAAATAAGTGTGTTTAAAGTCATTTCTGTGCCTGAAACGGGTCAAAATTGAAGCTTTTGAGTAAGCAAAACTCTGTGAATTGTCAATTTTGGTCACTGTGAGGGTTTAAAAAGTGGTTATTCAACATGAGGCACGATCCAATTGACATTTTGAATCATTTTTGGTACAGTCCAAAAAATCCATTTTCGGATGAAAAACAATGACTCCGGACATGTCGAACGTTCCCAAAATGGTCTATAATGATGACATTTTAACATTTAATCTTTTGACTCTAAATGACTGTTGGATGTGCATTATGACTTTTTCAACTAAAATAAGTGTGTTTAAAGTCATTTCTGTGCCTGAAACGGGTCAAAATTGAAGCTTTTGAGTAAGCAAAACTCTGTAAAAATGGCAATTTTGGTCACTGTGAGGGTTTAAAAAGTGGTTAATTAACATGAGGCACGATCCAATTGACATTTTGAATCATTTTTGGTACTGTCCAAAAAATCAATTTTCGGATGAAAAACGATGACTCCGGACATGTCGAACGTTCCCAAAATGGTCTATAATGATGAAATTTTAACATTTAATCTTTTGACTCTAAATGACTGTTGGATGTGCATTATGACTTTTTCAACTATAATAAGTGTGTTTAAAGTCGTTTCTGTGCCTGAAACGGGTCAAAATTGAAGCTTTTGAGTAAGCAAAACTCTGTAAAAATGGCACTTTTGGTCACTGTGAGGGTTTAAAAAGTGGTTATTCAACATGAGGCACGATCCAATTGACATTTTGAATCATTTTTGGTACAGTCCAAAAAATCAATTTTCGGATGAAAAACTATGACTCCGTACATGTCGAACGTTCCCAAAATGGTCTATAATGATGAAATTTTACCATTTAATCTTTTGACTCTAAATGACTGTTGGATGTGCATTATGACTTTTTCAACTATAATAAGTGTGTTTAAAGTCATTTCTGTGCCTGAAACGGGTCAAAATTGTAGCTTTTGAGTATGCAAAACTCTGTAAAAATGGCAATTTTGGTCACTGAGAGGGTTTAAAAAGTGGTTATTCAACATAAGGCATCATCTAATTGACATTTTGAATCATTTTTGGTACAGTCCAAAAAATCAATTTTCGGATGAAAAACGATGACTCCGGACATGTCGAACGTTCCCAAAATGGTCTATAATGATGAAATTTTAACATTTAATCTTTTGACTCTAAATAATTGTTGGATGTGAATTATGACTTTTTCAACTAAAATAAGTGTGTTTAAAGTCATTTCTGTGCCTGAAACGGGTCAAAATTGAAGCTTTTGAGTAAGCAAAACTCTGTGAATTGTCAATTTTGGTCACTGTGAGGGTTTAAAAAGTGGTTATTCAACATGAGGCACGATCCAATTGACATTTTGAATCATTTTTGGTACAGTCCAAAAAATCCATTTTCGGATGAAAAACAATGACTCCGGACATGTCGAACGTTCCCAAAATGGTCTATAATGATGAAATTTTAACATTTAATCTTTTGACTCTAAATGACTGTTGGATGTGAATTATGACTTTTTCAACTAAAATAAGTGTGTTTAAAGTCATTTCTGTGACTGAAACGGGTCAAAATTGAAGCTTTTGAGTAAGCAAAACTCTGTAAAAATGGCCATTTTGGTCACTGTGAGGGTTTAAAAAGTGGGTATTCAACATGAGGCACGATCCAATAGACATTTTGAATCATTTTGGGTACAGTCCAAAAAATCAATTTTCGGATGAAAAACGATGACTCCGGACATGTCGAACGTTCCCAAAATGGTCTATAATGATGAAATTTTAACATTTAATCTTTTGACTCTA
This sequence comes from Lissotriton vulgaris, assembly GCF_964263255.1. Classification (NCBI taxonomy): domain Eukaryota; kingdom Metazoa; phylum Chordata; class Amphibia; order Caudata; family Salamandridae; genus Lissotriton; species Lissotriton vulgaris. Next base: position 802,392 of record NW_028253574.1, read on the forward strand.
AATGACTGTTGGATGTGCATTATGACTTTTTCAACTATAATAAGTGTGTTTAAAGTCATTTCTGTGCCTGAAACGGGTCAAAATTGTAGCTTTTGAGTATGCAAAACTCTGTAAAAATGGCAATTTTGGTCACTGAGAGGGTTTAAAAAGTGGTTATTCAACATAAGGCATCATCTAATTGACATTTTGAATCATTTTTGGTACAGTCCAAAAAATCAATTTTCGGATGAAAAACGAAGACTCCGGACATGTCGAACGTTCCCAAAATGGTCTATAATGATGAAATTTTAACATTTAATCTTTTGACCCTAAATAACTGTTGGATGTGAATTATGACTTTTTCAACTAAAATAAGTGTGTTTAAAGTCATTTCTGTGCCTGAAACGGGTCAAAATTGAAGCTTTTGAGTAAGCAAAACTCTGTAAAAATGGCAATTTTGGTCACTGTGAGGGTTTAAAAAGTGGTTATTCAACATGAGGCACGATCCAATTGACATTTTGAATCATTTTTGGTACAGTCCAAAAAATCAATTTTCGGATGAAAAACAATGACTCCGGACATGTCGAACGTTCCCAAAATGGTCTATAATGATGAAATTTTAACATTTAATCTTTTGACTCTAAATGACTGTTGGATGTGCATTATGACTTTTTCAACTAAAATAAGTGTGTTTAAAGTCATTTCTGTGCCTGAAACGGGTCAAAATTGAATCTTTTGAGTAAGCAAAACTCTGTAAAAATGGCAATTTTGGTCACTGTGAGGGTTTAAAAAGTGGTTATTCAACATGAGGCACGATCCAATTGACATTTTGAATCATTTTTGGTACAGTCCAAAAAATCAATTTTCGGATGAAAAACAATGACTCCGGACATGTCGAACGTTCCCAAAATGGTCTATAATGATGAAATTTTAACATTTAATCTTTTGACTCTAAATGACTGTTGGATGTGAATTATGACTTTTTCAACTAAAATAAGTGTGTTTAAAGTCATTTCTGTGACTGAAACGGGTCAAAATTGAAGCTTTTGAGTAAGCAAAACTCTGTAAAAATGGCCATTTTGGTCACTGTGAGGGTTTAAAAAGTGGGTATTCAACATGAGGCACGATCCAATAGACATTTTGAATCATTTTGGGTACAGTCCAAAAAATCAATTTTCGGATGAAAAACGATGACTCCGGACATGTCGAACGTTCCCAAAATGGTCTATAATGATGAAATTTTAACATTTAATCTTTTGACTCTAAATGACTGTTGGATGTGCATTATGACTTTTTCAACTATAATAAGTGTGTTTAAAGTCATTTCTGTGCCTGAAACGGGTCAAAATTGTAGCTTTTGAGTATGCAAAACTCTGTAAAAATGGCAATTTTGGTCACTGAGAGGGTTTAAAAAGTGGTTATTCAACATAAGGCATCATCTAATTGACATTTTGAATCATTTTTGGTACAGTCCAAAAAATCAATTTTCGGATGAAAAACGATGACTCCGGACATGTCGAACGTTCCCAAAATGGTCTATAATGATGAAATTTTAACATTTAATCTTTTGACCCTAAATAACTGTTGGATGTGAATTATGACTTTTTCAACTAAAATAAGTGTGTTTAAAGTCATTTCTGTGCCTGAAACGGGTCAAAATTGAAGCTTTTGAGTAAGCAAAACTCTGTAAAAATGGCAATTTTGGTCACTGTGAGGGTTTAAAAAGTGGTTATTCAACATGAGGCACGATCCAATTGACATTTTGAATCATTTTTGGTACAGTCCAAAAAATCAATTTTCGGATGAAAAACAATGACTCCGGACATGTCGAACCTTCCCAAAATGGTCTATAATGATGAAATTTTAACATTTAATCTTTTGACTCTAAATGACTGTTCGATGTGCATTATGACTTTTTCAACTAAAATAAGTGTGTTTAAAGTCATTTCTGTGCCTGAAACGGGTCAAAATTGAATCTTTTGAGTAAGCAAAACTCTGTAAAAATGGCAATTTTGGTCACTGTGAGGGTTTAAAAAGTGGTTATTCAACATCAGGCACGATCCAATTGACATTTTGAATCATTTTTGGTACAGTCCAAAAAATCAATTTTCGGATGAAAAACAATGACTCCGGACATGTCGAACGTTCCCAAAATGGTCTATAATGATGAAATTTTAACATTTATTCTTTTGACTCTAAATGACTGTTGGATGTGCATTATGACTTTTTCAACTAAAATAAGTGTGTTTAAAGTCATTTCTGTGCCTGAAACGGGTCAAAATTGAAGCTTTTGAGTAAGCAAAACTCTGTAAAAATGGCAATTTTTGTCACTGTGAGGGTTTAAAAAGTGGTTATTTAATATGAGGCACGATCCAATTGACATTTTGAATCATTTTTGGTACAGTCCAAAAAATCAATTTTTGGATGAAAAACGATGACTCCGGACATGTCGAACGTTCCCAAAATGGTCTATAATGATGAAATTTTAACATTTAATCTTTTGACTCTAAATGACTGTTGGATGTGAATTATGACTTTTTCAACTAACATAAGTGTGTTTAAAGTCATTTCTGTGCCTGAAACGGGTCAAAATTGAAGCTTTTGAGTAAGCAAAACTCTGTAAAAATGGCACTTTTGGTCACTGTGAGGGTTTAAAAAGTGGTTATTCAACATGAGGCACGATCCAATTGACATTTTGAATCATTTTTGGTACAGTCCAAAAAATCAATTTTCGGATGAAAAACGATGACTCCGGACATGTCGAACGTTCCCAAAATGGTCTATAATGATGAAATTTTAACATTTAATCTTTTGACTCTAAATAACTGTTGGATGTGAATTATGACTTTTTCAACTAAAATAAGTGTGTTTAAAGTCATTTCTGTGCCTGAAACGGGTCAAAATTGAAGCTTTTGAGTAAGCAAAACTCTGTGAATTGTCAATTTTGGTCACTGTGAGGGTTTAAAAAGTGGTTATTCAACATGAGGCACGATCCAATTGACATTTTGAATCATTTTTGGTACAGTCCAAAAAATCCATTTTCGGATGAAAAACAATGACTCCGGACATGTCGAACGTTCCCAAAATGGTCTATAATGATGAAATTTTAACATTTAATCTTTTGACTCTAAATGACTGTTGGATGTGAATTATGACTTTTTCAACTAAAATAAGTGTGTTTAAAGTCATTTCTGTGACTGAAACGGGTCAAAATTTAAGCTTTTGAGTAAGCAAAACTCTGTAAAAATGGCCATTTTGGTCACTGTGAGGGTTTAAAAAGTGGGTATTCAACATGAGGCACGATCCAATAGACATTTTGAATCATTTTGGGTACAGTCCAAAAAATCAATTTTCGGATGAAAAACGATGACTCCGGACATGTCGAACGTTCCCAAAATGGTCTATAATGATGAAATTTTAACATTTAATCTTTTGACCCTAAATAACTGTTGGATGTGAATTATGACTTTTTCAACTAAAATAAGTGTGTTTAAAGTCATTTCTGTGCCTGAAACAGGTCAAAATTGAAGCTTTTGAGTAAGCAAAACTCTGTAAAAATGGCCATTTTGGTCACTGTGAGGGTTTAAAAAGTGGGTATTCAACATGAGGCACGATCCAATAGACATTTTGAATCATTTTGGGTACAGTCCAAAAAATCAATTTTCGGATGAAAAACGATGACTCCGGACATGTCGAACGTTCCCAAAATGGTCTATAATGATGAAATTTTAACATTTAATCTTTTGACTCTAAATGACTGTTGGATGTGCATTATGACTTTTTCAACTATAATAAGTGTGTTTAAAGTCATTTCTGTGCCTGAAACGGGTCAAAATTGTAGCTTTTGAGTATGCAAAACTCTGTAAAAATGGCAATTTTGGTCACTGAGAGGGTTTAAAAAGTGGTTATTCAACATAAGGCATCATCTAATTGACATTTTGAATCATTTTTGGTACAGTCCAAAAAATCAATTTTCGGATGAAAAACGATGACTCCGGACATGTCGAACGTTCCCAAAATGGTCTATAATGATGAAATTTTAACATTTAATCTTTTGACCCTAAATAACTGTTGGATGTGAATTATGACTTTTTCAACTAAAATAAGTGTGTTTAAAGTCATTTCTGTGCCTGAAACGGGTCAAAATTGAAGCTTTTGAGTAAGCAAAACTCTGTAAAAATGGCAATTTTGGTCACTGTGAGGGTTTAAAAAGTGGTTATTCAACATGAGGCACGATCCAATTGACATTTTGAATCATTTTTGGTACAGTCCAAAAAATCAATTTTCGGATGAAAAACAATGACTCCGGACATGTCGAACCTTCCCAAAATGGTCTATAATGATGAAATTTTAACATTTAATCTTTTGACTCTAAATGACTGTTCGATGTGCATTATGACTTTTTCAACTAAAATAAGTGTGTTTAAAGTCATTTCTGTGCCTGAAACGGGTCAAAATTGAATCTTTTGAGTAAGCAAAACTCTGTAAAAATGGCAATTTTGGTCACTGTGAGGGTTTAAAAAGTGGTTATTCAACATCAGGCACGATCCAATTGACATTTTGAATCATTTTTGGTACAGTCCAAAAAATCAATTTTCGGATGAAAAACAATGACTCCGGACATGTCGAACGTTCCCAAAATGGTCTATAATGATGAAATTTTAACATTTATTCTTTTGACTCTAAATGACTGTTGGATGTGCATTATGACTTTTTCAACTAAAATAAGTGTGTTTAAAGTCATTTCTGTGCCTGAAACGGGTCAAAATTGAAGCTTTTGAGTAAGCAAAACTCTGTAAAAATGGCAATTTTTGTCACTGTGAGGGTTTAAAAAGTGGTTATTTAATATGAGGCACGATCCAATTGACATTTTGAATCATTTTTGGTACAGTCCAAAAAATCAATTTTTGGATGAAAAACGATGACTCCGGACATGTCGAACGTTCCCAAAATGGTCTATAATGATGAAATTTTAACATTTAATCTTTTGACTCTAAATGACTGTTGGATGTGAATTATGACTTTTTCAACTAACATAAGTGTGTTTAAAGTCATTTCTGTGCCTGAAACGGGTCAAAATTGAAGCTTTTGAGTAAGCAAAACTCTGTAAAAATGGCACTTTTGGTCACTGTGAGGGTTTAAAAAGTGGTTATTCAACATGAGGCACGATCCAATTGACATTTTGAATCATTTTTGGTACAGTCCAAAAAATCAATTTTCGGATGAAAAACGATGACTCCGGACATGTCGAACGTTCCCAAAATGGTCTATAATGATGAAATTTTAACATTTAATCTTTTGACTCTAAATAACTGTTGGATGTGAATTATGACTTTTTCAACTAAAATAAGTGTGTTTAAAGTCATTTCTGTGCCTGAAACGGGTCAAAATTGAAGCTTTTGAGTAAGCAAAACTCTGTGAATTGTCAATTTTGGTCACTGTGAGGGTTTAAAAAGTGGTTATTCAACATGAGGCACGATCCAATTGACATTTTGAATCATTTTTGGTACAGTCCAAAAAATCCATTTTCGGATGAAAAACAATGACTCCGGACATGTCGAACGTTCCCAAAATGGTCTATAATGATGAAATTTTAACATTTAATCTTTTGACTCTAAATGACTGTTGGATGTGAATTATGACTTTTTCAACTAAAATAAGTGTGTTTAAAGTCATTTCTGTGACTGAAACGGGTCAAAATTTAAGCTTTTGAGTAAGCAAAACTCTGTAAAAATGGCCATTTTGGTCACTGTGAGGGTTTAAAAAGTGGGTATTCAACATGAGGCACGATCCAATAGACATTTTGAATCATTTTGGGTACAGTCCAAAAAATCAATTTTCGGATGAAAAACGATGACTCCGGACATGTCGAACGTTCCCAAAATGGTCTATAATGATGAAATTTTAACATTTAATCTTTTGACCCTAAATAACTGTTGGATGTGAATTATGACTTTTTCAACTAAAATAAGTGTGTTTAAAGTCATTTCTGTGCCTGAAACAGGTCAAAATTGAAGCTTTTGAGTAAGCAAAACTCTGTAAAAATGGCAATTTTGGTCACTGTGAGGGTTTAAAAAGTGGGTATTCAACATGAGGCACGATCCAATTGACATTTTGAATCATTTTTGGTACAGTCCAAAAAATCAATTTTCGGATGAAAAACAATGACTCCGGACATGTCGAACGTTCCCAAAATGGTCTATAATGATGAAATTTTAACATTTAATCTTTTGACTCTAAATAACTGTTGGATGTGCATTATGACTTTTTCAACTAAAATAAGTGTGTTTAAAGTCATTTCTGTGCCTGAAACGGGTCAAAATTGAATCTTTTGAGTAAGCAAAACTCTGTAAAAATGGCAATTTTGGTCACTGTGAGGGTTTAAAAAGTGGTTATTCAACATGAGGCACGATCCAATTGACATTTTGAATCATTTTTGGTACAGTCCAAAAAATCAATTTTCGGATGAAAAACAATGACTCCGGACATGTCGAACGTTCCCAAAATGGTCTATAATGATGAAATTTTAACATTTAATCTTTTGACTCTAAATGACTGTTGGATGTGAATTATGACTTTTTCAACCAAAATAAGTGTGTTTAAAGTCATTTCTGTGACTGAAACGGGTCAAAATTTAAGCTTTTGAGTAAGCAAAACTCTGTAAAAATGGCACTTTTGGTCACTGTGAGGGTTTAAAAAGTGGTTATTCAACATGAGGCACGATCCAATTGACATTTTGAATCATTTTTGGTACAGTCCAAAAAATCAATTTTCGGATGAAAAACGATGACTCCGGACATGTCGAACGTTCCCAAAATGGTCTATAATGATGAAATTTTAACATTTAATCTTTTGACTCTAAATAACTGTTGGATGTGAATTATGACTTTTTCAACTAAAATAAGTGTGTTTAAAGTCATTTCTGTGCCTGAAACGGGTCAAAATTGAAGCTTTTGAGTAAGCAAAATTCTGTGAATTGTCAATTTTGGTCACTGTGAGGGTTTAAAAAGTGGTTATTCAACATGAGGCACGATCCAATTGACATTTTGAATCATTTTTGGTACAGTCCAAAAAATCCATTTTCGGATGAAAAACAATGACTCCGGACATGTCGAACGTTCCCAAAATGGTCTATAATGATGACATTTTAACATTTAATCTTTTGACTCTAAATGACTGTTGGATGTGCATTATGACTTTTTCAACTAAAATAAGTGTGTTTAAAGTCATTTCTGTGCCTGAAACGGGTCAAAATTGAAGCTTTTGAGTAAGCAAAACTCTGTAAAAATGGCAATTTTGGTCACTGTGAGGGTTTAAAAAGTGGTTAATTAACATGAGGCACGATCCAATTGACATTTTGAATCATTTTTGGTACTGTCCAAAAAATCAATTTTCGGATGAAAAACGATGACTCCGGACATGTCGAACGTTCCCAAAATGGTCTATAATGATGAAATTTTAACATTTAATCTTTTGACTCTAAATGACTGTTGGATGTGCATTATGACTTTTTCAACTATAATAAGTGTGTTTAAAGTCATTTCTGTGCCTGAAACGGGTCAAAATTGAAGCTTTTGAGTAAGCAAAACTCTGTAAAAATGGCACTTTTGGTCACTGTGAGGGTTTAAAAAGTGGTTATTCAACATGAGGCACGATCCAATTGACATTTTGAATCATTTTTGGTACAGTCCAAAAAATCAATTTTCGGATGAAAAACAATGACTCCGGACATGTCAAACGTTCCCAAAATGGTCTATAATGATGAAATTTTAACATTTATTCTTTTGACTCTAAATGACTGTTGGATGTGCATTATGACTTTTTCAACTAAAATAAGTGTGTTTAAAGTCATTTCTGTGCCTGAAACGGGTCAAAATTGAAGCTTTTGAGTAAGCAAAACTCTGTAAAAATGGCACTTTTGGTCACTGTGAGGGTTTAAAAAGTGGTTATTCAACATGAGGCACGATCCAATTGACATTTTGAATCATTTTTGGTACAGTCCAAAAAATCAATTTTTGGATGAAAAACGATGACTCCGGACATGTCGAACGTTCCCAAAATGGTCTATAATGATGAAATTTTAACATTTAATCTTTTGACTCTAAATGACTGTTGGATGTGAATTATGACTTTTTCAACCAAAATAAGTGTGTTTAAAGTCATTTCTGTGACTGAAACGGGTCAAAATTTAAGCTTTTGAGTAAGCAAAACTCTGTAAAAATGGCACTTTTGGTCACTGTGAGGGTTTAAAAAGTGGTTATTCAACATGAGGCACGATCCAATTGACATTTTGAATCATTTTTGGTACAGTCCAAAAAATCAATTTTCGGATGAAAAACGATGACTCCGGACATGTCGAACGTTCCCAAAATGGTCTATAATGATGAAATTTTAACATTTAATCTTTTGACTCTAAATAACTGTTGGATGTGAATTATGACTTTTTCAACTAAAATAAGTGTGTTTAAAGTCATTTCTGTGCCTGAAACGGGTCAAAATTGAAGCTTTTGAGTAAGCAAAATTCTGTGAATTGTCAATTTTGGTCACTGTGAGGGTTTAAAAAGTGGTTATTCAACATGAGGCACGATCCAATTGACATTTTGAATCATTTTTGGTACAGTCCAAAAAATCCATTTTCGGATGAAAAACAATGACTCCGGACATGTCGAACGTTCCCAAAATGGTCTATAATGATGACATTTTAACATTTAATCTTTTGACTCTAAATGACTGTTGGATGTGCATTATGACTTTTTCAACTAAAATAAGTGTGTTTAAAGTCATTTCTGTGCCTGAAACGGGTCAAAATTGAAGCTTTTGAGTAAGCAAAACTCTGTAAAAATGGCAATTTTGGTCACTGTGAGGGTTTAAAAAGTGGTTAATTAACATGAGGCACGATCCAATTGACATTTTGAATCATTTTTGGTACTGTCCAAAAAATCAATTTTCGGATGAAAAACGATGACTCCGGACATGTCGAACGTTCCCAAAATGGTCTATAATGATGAAATTTTAACATTTAATCTTTTGACTCTAAATGACTGTTGGATGTGCATTATGACTTTTTCAACTATAATAAGTGTGTTTAAAGTCATTTCTGTGCCTGAAACGGGTCAAAATTGAAGCTTTTGAGTAAGCAAAACTCTGTAAAAATGGCACTTTTGGTCACTGTGAGGGTTTAAAAAGTGGTTATTCAACATGAGGCACGATCCAATTGACATTTTGAATCATTTTTGGTACAGTCCAAAAAATCAATTTTCGGATGAAAAACGATGACTCCGTACATGTCGAACGTTCCCAAAATGGTCTATAATGATGAAATTTTACCATTTAATCTTTTGACTCTAAATGACTGTTGGATGTGCATTATGACTTTTTCAACTATAATAAGTGTGTTTAAAGTCATTTCTGTGCCTGAAACGGGTCAAAATTGTAGCTTTTGAGTATGCAAAACTCTGTAAAAATGGCAATTTTGGTCACTGAGAGGGTTTAAAAAGTGGTTATTCAACATAAGGCATCATCTAATTGACATTTTGAATCATTTTTGGTACAGTCCAAAAAATCAATTTTCGGATGAAAAACGATGACTCCGGACATGTCGAACGTTCCCAAAATGGTCTATAATGATGAAATTTTAACATTTAATCTTTTGACTCTAAATAACTGTTGGATGTGAATTATGACTTTTTCAACTAAAATAAGTGTGTTTAAAGTCATTTCTGTGCCTGAAACGGGTCAAAATTGAAGCTTTTGAATAAGCAAAACTCTGTGAATTGTCAATTTTGGTCACTGTGAGGGTTTAAAAAGTGGTTATTCAACATGAGGCACGATCCAATTGACATTTTGAATCATTTTTGGTACAGTCCAAAAAATCCATTTTCGGATGAAAAACAATGACTCCGGACATGTCGAACGTTCCCAAAATGGTCTATAATGATGAAATTTTAACATTTAATCTTTTGACTCTAAATGACTGTTGGATGTACATTATGACTTTTTCAACTAAAATAAGTGTGTTTAAAGTCATTTCTGTGCCTGAAACGGGTCAAAATTGAAGCTTTTGAGTAAGCAAAACTCTGTAAAAATGGCAATTTTGGTCACTGTGAGGGTTTAAAAAGTGGTTAATTAACATGAGGCACGATCCAATTGACATTTTGAATCATTTTTGGTACAGTCCAAAAAATCAATTTTCGGATGAAAAACGATGACTCCGGACATGTCGAACGTTCCCAAAATGGTCTATAATGATGAAATTTTAACATTTAATCTTTTGACTCTAAATGACTGTTGGATGTGAATTATGACTTTTTCAACTAAAATAAGTGTGTTTAAAGTCATTTCTGTGACTGAAACGGGTCAAAATTGAAGCTTTTGAGTAAGCAAAACTCTGTAAAAATGGCCATTTTGGTCACTGTGAGGGTTTAAAAAGTGGGTATTCAACATGAGGCACGATCCAATAGACATTTTGAATCATTTTGGGTACAGTCCAAAAAATCAATTTTCGGATGAAAAACGATGACTCCGGACATGTCGAACGTTCCCAAAATGGTCTATAATGATGAAATTTTAACATTTAATCTTTTGACTCTAAATGACTGTTGGATGTGCATTATGACTTTTTCAACTATAATAAGTGTGTTTAAAGTCATTTCTGTGCCTGAAACGGGTCAAAATTGTAGCTTTTGAGTATGCAAAACTCTGTAAAAATGGCAATTTTGGTCACTGAGAGGGTTTAAAAAGTGGTTATTCAACATAAGGCATCATCTAATTGACATTTTGAATCATTTTTGGTACAGTCCAAAAAATCAATTTTCGGATGAAAAACGATGACTCCGGACATGTCGAACGTTCCCAAAATGGTCTATAATGATGAAATTTTAACATTTAATCTTTTGACCCTAAATAACTGTTGGATGTGAATTATGACTTTTTCAACTAAAATAAGTGTGTTTAAAGTCATTTCTGTGCCTGAAACGGGTCAAAATTGAAGCTTTTGAGTAAGCAAAACTCTGTAAAAATGGCAATTTTGGTCACTGTGAGGGTTTAAAAAGTGGTTATTCAACATGAGGCACGATCCAATTGACATTTTGAATCATTTTTGGTACAGTCCAAAAAATCAATTTTCGGATGAAAAACAATGACTCCGGACATGTCGAACGTTCCCAAAATGGTCTATAATGATGAAATTTTAACATTTAATCTTTTGACTCTAAATGACTGTTGGATGTGCATTATGACTTTTTCAACTAAAATAAGTGTGTTTAAAGTCATTTCTGTGCCTGAAACGGGTCAAAATTGAATCTTTTGAGTAAGCAAAACTCTGTAAAAATGGCAATTTTGGTCACTGTGAGGGTTTAAAAAGTGGTTATTCAACATGAGGCACGATCCAATTGACATTTTGAATCATTTTTGGTACAGTCCAAAAAATCAATTTTCGGATGAAAAACAATGACTCCGGACATGTCGAACGTTCCCAAAATGGTCTATAATGATGAAATTTTAACATTTATTCTTTTGACTTTAAATGACTGTTGGATGTGCATTATGACTTTTTCAACTAAAATAAGTGTGTTTAAAGTCATTTCTGTGCCTGAAACGGGTCAAAATTGAAGCTTTTGAGTAAGCAAAACTCTGTAAAAATGGCAATTTTTGTCACTGTGAGGGTTTAAAAAGTGGTTAATTAACATGAGGCACGATCCAATTGACATTTTGAATCATTTTTGGTACAGTCCAAAAAATCAATTTTCGGATGAAAAACGATGACTCCGGACATGTCGAACGTTCCCAAAATGGTCTATAATGATGAAATTTTAACATTTAATCTTTTGACTCTAAATGACTGTTGGATGTGAATTATGACTTTTTCAACTAAAATAAGTGTGTTTAAAGTCATTTCTGTGACTGAAACGGGTCAAAATTGAAGCTTTTGAGTAAGCAAAACTCTGTAAAAATGGCCATTTTGGTCACTGTGAGGGTTTAAAAAGTGGGTATTCAACATGAGGCACGATCCAATAGACATTTTGAATCATTTTGGGTACAGTCCAAAAAATCAATTTTCGGATGAAATACGATGACTCCGGACATGTCGAACGTTCCCAAAATGGTCTATAATGATGAAATTTTAACATTTAATCTTTTGACTCTAAATGACTGTTGGATGTGCATTATGACTTTTTCAACTATAATAAGTGTGTTTAAAGTCATTTCTGTGCCTGAAACGGGTCAAAATTGTAGCTTTTGAGTATGCAAAACTCTGTAAAAATGGCAATTTTGGTCACTGAGAGGGTTTAAAAAGTGGTTATTCAACATAAGGCATCATCTAATTGACATTTTGAATCATTTTTGGTACAGTCCAAAAAATCAATTTTCGGATGAAAAACGATGACTCCGGACATGTCGAACGTTCCCAAAATGGTCTATAATGATGAAATTTTAACATTTAATCTTTTGACCCTAAATAACTGTTGGATGTGAATTATGACTTTTTCAACTAAAATAAGTGTGTTTAAAGTCATTTCTGTGCCTGAAACGGGTCAAAATTGAAGCTTTTGAGTAAGCAAAACTCTGTAAAAATGGCAATTTTGGTCACTGTGAGGGTTTAAAAAGTGGTTATTCAACATGAGGCACGATCCAATTGACATTTTGAATCATTTTTGGTACAGTCCAAAAAATCAATTTTCGGATGAAAAACAATGACTCCGGACATGTCGAACGTTCCCAAAATGGTCTATAATGATGAAATTTTAACATTTAATCTTTTGACTCTAAATGACTGTTGGATGTGCATTATGACTTTTTCAACTAAAATAAGTGTGTTTAAAGTCATTTCTGTGCCTGAAACGGGTCAAAATTGAATCTTTTGAGTAAGCAAAACTCTGTAAAAATGGCAATTTTGGTCACTGTGAGGGTTTAAAAAGTGGTTATTCAACATGAGGCACGATCCAATTGACATTTTGAATCATTTTTGGTACAGTCCAAAAAATCAATTTTCGGATGAAAAACAATGACTCCGGACATGTCGAACGTTCCCAAAATGGTCTATAATGATGAAATTTTAACATTTATTTTTTTGACTCTAAATGACTGTTGGATGTGCATTATGACTTTTTCAACTAAAATAAGTGTGTTTAAAGTCATTTCTGTGCCTGAAACGGGTCAAAATTGAAGCTTTTGAGTAAGCAAAACTCTGTAAAAATGGCACTTTTGGTCACTGTGAGGGTTTAAAAAGTGGTTATTCAACATGAGGCACGATCCAATTGACATTTTGAATCATTTTTGGTACAGTCCAAAAAATCAATTTTTGGATGAAAAACGATGACTCCGGACATGTCGAACGTTCCCAAAATGGTCTATAATGATGAAATTTTAACATTTAATCTTTTGACTCTAAATGACTGTTGGATGTGCATTATGACTTTTTCAACTATAATAAGTGTGTTTAAAATCATTTATGTGCCTGAAACGGGTCAAAATTGAAGCTTTTGAGTAAGCAAAACTCTGTAAAAATGGCACTTTTGGTCACTGTGAGGGTTTAAAAAGTGGTTATTCAACATGAGGCACGATCCAATTGACATTTTGAATCATTTTTGGTACAGTCCAAAAAATCCATTTTCGGATGAAAAACAATGACTCCGGACATGTCGAACGTTCCCAAAATGGTCTATAATGATGAAATTTTAACATTTAATCTTTTGACTCTAAATGACTGTTGGATGTGAATTATGACTTTTTCAACTAACATAAGTGTGTTTAAAGTCATTTCTGTGCCTGAAACGGGTCAAAATTGAAGCTTTTGAGTAAGCAAAACTCTGTAAAAATGGCACTTTTGGTCACTGTGAGGGTTTAAAAAGTGGTTATTCAACATGAGGCACGATCCAGTTGACATTTTGAATCATTTTTGGTACAGTCCAAAAAATCAATTTTCGGATGAAAAACGATGACTCCGGACATGTCGAACGTTCCCAAAATGGTCTATAATGATGAAATTTTAACATTTAATCTTTTGACTCTAAATGACTGTTGGATGTGAATTATGACTTTTTCAACTAAAATAGGTGTGTTTAAAGTCATTTCTGTGACTGAAACGGGTCAAAATTGAAGCTTTTGAGTAAGCAAAACTCTGTAAAAATGGCCATTTTGGTCACTGTGAGGGTTTAAAAAGTGGGTATTCAACATGAGGCACGATCCAATAGACATTTTGAATCATTTTGGGTACAGTCCAAAAAATCAATTTTCGGATGAAAAACGATGACTCCGGACATGTCGAACGTTCCCAAAATGGTCTATAATGATGAAATTTTAACATTTAATCTTTTGACTCTAAATGACTGTTGGATGTGCATTATGACTTTTTCAACTATAATAAGTGTGTTTAAAGTCATTTCTGTGCCTGAAACGGGTCAAAATTGTAGCTTTTGAGTATGCAAAACTCTGTAAAAATGGCAATTTTGGTCACTGAGAGGGTTTAAAAAGTGGTTATTCAACATAAGGCATCATCTAATTGACATTTTGAATCATTTTTGGTACAGTCCAAAAAATCAATTTTCGGATGAAAAACGATGACTCCGGACATGTCGAACGTTCCCAAAATGGTCTATAATGATGAAATTTTAACATTTAATCTTTTGACTCTAAATAACTGTTGGATGTGAATTATGACTTTTTCAACTAAAATAAGTGTGTTTAAAGTCATTTCTGTGACTGAAACGGGTCAAAATTGAAGCTTTTGAGTAAGCAAAACTCTGTAAAAATGGCCATTTTGCTCACTGTGAGGGTTTAAAAAGTGGGTATTCAACATGAGGCACGATCCAATTGACATTTTGAATCATTTTTGGTACAGTCCAAAAAATCAATTTTCGGATGAAAAACAATGACTCCGGACATGTCGAACGTTCCCAAAATGGTCTATAATGATGAAATTTTAACATTTAATCTTTTGACTCTAAATGACTGTTGGATGTGCATTATGACTTTTTCAATTATAATAAGTGTGTTTAAAGTCATTTCTGTGCCTGAAACGGGTCAAAATTGAAGCTTTTGAGTAAGCAAAACTCTGTAAATGGCACTTTTGGTCACTGTGAGGGTTTAAAAAGTGGTTATTCAACATGAGGCACGATCCAATTGACATTTTGAATCATTTTTGGTACAGTCCAAAAAATCCATTTTCGGATGAAAAACAATGACTCCGGACATGTCGAACGTTCCCAAAATGGTCTATAATGATGAAATTTTAACATTTAATCTTTTGACTCTAAATGACTGTTGGATGTACATTATGACTTTTTCAACTAAAATAAGTGTGTTTAAAGTCATTTCTGTGCCTGAAACGGGTCAAAATTTAAGCTTTTGAGTAAGCAAAACTCTGTAAAAATGGCAATTTTGGTCACTGTGAGGGTTTAAAAAGTTGTTAATTAACATGAGGCACGATCCAATTGACATTTTGAATCATTTTTGGTACAGTCCAAAAAATCAATTTTCGGATGAAAAACGATGACTCCGGACATGTCGAACGTTCCCAAAATGGTCTATAATGATGAAATTTTAACATTTAATCTTTTGACTCTAAATGACTGTTGGATGTGAATTATGACTTTTTCAACTAAAATAAGTGTGTTTAAAGTCATTTCTGTGACTGAAACGGGTCAAAATTGAAGCTTTTGAGTAAGCAAAACTCTGTAAAAATGGCCATTTTGGTCACTGTGAGGGTTTAAAAAGTGGGTATTCAACATGAGGCACGATCCAATAGACATTTTGAATCATTTTGGGTACAGTCCAAAAAATCAATTTTCGGATGAAAAACGATGACTCCGGACATGTCGAACGTTCCCAAAATGGTCTATAATGATGAAATTTTAACATTTAATCTTTTGACTCTAAATGACTGTTGGATGTGCATTATGACTTTTTCAACTATAATAAGTGTGTTTAAAGTCATTTCTGTGCCTGAAACGGGTCAAAATTGTAGCTTTTGAGTATGCAAAACTCTGTAAAAATGGCAATTTTGGTCACTGAGAGGGTTTAAAAAGTGGTTATTCAACATAAGGCATCATCTAATTGACATTTTGAATCATTTTTGGTACAGTCCAAAAAATCAATTTTCGGATGAAAAACGATGACTCCGGACATGTCGAACGTTCCCAAAATGGTCTATAATGATGAAATTTTAACATTTAATCTTTTGACTCTAAATGACTGTTGGATGTGAATTATGACTTTTTCAACTAAAATAAGTGTGTTTAAAGTCATTTCTGTGACTGAAACGGGTCAAAATTGAAGCTTTTGAGTAAGCAAAACTCTGTAAAAATGGCCATTTTGGTCACTGTGAGGGTTTAAAAAGTGGGTATTCAACATGAGGCACGATCCAATAGACATTTTGAATCATTTTGGGTACAGTCCAAAAAATCAATTTTCGGATGAAAAACGATGACTCCGGACATGTCGAACGTTCCCAAAATGGTCTATAATGATGAAATTTTAACATTTAATCTTTTGACTCTAAATGACTGTTGGATGTGCATTATGACTTTTTCAACTATAATAAGTGTGTTTAAAGTCATTTCTGTGCCTGAAACGAGTCAAAATTGTAGCTTTTGAGTATGCAAAACTCTGTAAAAATGGCAATTTTGGTCACTGAGAGGGTTTAAAAAGTGGTTATTCAACATAAGGCATCATCTAATTGACATTTTGAATCATTTTTGGTACAGTCCAAAAAATCAATTTTCGGATGAAAAACGATGACTCCGGACATGTCGAACGTTCCCAAAATGGTCTATAATGATGAAATTTTAACATTTAATCTTTTGACCCTAAATAACTGTTGGATGTGAATTATGACTTTTTCAACTAAAATAAGTGTGTTTAAAGTCATTTCTGTGCCTGAAACGGGTCAAAATTGAAGCTTTTGAGTAAGCAAAACTCTGTAAAAATGGCAATTTTGGTCACTGTGAGGGTTTAAAAAGTGGTTATTCAACATGAGGCACGATCCAATTGACATTTTGAATCATTTTTGGTACAGTCCAAAAAATCAATTTTCGGATGAAAAACAATGACTCCGGACATGTCGAACGTTCCCAAAATGGTCTATAATGATGACATTTTAACATTTATTCTTTTGACTCTAAATGACTGTTGGATGTGCATTATGACTTTTTCAACTAAAATAAGTGTGTTTAAAGTCATTTCTGTGCCTGAAACGGGTCAAAATTGAAGCTTTTGAGTAAGCAAAACTCTGTAAAAATGGCAATTTTTGTCACTGTGAGGGTTTAAAAAGTGGTTATTTAACATGAGGCACGATCCAATTGACATTTTGAATCATTTTTGGTACAGTCCAAAAAATCAATTTTTGGATGAAAAACGATGACTCCGGACATGTCGAACGTTCCCAAAATGGTCTATAATGATGAAATTTTAACATTTAATCTTTTGACTCTAAATGACTGTTGGATGTGAATTATGACTTTTTCAACTAACATAAGTGTGTTTAAAGTCATTTCTGTGCCTGAAACGGGTCAAAATTGAAGCTTTTGAGTAAGCAAAACTCTGTAAAAATGGCGCTTTTGGTCACTGTGAGGGTTTAAAAAGTGGTTATTCAACATGAGGCACGATCCAATTGACATTTTGAATCATTTTTGGTACAGTCCAAAAAATCAATTTTCGGATGAAAAACGATGACTCCGGACATGTCGAACGTTCCCAAAATGGTCTATAATGATGAAATTTTAACATTTAATCTTTTGACTCTAAATGACTGTTGGATGTGAATTATGACTTTTTCAACTAAAATAGGTGTGTTTAAAGTCATTTCTGTTACTGAAACGGGTCAAAATTGAAGCTTTTGAGTAAGCAAAACTCTGTAAAAATGGCCATTTTGGTCACTGTGAGGGTTTAAAAAGTGGGTATTCAACATGAGGCACGATCCAATAGACATTTTGAATCATTTTGGGTACAGTCCAAAAAATCAATTTTCGGATGAAAAACGATGACTCCGGACATGTCGAACGTTCCCAAAATGGTCTATAATGATGAAATTTTAACATTTAATCTTTTGACTCTAAATGACTGTTGGATGTGAATTATGACTTTTTCAACTATAATAAGTGTGTTTAAAGTCATTTCTGTGCCTGAAACGGGTCAAAATTGTAGCTTTTGAGTATGCAAAACTCTGTAAAAATGGCAATTTTGGTCACTGAGAGGGTTTAAAAAGTGGTTATTCAACATAAGGCATCATCTAATTGACATTTTGAATCATTTTTGGTACAGTCCAAAAAATCAATTTTCGGATGAAAAACGATGACTCCGGACATGTCGAACGTTCCCAAAATGGTCTATAATGATGAAATTTTAACATTTAATCTTTTGACTCTAAATGACTGTTGGATGTACATTATGACTTTTTCAACTAAAATAAGTGTGTTTAAAGTCATTTCTGTGCCTGAAACGGGTCAAAATTTAAGCTTTTGAGTAAGCAAAACTCTGTAAAAATGGCAATTTTGGTCACTGTGAGGGTTTAAAAAGTGGTTAATTAACATGAGGCACGATCCAATAGACATTTTGAATCATTTTGGGTACAGTCCAAAAAATCAATTTTCGGATGAAAAACGATGACTCCGGACATGTCGAACGTTCCCAAAATGGTCTATAATGATGAAATTTTAACATTTAATCTTTTTACTCTAAATGACTGTTGGATGTGCATTATGACTTTTTCAACTATAATAAGTGTGTTTAAAGTCATTTCTGTGCCTGAAACGGGTCAAAATTGTAGCTTTTGAGTATGCAAAACTCTGTAAAAATGGCAATTTTGGTCACTGAGAGGGTTTAAAAAGTGGTTATTCAACATAAGGCATCATCTAATTGACATTTTGGATCATTTTTGGTACTGTCCAAAAAATCAATTTTCGGATGAAAAACGATGACTCCGGACATGTCGAACGTTCCCAAAATGGTCTATAATGATGAAATTTTAACATTTAATCTTTTGACTCTAAATGACTGTTGGATGTGAATTATGACTTTTTCAACTAAAATAAGTGTGTTTAAAGTCATTTCTGTGACTGAAACGGGTCAAAATTGAAGCTTTTGAGTAAACAAAACTCTGTAAAACTGGCCATTTTGGTCACTGTGAGGGTTTAAAAAGAGGGTATTCAACATGAGGCACGATCCAATAGACATTTTGAATCATTTTGGGTACAGTCCAAAAAATCAATTTTCGGATGAAAAACGATGACTCCGGACATGTCGAACGTTCCCAAAATGGTCTATAATGATGAAATTTTAACATTTAATCTTTTGACTCTAAATGACTGTTGGATGGGCATTATGACTTTTTCAACTAAAATAAGTGTGTTTAACGTAATTTCTGTGCCTGAAACGGGTCAAAATTGAAGCTTTTGAGTAAGCAAAACTCTGTAAAAATGGCAATTTCGGTCACTGTGAGGGTTTAAAAAGTGGTTAATTAACATGAGGCACGATCCAATTGACATTTTGAATCATTTTTGGTACTGTCCAAAAAATCAATTTTCGGATGAAAAACGATGACTCCGGACATGTCGAACGTTCCCAAAATGGTCTATAATGATGAAATTTTAACATTTAATCTTTTGACTCTAAATGACTGTTGGATGTGAATTATGACTTTTTCAACTAAAATAAGTGTGTTTAAAGTCATTTCTGTGACTGAAACGGGTCAAAATTGAAGCTTTTGAGTAAACAAAACTCTGTAAAACTGGCCATTTTGGTCACTGTGAGGGTTTAAAAAGTGGGTATTCAACATGAGGCACGATCCAATAGACATTTTGAATCATTTTGGGTACAGTCCAAAAAATCAATTTTCGGATGAAAAACGATGACTCCGGACATGTCGAACGTTCCCAAAATGGTCTATAATGATGAAATTTTTACATTTATTCTTTTGACTCTAAATGACTGTTGGATGTGCATTATGACTTTTTCAACTAAAATAAGTGTGTTTAAAGTCATTTCTGTGCCTGAAACGGGTCAAAATTGAAGCTTTTGAGTAAGCAAAACTCTGTAAAAATGGCAATTTTTGTCACTGTGAGGGTTTAAAAAGTGGTTATTTAACATGAGGCACGATCCAATTGACATTTTGAATCATTTTTGGTACAGTCCAAAAAATCAATTTTTGGATGAAAAACGATGACTCCGGACATGTCGAACGTTCCCAAAATGGTCTATAATGATGAAATTTTAACATTTAATCTTTTGACTCTAAATGACTGTTGGATGTGAATTATGACTTTTTCAACTAACATAAGTGTGTTTAAAGTCATTTCTGTGCCTGAAACGGGTCAAAATTGAAGCTTTTGAGTAAGCAAAACTCTGTAAAAATGGCACTTTTGGTCACTGTGAGGGTTTAAAAAGTGGTTATTCAACATGAGGCACGATCCAATTGACATTTTGAATCATTTTTGGTACAGTCCAAAAAATCAATTTTCGGATGAAAAACGATGACTCCGGACATGTCGAACGTTCCCAAAATGGTCTATAATGATGAAATTTTAACATTTAATCTTTTGACTCTAAATGACTGTTGGATGTGAATTATGACTTTTTCAACTAAAATAGGTGTGTTTAAAGTCATTTCTGTGACTGAAACGGGTCAAAATTGAAGCTTTTGAGTAAGCAAAACTCTGTAAAAATGGCCATTTTGGTCACTGTGAGGGTTTAAAAAGTGGGTATTCAACATGAGGCACGATCCAATAGACATTTTGAATCATTTTGGGTACAGTCCAAAAAATCAATTTTCGGATGAAAAACGATGACTCCGGACATGTCGAACGTTCCCAAAATGGTCTATAATGATGAAATTTTAACATTTAATCTTTTGACTCTAAATGACTGTTGGATGTGCATTATGACTTTTTCAACTATAATAAGTGTGTTTAAAGTCATTTCTGTGCCTGAAACGGGTCAAAATTGTAGCTTTTGAGTATGCAAAACTCTGTAAAAATGGCAATTTTGGTCACTGAGAGGGTTTAAAAAGTGGTTATTCAACATAAGGCATCATCTAATTGACATTTTGAATCATTTTTGGTACAGTCCAAAAAATCAATTTTCGGATGAAAAACGATGACTCCGGACATGTCGAACGTTCCCAAAATGGTCTATAATGATGAAATTTTAACATTTAATCTTTTGACTCTAAATAACTGTTGGATGTGAATTATGACTTTTTCAACTAAAATAAGTGTGTTTAAAGTCATTTCTGTGCCTGAAACGGGTCAAAATTGAAGCTTTTGAGTAAGCAAAACTCTGTGAATTGTCAATTTTGGTCACTGTGAGGGTTTAAAAAGTGGTTATTCAACATGAGGCACGATCCAATTGACATTTTGAATCATTTTTGGTACAGTCCAAAAAATCCATTTTCGGATGAAAAACAATGACTCCGGACATGTCGAACGTTCCCAAAATGGTCTATAATGATGAAATTTTAACATTTAATCTTTTGACTCTAAATGACTGTTTGATGTACATTATGACTTTTTCAACTAAAATAAGTGTGTTTAAAGTCATTTCTGTGCCTGAAACGGGTCAAAATTGAAGCTTTTGAGTAAGCAAAACTCTGTAAAAATGGCAATTTTGGTCACTGTGAGGGTTTAAAAAGTGGTAAATTAACATGAGGCACGATCCAATTGACATTTTGAATCATTTTTGGTACAGTCCAAAAAATCAATTTTCGGATGAAAAACGATGACTCCGGACATGTCGAACGTTCCCAAAATGGTCTATAATGATGAAATTTTACCATTTAATCTTTTGACTCTAAATGACTGTTGGATGTGAATTATGACTTTTTCAACTAAAATAAGTGTGTTTAAAGTCATTTCTGTGACTGAAACGGGTCAAAATTGAAGCTTTTGAGTAAGCAAAACTCTGTAAAAATGGCCATTTTGGTCACTGTGAAGGTTTAAAAAGTGGGTATTCAACATGAGGCACGATCCAATAGACATTTTGAATCATTTTGGGTACAGTCCAAAAAATCAATTTTCGGATGAAAAACGATGACTCCGGACATGTCGAACGTTCCCAAAATGGTCTATAATGATGACATTTTAACATTTAATCTTTTGACTCTAAATGACTGTTGGATGTGCATTATGACTTTTTCAACTATAATAAGTGTGTTTAAAGTCATTTCTGTGCCTGAAACGGGTCAAAATTGTAGCTTTTGAGTATGCAAAACTCTGTAAAAATGGCAATTTTGGTCACTGAGAGGGTTTAAAAAGTGGTTATTCAACATAAGGCATCATCTAATTGACATTTTGAATCATTTTTGGTACAGTCCAAAAAATCAATTTTCGGATGAAAAACGATGACTCCGGACATGTCGAACGTTCCCAAAATGGTCTATAATGATGAAATTTTAACATTTAATCTTTTGACTCTAAATAACTGTTGGATGTGAATTATGACTTTTTCAACTAAAATAAGTGTGTTTAAAGTCATTTCTGTGCCTGAAACGGGTCAAAATTGAAGCTTTTGAGTAAGCAAAACTCTGTGAATTGTCAATTTTGGTCACTGTGAGGGTTTAAAAAGTGGTTATTCAACATGAGGCACGATCCAATTGACATTTTGAATCATTTTTGGTACAGTCCAAAAAATCCATTTTCGGATGAAAAACAATGTCTCCGGACATGTCGAACGTTCCCAAAATGGTCTATAATGATGAAATTTTAACATTTAATCTTTTGACTCTAAATGACTGTGGATGTACATTATGACTTTTTCAACTAAAATAAGTGTGTTTAAAGTCATTTCTGTGCCTGAAACGGGTCAAAATTGAAGCTTTTGAGTAAACAAAACTCAGTAAAAATGGCACTTTTGGTCACTGTGAGGGTTTAAAAAGTGGTTATTCAACATGAGGCACGATCAAATTGACATTTTGAATCATTTTTGGTACAGTCCAAAAAATCCATTTTCGGATGAAAAACAATGACTCCGGACATGTCGAACGTTCCCAAAATGGTCTATAATGATGAAATTTTAACATTTAATCTTTTGACTCTAAATGACTGTTTGATGTACATTATGACTTTTTCAACTAAAATAAGTGTGTTTAAAGTCATTTCTGTGCCTGAAACGGGTCAAAATTGAAGCTTTTGAGTAAGCAAAACTCTGTAAAAATGGCAATTTTGGTCACTGTGAGGGTTTAAAAAGTGGTAAATTAACATGAGGCACGATCCAATTGACATTTTGAATCATTTTTGGTACAGTCCAAAAAATCAATTTTCGGATGAAAAACGATGACTCCGGACATGTCGAACGTTCCCAAAATGGTCTATAATGATGAAATTTTACCATTTAATCTTTTGACTCTAAATGACTGTTGGATGTGAATTATGACTTTTTCAACTAAAATAAGTGTGTTTAAAGTCATTTCTGTGACTGAAACGGGTCAAAATTGAAGCTTTTGAGTAAGCAAAACTCTGTAAAAATGGCCATTTTGGTCACTGTGAAGGTTTAAAAAGTGGGTATTCAACATGAGGCACGATCCAATAGACATTTTGAATCATTTTGGGTACAGTCCAAAAAATCAATTTTCGGATGAAAAACGATGACTCCGGACATGTCGAACGTTCCCAAAATGGTCTATAATGATGACATTTTAACATTTAATCTTTTGACTCTAAATGACTGTTGGATGTGCATTATGACTTTTTCAACTATAATAAGTGTGTTTAAAGTCATTTCTGTGCCTGAAACGGGTCAAAATTGTAGCTTTTGAGTATGCAAAACTCTGTAAAAATGGCAATTTTGGTCACTGAGAGGGTTTAAAAAGTGGTTATTCAACATAAGGCATCATCTAATTGACATTTTGAATCATTTTTGGTACAGTCCAAAAAATCAATTTTCGGATGAAAAACGATGACTCCGGACATGTCGAACGTTCCCAAAATGGTCTATAATGATGAAATTTTAACATTTAATCTTTTGACTCTAAATAACTGTTGGATGTGAATTATGACTTTTTCAACTAAAATAAGTGTGTTTAAAGTCATTTCTGTGCCTGAAACGGGTCAAAATTGAAGCTTTTGAGTAAGCAAAACTCTGTGAATTGTCAATTTTGGTCACTGTGAGGGTTTAAAAAGTGGTTATTCAACATGAGGCACGATCCAATTGACATTTTGAATCATTTTTGGTACAGTCCAAAAAATCCATTTTCGGATGAAAAACAGTCTCCGGACATGTCGAACGTTCCCAAAATGGTCTATAATGATGAAATTTTAACATTTAATCTTTTGACTCTAAATGACTGTGGATGTACATTATGACTTTTTCAACTAAAATAAGTGTGTTTAAAGTCATTTCTGTGCCTGAAACGGGTCAAAATTGAAGCTTTTGAGTAAACAAAACTCAGTAAAAATGGCACTTTTGGTCACTGTGAGGGTTTAAAAAGTGGTTATTCAACATGAGGCACGATCAAATTGACATTTTGAATCATTTTTGGTACAGTCCAAAAAATCAATTTTCGGATGAAAAACGATGACTCCGGACATGTCGAGCGTTCCCAAAATGGTCTATAATGATGAAATTTTAACATTTAATCTTTTGACTCTAAATGACTGTTGGATGGGCATTATGACTTTTTCAACTAAAATAAGTGTGTTTAACGTAATTTCTGTGCCTGAAACGGGTCAAAATTGAAGCTTTTGAGTAAGCAAAACTCTGTAAAAATGGCAATTTCGGTCACTGTGAGGGTTTAAAAAGTGGTTAATTAACATGAGGCACGATCCAATTGACATTTTGAATCATTTTTGGTACTGTCCAAAAAATCAATTTTCGGATGAAAAACGATGACTCCGGACATGTCGAACGTTCCCAAAATGGTCTATAATGATGAAATTTTAACATTTAATCTTTTGACTCTAAATGACTGTTGGATGTGAATTATGACTTTTTCAACTAAAATAAGTGTGTTTAAAGTCATTTCTGTGACTGAAACGGGTCAAAATTGAAGCTTTTGAGTAAACAAAACTCTGTAAAACTGGCCATTTTGGTCACTGTGAGGGTTTAAAAAGTGGGTATTCAACATGAGGCACGATCCAATAGACATTTTGAATCATTTTGGGTACAGTCCAAAAAATCAATTTTCGGATGAAAAACGATGACTCCGGACATGTCGAACGTTCCCAAAATGGTCTATAATGATGAAATTTTAACATTTAATCTTTTGACTCTAAATGACTGTTGGATGTGCATTATGACTTTTTCAACTATAATAAGTGTGTTTAAAGTCATTTCTGTGCCTGAAATGGGTCAAAATTGAAGCTTTTGAGTAAGCAAAACTCTGTAAAAATGGCACTTTTGGTCACTGTGAGGGTTTAAAAAGTGGTTATTCAACATGAGGCACGATCCAATTGACATTTTGAATCATTTTTGGTACAGTCCAAAAAATCAATTTTCGGATGAAAAACGATGACTCCGGACATGTCGACGTTCCCAAAATGGTCTATAATGATGAAATTTTACCATTTAATCTTTTGACTCTAAATGACTGTTGGATGTGCATTATGACTTTTTCAACTATAATAAGTGTGTTTAAAGTCATTTCTGTGCCTGAAACGGGTCAAAATTGTAGCTTTTGAGTATGCAAAACTCTGTAAAAATGGCAATTTTGGTCACTGAGAGGGTTTAAAAAGTAGTTATTCAACATAAGGCATCATCTAATTGACATTTTGAATCATTTTTGGTACAGTCCAAAAAATCAATTTTCGGATGAAAAACGATGACTCCGGACATGTCGAACGTTCCCAAAATGGTCTATAATGATGAAATTTTAACATTTAATCTTTTGACTCTAAATGACTGTTGGATGTACATTATGACTTTTTCAACTAAAATAAGTGTGTTTAAAGTCATTTCTGTGCCTGAAACGGGTCAAAATTGAAGCTTTTGAGTAAGCAAAACTCTGTAAAAATGGCAATTTTGGTCACTGTGAGGGTTTAAAAAGTGGTTAATTAACATGAGGCACGATCCAATTGACATTTTGAATCATTTTTGGTACAGTCCAAAAAATCAATTTTCGGATGAAAAACGATGACTCCGGACATGTCGAACGTTCCCAAAATGGTCTATAATGATGAAATTTTAACATTTAATCTTTTGACTCTAAATGACTGTTGGATGTGAATTATGACTTTTTCAACTAAAATAAGTGTGTTTAAAGTCATTTCTGTGACTGAAACGGGTCAAAATTGAAGCTTTTAAGTAAGCAAAACTCTGTAAAAATGGCCATTTTGGTCACTGTGAGGGTTTAAAAAGTGGGTATTCAACATGAGGCACGATCCAATAGACATTTTGAATCATTTTGGGTACAGTCCAAAAAATCAATTTTCGGATGAAAAACGATGACTCCGGACATGCCGAACGTTCCCAAAATGGTCTATAAGGATGAAATTTTAACATTTAATCTTTTGACTCTAAATGACTGTTGGATGTGAATTATGACTTTTTCAACTAAAATACGTGTGTTTAAAGTCATTTCTGTGCCTGAAACGGGTCAAAATTGTAGCTTTTGAGTATGCAAAACTCTGTAAAAATGGCACTTTTGGTCACTGTGAGGGTTTAAAAAGTGGTTATTCAACATGAGGCACGATCCAATTGACATTTTGAATCATTTTTGGTACAGTCCAAAAAATCCATTTTCGGATGAAAAACGATGACTCCGGACATGTCGAACGTTCCCAAAATGGTCTATAATGATGAAATTTTAACATTTAATCTTTTGACTCTAAATGACTGTTGGATGTGAATTATGACTTTTTCAACTAACATAAGTGTGTTTAAAGTCATTTCTGTGCCTGAAACGGGTCAAAATTGAAGCTTTTGAGTAAGCAAAACTCTGTAAAAATGGCACTTTTGGTCACTGTGAGGGTTTAAAAAGTGGTTATTCAACATGAGGCACGATCCAATTGACATTTTGAATCATTTTTGGTACAGTCCAAAAAATCAATTTTCGGATGAAAAACGATGACTCCGGACATGTCGAACGTTCCCAAAATGGTCTATAATGATGAAATTTTACCATTTAATCTTTTGACTCTAAATGACTGTTGGATGTGCATTATGACTTTTTCAACTATAATAAGTGTGTTTAAAGTCATTTCTGTGCCTGAAACGGGTCAAAATTGTAGCTTTTGAGTATGCAAAACTCTGTAAAAATGGCAATTTTGGTCACTGAGAGGGTTTAAAAAGTGGTTATTCAACATAAGGCATCATCTAATTGACATTTTGAATCATTTTTGGTACAGTCCAAAAAATCAATTTTCGGATGAAAAACGATGACTCCGGACATGTCGAACGTTCCCAAAATGGTCTATAATGATGAAATTTTAACATTTAATCTTTTGACTCTAAATGACTGTTGGATGTGAAATATGACTTTTTCAACTAAAATAAGTGTGTTTAAAGTCATTTCTGTGACTGAAACGGGTCAAAATTGAAGCTTTTGAGTAAGCAAAACTCTGTAAAAATGGCAATTTTGGTCACTGTGAGGGTTTAAAAAGTGGTTAATTAACATGAGGCACGATCCAATTGACATTTTGAATCATTTTTGGTACAGTCCAAAAAATCAATTTTCGGATGAAAAACGATGACTCCGGACATGTCGAACGTTCCCAAAATGGTCTATAATGATGACATTTTAACATTTAATCTTTTGACTCTTAATGACTGTTGGATGTGCATTATGACTTTTTCAACTAAAATAAGTGTGTTTAAAGTCATTTCTGTGCCTGAAACGGGTCAAAATTGTAGCTTTTGAGTATGCAAAACTCTGTAAAAATGGCAATTTTGGTCACTGAGAGGGTTTAAAAAGTGGTTATTCAACATAAGGCATCATCTAATTGACATTTTGAATCATTTTTGGTACAGTCCAAAAAATCAATTTTCGGATGAAAAACGATGACTCCGGACATGTCGAACGTTCCCAAAATGGTCTATAATGATGAAATTTTAACATTTAATCTTTTGACCCTAAATAACTGTTGGATGTGAATTATGACTTTTTCAACTAAAATAAGTGTGTTTAAAGTCATTTCTGTGCCTGAAACGGGTCAAAATTGAAGCTTTTGAGTAAGCAAAACTCTGTAAAAATGGCAATTTTGGTCACTGTGAGGGTTTAAAAAGTGGTTATTCAACATGAGGCACGATCCAATTGACATTTTGAATCATTTTTGGTACAGTCCAAAAAATCAATTTTCGGATGAAAAACAATGACTCCGGACATGTCGAACGTTCCCAAAATGGTCTATAATGATGAAATTTTAACATTTATTCTTTTGACTCTAAATGACTGTTGGATGTGCATTATGACTTTTTCAACTAAAATAAGTGTGTTTAAAGTCATTTCTGTGCCTGAAACGGGTCAAAATTGAATCTTTTGAGTAAGCCAAACTCTGTATAAATGGCAATTTTGGTCACTGTGAGGGTTTAAAAAGTGGTTATTCAACATGAGGCACGATCCAATTGACATTTTGAATCATTTTTGGTACAGTCCAAAAAATCAATTTTCGGATGAAAAACAATGACTCCGGACATGTCGAACGTTCCCAAAATGGTCTATAATGATGAAATTTTAACATTTATTCTTTTGACTCTAAATGACTGTTGGATGTGCATTATGACTTTTTCAACTAAAATAAGTGTGTTTAAAGTCATTTCTGTGCCTGAAACGGGTCAAAATTGAAGCTTTTGAGTATGCAAAACTCTGTAAAAATGGCAATTTTGGTCACTGAGAGGGTTTAAAAAGTGGTTATTCAACATAAGGCATCATCTAATTGACATTTTGAATCATTTTTGGTACAGTCCAAAAAAATCAATTTTCGGATGAAAAACGATGACTCCGGACATGTCGAACGTTCCCAAAATGGTCTATAATGATGAAATTTTAACATTTAATCTTTTGACCCTAAATAACTGTTGGATGTGAATTATGACTTTTTCAACTAAAATAAGTGTGTTTAAAGTCATTTCTGTGCCTGAAACGGGTCAAAATTGAATCTTTTGAGTAAGCAAAACTCTGTAAAAATGGCAATTTTGGTCACTGTGAGGGTTTAAAAAGTGGTTAATTAACATGAGGCACGATCCAATTGACATTTTGAATCATTTTTGGTACAGTCCAAAAAATCAATTTTCGGATGAAAAACGATGACTCCGGACATGTCGAACGTTCCCAAAATGGTCTATAATGATGACATTTTAACATTTAATCTTTTGACTCTTAATGACTGTTGGATGTGCATTATGACTTTTTCAACTATAATAAGTGTGTTTAAAGTCATTTCTGTGCCTGAAACGGGTCAAAATTGTAGCTTTTGAGTATGCAAAACTCTGTAAAAATGGCAATTTTGGTCACTGAGAGGGTTTAAAAAGTGGTTATTCAACATAAGGCATTATCTAATTGACATTTTGAATCATTTTTGGTACAGTCCAAAAAATCAATTTTCGGACGAAAAACGATGACTCCGGACATGTCGAACGTTCCCAAAATGGTCTATAATGATGAAATTTTAACATTTAATCTTTTGACCCTAAATAACTGTTGGATGTGAATTATGACTTTTTCAACTAAAATAAGTGTGTTTAAAGTCATTTCTGTGCCTGAAACGGGTCAAAATTGAAGCTTTTGAGTAAGCAAAACTCTGTAAAAATGGCAATTTTGGTCACTGTGAGGGTTTAAAAAGTGGTTATTCAACATGAGGCACGATCCAATTGACATTTTGAATCATTTTTGGTACAGTCCAAAAAATCAATTTTCGGATGAAAAACAATGACTCCGGACATGTCGAACGTTCCCAAAATGGTCTATAATGATGAAATTTTAACATTTAATCTTTTGACTCTAAATGACTGTTGGATGTGCATTATGACTTTTTCAACTAAAATAAGTGTGTTTAAAGTCATTTCTGTGCCTGAAACGGGTCAAAATTGAATCTTTTGAGTAAGCCAAACTCTGTATAAATGGCAATTTTGGTCACTGTGAGGGTTTAAAAAGTGGTTATTCAACATGAGGCACGATCCAATTGACATTTTGAATCATTTTTGGTACAGTCCAAAAAATCAATTTTCGGATGAAAAACAATGACTCCGGACATGTCGAACGTTCCCAAAATGGTCTATAATGATGAAATTTTAACATTTATTCTTTTGACTCTAAATGACTGTTGGATGTGCATTATGACTTTTTCAACTAAAATAAGTGTGTTTAAAGTCATTTCTGTGCCTGAAACGGGTCAAAATTGAAGCTTTTGAGTATGCAAAACTCTGTAAAAATGGCAATTTTGGTCACTGAGAGGGTTTAAAAAGTGGTTATTCAACATAAGGCATCATCTAATTGACATTTTGAATCATTTTTGGTACAGTCCAAAAAATCAATTTTCGGATGAAAAACGATGACTCCGGACATGTCGAACGTTCCCAAAATGGTCTATAATGATGAAATTTTAACATTTAATCTTTTGACCCTAAATAACTGTTGGATGTGAATTATGACTTTTTCAACTAAAATAAGTGTGTTTAAAGTCATTTCTGTGCCTGAAACTGGTCAAAATTGAAGCTTTTGAGTAAGCAAAATTCTGTAAAAATGGCAATTTTGGTCACTGTGAGGGTTTAAAAAGTGGTTATTCAACATGAGGCACGATCCAATTGACATTTTGAATCATTTTTGGTACAGTCCAAAAAATCAATTTTCGGATGAAAAACAATGACTCCGGACATGTCGAACGTTCCCAAAATGGTCTATAATGATGACATTTTAACATTTAATCTTTAGACTCTAAATGACTGTTGGATGTGCATTATGACTTTTTCAACTAAAATAAGTGTGTTTAAAGTCATTTCTGTGCCTGAAACGGGTCAAAATTGAATCTTTTGAGTAAGCAAAACTCTGTAAAAATGGCAATTTTGGTCACTGTGAGGGTTTAAAAAGTGGTTATTCAACATGAGGCACGATCCAATTGACATTTTGAATCATTTTTGGTACAGTCCAAAAAATCAATTTTCGGATGAAAAACGATGACTCCGGACATGTCGAATGTTCCCAAAATGGTCTATAATGATGAAATTTTAACATTTAATCTTTTGACTCTAAATGACTGTTGGATGTGAATTATGACTTTTTCAACTAACAAAAGTGTGTTTAAAGTCATTTCTGTGCCTGAAACGGGTCAAAATTGAAGCTTTTGAGTAAGCAAAACTCTGTAAAAATGGCAATTTTGGTCACTGTGAGGGTTTAAAAAGTGGTTAATTAACATGAGGCACGATCCAATTGACATTTTGAATCATTTTTGGTACAGTCCAAAAAATCAATTTTCGGATGAAAAACGATGACTCCGGACATGTCGAACGTTCCCAAAATGGTCTATAATGATGAAATTTTAACATTTAATCTTTTGACTCTAAATGACTGTTGGATGTGAATTATGACTTTTTCAACTAACATAAGTGTGTTTAAAGTCATTTCTGTGCCTGAAACGGGTCAAAATTGAAGCTTTTGAGTAAGCAAAACTCTGTAAAAATGGCACTTTTGGTCACTGTGAGGGTTTAAAAAGTGGTTATTCAACATGAGGCACGATCCAATTGACATTTTGAATCATTTTTGGTACAGTCCAAATAATCAATTTTCGGATGAAAAACGATGACTCCGGACATGTCGAACGTTCCCAAAATGGTCTATAATGATGAAATTTTACCATTTAATCTTTTGACTCTAAATGACTGTTGGATGTGCATTATGACTTTTTCAACTATAATAAGTGTGTTTAAAGTCATTTCTGTGCCTGAAACGGGTCAAAATTGTAGCTTTTGAGTATGCAAAACTCTGTAAAAATGGCAATTTTGGTCACTGAGAGGGTTTAAAAAGTGGTTATTCAACATAAGGCATCATCTAATTGACATTTTGAATCATTTTTGGTACAGTCCAAAAAATCAAATTTCGGATGAAAAACGATGACTCCGGACATGTCGAACGTTCCCAAAATGGTCTATAATGATGAAATTTTAACATTTAATCTTTTGACTCTAAATAACTGTTGGATGTGAATTATGACTTTTTCAACTAAAATAAGTGTGTTTAAAGTCATTTCTGTGCCTGAAACGGGTCAAAATTGAAGCTTTTGAGTAAGCAAAACTCTGTGAATTGTCAATTTTGGTCACTGTGAGGGTTTAAAAAGTGGTTATTCAACATGAGGCACAATCCAATTGACATTTTGAATCATTTTTGGTACAGTCCAAAAAATCCATTTTCGGATGAAAAACAATGACTCCGGACATGTCGAACGTTCCCAAAATGGTCTATAATGATGAAATTTTAACATTTAATCTTTTGACTCTAAATGACTGTTGGATGTACATTATGACTTTTTCAACTAAAATAAGTGTGTTTAAAGTCATTTCTGTGCCTGAAACGGGTCAAAATTGAAGCTTTTGAGTAAGCAAAACTCTGTAAAAATGGCAATTTTGGTCACTGTGAGGGTTTAAAAAGTGGTTAATTAACATGAGGCACGATCCAATTGACATTTTGAATCATTTTTGGTACAGTCCAAAAAATCAATTTTCGGATGAAAAACGATGACTCCGGACATGTCGAACGGTACCAAAATGGTCTATAATGATGAAATTTTAACATTTAATCTTTTGACTCTAAATGACTGTTGGATGTGAATTATGACTTTTTCAACTAAAATAAGTGTGTTTAAAGTCATTTCTGTGACTGAAACGGGTCAAAATTGAAGCTTTTGAGTAAGCAAAACTCTGTAAAAATGGCCATTTTGGTCACTGTGAGGGTTTAAAAAGTGGGTATTCAACATGAGGCACGATCCAATAGACATTTTGAATCATTTTTGGTACAGTCCAAATAATCAATTTTCGGATGAAAAACGATGACTCCGGACATGTCGAACGTTCCCAAAATGGTCTATAATGATGAAATTTTACCATTTAATCTTTTGACTCTAAATGACTGTTGGATGTGCATTATGACTTTTTCAACTATAATAAGTGTGTTTAAAGTCATTTCTGTGCCTGAAACGGGTCAAAATTGTAGCTTTTGAGTATGCAAAACTCTGTAAAAATGGCAATTTTGGTCACTGAGAGGGTTTAAAAAGTGGTTATTCAACATAAGGCATCATCTAATTGACATTTTGAATCATTTTTGGTACAGTCCAAAAAATCAAATTTCGGATGAAAAACGATGACTCCGGACATGTCGAACGTTCCCAAAATGGTCTATAATGATGAAATTTTAACATTTAATCTTTTGACTCTAAATAACTGTTGGATGTGAATTATGACTTTTTCAACTAAAATAAGTGTGTTTAAAGTCATTTCTGTGCCTGAAACGGGTCAAAATTGAAGCTTTTGAGTAAGCAAAACTCTGTGAATTGTCAATTTTGGTCACTGTGAGGGTTTAAAAAGTGGTTATTCAACATGAGGCACAATCCAATTGACATTTTGAATCATTTTTGGTACAGTCCAAAAAATCCATTTTCGGATGAAAAACAATGACTCCGGACATGTCGAACGTTCCCAAAATGGTCTATAATGATGAAATTTTAACATTTAATCTTTTGACTCTAAATGACTGTTGGATGTACATTATGACTTTTTCAACTAAAATAAGTGTGTTTAAAGTCATTTCTGTGCCTGAAACGGGTCAAAATTGAAGCTTTTGAGTAAGCAAAACTCTGTAAAAATGGCAATTTTGGTCACTGTGAGGGTTTAAAAAGTGGTTAATTAACATGAGGCACGATCCAATTGACATTTTGAATCATTTTTGGTACAGTCCAAAAAATCAATTTTCGGATGAAAAACGATGACTCCGGACATGTCGAACGGTACCAAAATGGTCTATAATGATGAAATTTTAACATTTAATCTTTTGACTCTAAATGACTGTTGGATGTGAATTATGACTTTTTCAACTAAAATAAGTGTGTTTAAAGTCATTTCTGTGACTGAAACGGGTCAAAATTGAAGCTTTTGAGTAAGCAAAACTCTGTAAAAATGGCCATTTTGGTCACTGTGAGGGTTTAAAAAGTGGGTATTCAACATGAGGCACGATCCAATAGACATTTTGAATCATTTTGGGTACAGTCCAAAAAATCAATTTTCGGATGAAAAACGATGACTCCGGACATGTCGAACGTTCCCAAAATGGTCTATAATGATGACATTTTAACATTTAATCTTTTGACTCTAAATGACTGTTGGATGTGCATTATGACTTTTTCAACTAAAATAAGTGTGTTTAAAGTCATTTCTGTGCCTGAAACGGGTCAAAATTGAAGCTTTTGAGTATGCAAAACTCTGTAAAAATGGCAATTTTGGTCACTGAGAGGGTTTAAAAAGTGGTTATTCAACATAAGGCATCATCTAATTGACATTTTGAATCATTTTTGGTACAGTCCAAAAAATCAATTTTCGGATGAAAAACGATGACTCCGGACATGTCGAACGTTCCCAAAATGGTCTATAATGATGAAATTTTAACATTTAATCTTTTGACCCTAAATAACTGTTGGATGTGAATTATGACTTTTTCAACTAAAATAAGTGTGTTTAAAGTCATTTCTGTGCCTGAAACGGGTCAAAATTGAAGCTTTTGAGTAAGCAAAACTCTGTAAAAATGGCAATTTTGGTCACTGTGAGGGTTTAAAAAGTGGTTATTCAACATGAGGCACGATCCAATTGACATTTTGAATCATTTTTGGTACAGTCCAAAAAATCAATTTTCGGATGAAAAACAATGACTCCGGACATGTCGAACGTTCCCAAAATGGTCTATAATGATGAAATTTTAACATTTAATCTTTTGACTCTAAATGACTGTTGGATGTGCATTATGACTTTTTCAACTAAAATAAGTGTGTTTAAAGTCATTTCTGTGCCTGAAACGGGTCAAAATTGAATCTTTTGAGTAAGCCAAACTCTGTATAAATGGCAATTTTGGTCACTGTGAGGGTTTAAAAAGTGGTTATTCAACATGAGGCACGATCCAATTGACATTTTGAATCATTTTTGGTACAGTCCAAAAAATCAATTTTCGGATGAAAAACAATGACTCCGGACATGTCGAACGTTCCCAAAATGGTCTATAATGATGAAATTTTAACATTTATTCTTTTGACTCTAAATGACTGTTGGATGTGCATTATGACGTTTTCAACTAAAATAAGTGTGTTTAAAGTCATTTCTGTGCCTGAAACTGGTCAAAATTGAAGCTTTTGAGTAAGCAAAATTCTGTAAAAATGGTAATTTTGGTCACTGTGAGGGTTTAAAAAGTGGTTATTCAACATGAGGCACGATCCAATTGACATTTTGAATCATTTTTGGTACAGTCCAAAAAATCAATTTTCGGATGAAAAACAATGACTCCGGACATGTCGAACGTTCCCAAAATGGTCTATAATGATGAAATTTTAACATTTAATCTTTAGACTCTAAATGACTGTTGGATGTGCATTATGACTTTTTCAACTAAAATAAGTGTGTTTAAAGTCATTTCTGTGCCTGAATTGGGTCAAAATTGAATCTTTTGAGTAAGCAAAACTCTGTAAAAATGGCAATTTTGGTCACTGTGAGGGTTTAAAAAGTGGTTATTCAACATGAGGCACGATCCAATTGACATTTTGAATCATTTTTGGTACAGTCCAAAAAATCAATTTTCGGATGAAAAACGATGACTCCGGACATGTCGAACGTTCCCAAAATGGTCTATAATGATGAAATTTTAACATTTAATCTTTTGACTCTAAATGACTGTTGGATGTGAATTATGACTTTTTCAACTAACATAAGTGTGTTTAAAGTCATTTCTGTGCATGAAACGGGTCAAAATTGAAGCTTTTGAGTAAGCAAAACTCTGTAAAAATGGCACTTTTGGTCACTGTGAGGGTTTAAAAAGTGGTTATTCAACATGAGGCACGATCCAATTGACATTTTGAATCATTTTTGGTACAGTCCAAAAAATCAATTTTCGGATGAAAAACGATGACTCCGGACATGTCGAACGTTCCCAAAATGGTCTATAATGATGAAATTTTACCATTTAATCTTTTGACTCTAAATGACTGTTGGATGTGCATTATGACTTTTTCAACTATAA
The DNA here is from genome assembly GCF_964263255.1 of Lissotriton vulgaris. NCBI lineage: Eukaryota > Metazoa > Chordata > Amphibia > Caudata > Salamandridae > Lissotriton > Lissotriton vulgaris. The sequence continues at coordinate 838,492 of NW_028253574.1, forward strand.
TAAGTGTGTTTAAAGTCATTTCTGTGCCTGAAACGGGTCAAAATTGTAGCTTTTGAGTATGCAAAACTCTGTAAAAATGGCAATTTTGGTCACTGAGAGGGTTTAAAAAGTGGTTATTCAACATAAGGCATCATCTAATTGACATTTTGAATCATTTTTGGTACAGTCCAAAAAATCAATTTTCGGATGAAAAACGATGACTCCGGACATGTCGAACGTTCCCAAAATGGTCTATAATGATGAAATTTTAACATTTAATCTTTTGACTCTAAATAACTGTTGGATGTGAATTATGACTTTTTCAACTAAAATAAGTGTGTTTAAAGTCATTTCTGTGCCTGAAACGGGTCAAAATTGAAGCTTTTGAGTAAGCAAAACTCTGTGAATTGTCAATTTTGGTCACTGTGAGGGTTTAAAAAGTGGTTAATTAACATGAGGCACGATCCAATTGACATTTTGAATCATTTTTGGTACAGTCCAAAAAATCAATTTTCGGATGAAAAACGATGACTCCGGACATGTCGAACGTTCCCAAAATGGTCTATAATGATGAAATTTTAACATTTAATCTTTTGACTCTAAATGACTGTTGGATGTGAATTATGACTTTTTCAACTAAAATAAGTGTGTTTAAAGTCATTTCTGTGCCTGAAACGGGTCAAAATTGTAGCTTTTGAGTATGCAAAACTCTGTAAAAATGGCAATTTTGGTCACTGAGAGGGTTTAAAAAGTGGTTATTCAACATAAGGCATCATCTAATTGACATTTTGAATCATTTTTGGTACAGTCCAAAAAATCAATTTTCGGATGAAAAACGATGACTCCGGACATGTCGAACGTTCCCAAAATGGTCTATAATGATGAAATTTTAACATTTAATCTTTTGACCCTAAATAACTGTTGGATGTGAATTATGACTTTTTCAACTAAAATAAGTGTGTTTAAAGTCATTTCTGTGCCTGAAACGGGTCAAAATTGAAGCTTTTGAGTAAGCAAAACTCTGTAAAAATGGCAATTTTGGTCACTGTGAGGGTTTAAAAAGTGGTTATTCAACATGAGGCACGATCCAATTGACATTTTGAATCATTTTTGGTACAGTCCAAAAAATCAATTTTCGGATGAAAAACAATGACTCCGGACATGTCGAACGTTCCCAAAATGGTCTATAATGATGAAATTTTAACATTTAATCTTTTGACTCTAAATTACTGTTGGATGTGCATTATGACTTTTTCAACTAAAATAAGTGTGTTTAAAGTCATTTCTGTGCCTGAAACGGGTCAAAATTGAATCTTTTGAGTAAGCAAAACTCTGTAAAAATGGCAATTTTGGTCACTGTGAGGGTTTAAAAAGTGGTTATTCAACATGAGGCACGATCCAATTGACATTTTGAATCATTTTTGGTACAGTCCAAAAAATCAATTTTCGGATGAAAAACAATGACTCCGGACATGTCGAACGTTCCCAAAATGGTCTATAATGATGAAATTTTAACATTTATTCTTTTGACTCTAAATGACTGTTGGATGTGCATTATGACTTTTTCAACTAAAATAAGTGTGTTTAAAGTCATTTCTGTGCCTGAAACGGGTCAAAATGGAAGCTTTTGAGTAAGCAAAACTCTGTAAAAATGGCACTTTTGGTCACTGTGAGGGTTTAAAAAGTGGTTATTCAACATGAGGCACGATCCAATTGACATTTTGAATCATTTTTGGTACAGTCCAAAAAATCAATTTTCGGATGAAAAACGATGACTCCGGACATGTCGAACGTTCCCAAAATGGTCTATAATGATGAAATTTTAACATTTAATCTTTTGACTCTAAATGACTGTTGGATGTGAATTATGACTTTTTCAACTAAAATAAGTGTGTTTAAAGTCATTTCTGTGACTGAAACGGGTCAAAATTGAAGCTTTTGAGTAAGCAAAACTCTGTAAAAATGGCCATTTTGGTCACTGTGAGGGTTTAAAAAGTGGGTATTCAACATGAGGCACGATCCAATAGACATTTTGAATCATTTTGGGTACAGTCCAAAAAATCAATTTTCGGATGAAAAACGATGACTCCGGACATGTCGAACGTTCCCAAAATGGTCTATAATGATGAAATTTTAACATTTAATCTTTTGACTCTAAATGACTGTTGGATGTGCATTATGACTTTTTCAACTATAATAAGTGTGTTTAAAGTCATTTCTGTGCCTGAAACGGGTCAAAATTGTAGCTTTTGAGTATGCAAAACTCTGTAAAAATGGCAATTTTGGTCACTGAGAGGGTTTAAAAAGTGGTTATTCAACATAAGGCATCATCTAATTGACATTTTGAATCATTTTTGGTACAGTCCAAAAAATCAATTTTCGGATGAAAAACGATGACTCCGGACATGTCGAACGTTCCCAAAATGGTCTATAATGATGAAATTTTAACATTTAATCTTTTGACTCTAAATGACTGTTGGATGTGAATTATGACTTTTTCAACTAACATAAGTGTGTTTAAAGTCATTTCTGTGCCTGAAACGGGTCAAAATTGAAGCTTTTGAGTAAGCAAAACTCTGTAAAAATGGCACTTTTGGTCACTGTGAGGGTTTAAAAAGTGGTTATTCAACATGAGGCACGATCCAATTGACATTTTGAATCATTTTTGGTACAGTCCAAAAAATCCATTTTCGGATGAAAAACGATGACTCCGGACATGTCGAACGTTCCCAAAATGGTCTATAATGATGAAATTTTAACATTTAATCTTTTGACTCTAAATGACTGTTGGATGTGAATTATGACTTTTTCAACTAAAATAAGTGTGTTTAAAGTCATTTCTGTGACTGAAACGGGTCAAAATTGAAGCTTTTGAGTAAGCAAAACTCTGTAAAAATGGCCATTTTGGTCACTGTGAGGGTTTAAAAAGTGGGTATTCAACATGAGGCACGATCCAATAGACATTTTGAATCATTTTGGGTACAGTCCAAAAAATCAATTTTCGGATGAAAAACGATGACTCCGGACATGTCGAACGTTCCCAAAATGGTCTATAATGATGAAATTTTAACATTTAATCTTTTGACCCTAAATAACTGTTGGATGTGAATAATGACTTTTTCAACTAAAATAAGTGTGTTTAAAGTCATTTCTGTGCCTGAAACGGGTCAAAATTGAAGCTTTTGAGTAAGCAAAACTCTGTAAAAATGTCAATTTTGGTCACTGTGAGGGTTTAAAAAGTGGTTATTCAACATGAGGCACGATCCAATTGACATTTTGAATCATTTTTGGTACAGTCCAAAAAATCAATTTTCGGATGAAAAACAATGACTCCGGACATGTCGAACGTTCCCAAAATGGTCTATAATGATGAAATTTTAACATTTAATCTTTTGACTCTAAATGACTGTTGGATGTGCATTATGACTTTTTCAACTAAAATAAGTGTGTTTAAAGTCATTTCTGTGCCTGAAACGGGTCAAAATTGAATCTTTTGAGTAAGCAAAACTCTGTAAAAATGGCCATTTTGGTCACTGTGAGGGTTTAAAAAGTGGGTATTCAACATGAGGCACGATCCAATAGACATTTTGAATCATTTTGGGTACAGTCCAAAAAATCAATTTTCGGATGAAAAACGATGACTCCGGACATGTCGAACGTTCCCAAAATGGTCTATAATGATGAAATTTTAACATTTAATCTTTTGACTCTAAATAACTGTTGGATGTGAATTATGACTTTTTCAACTAAAATAAGTGTGTTTAAAGTCATTTCTGTGCCTGAAACGGGTCAAAATTGAAGCTTTTGAGTAAGCAAAACTCTGTGAATTGTCAATTTTGGTCACTGTGAGGGTTTAAAAAGTGGTTAATTAACATGAGGCACGATCCAATTGACATTTTGAATCATTTTTGGTACAGTCCAAAAAATCAATTTTCGGATGAAAAACGATGACTCCGGACATGTCGAACGTTCCCAAAATGGTCTATAATGATGAAATTTTAACATTTAATCTTTTGACTCTAAATGACTGTTGGATGTGAATTATGACTTTTTCAACTAAAATAAGTGTGTTTAAAGTCATTTCTGTGCCTGAAACGGGTCAAAATTGTAGCTTTTGAGTATGCAAAACTCTGTAAAAATGGCAATTTTGGTCACTGAGAGGGTTTAAAAAGTGGTTATTCAACATAAGGCATCATCTAATTGACATTTTGAATCATTTTTGGTACAGTCCAAAAAATCAATTTTCGGATGAAAAACGATGACTCCGGACATGTCGAACGTTCCCAAAATGGTCTATAATGATGAAATTTTAACATTTAATCTTTTGACCCTAAATAACTGTTGGATGTGAATTATGACTTTTTCAACTAAAATAAGTGTGTTTAAAGTCATTTCTGTGCCTGAAACGGGTCAAAATTGAAGCTTTTGAGTAAGCAAAACTCTGTAAAAATGGCAATTTTGGTCACTGTGAGGGTTTAAAAAGTGGTTATTCAACATGAGGCACGATCCAATTGACATTTTGAATCATTTTTGGTACAGTCCAAAAAATCAATTTTCGGATGAAAAACAATGACTCCGGACATGTCGAACGTTCCCAAAATGGTCTATAATGATGAAATTTTAACATTTAATCTTTTGACTCTAAATTACTGTTGGATGTGCATTATGACTTTTTCAACTAAAATAAGTGTGTTTAAAGTCATTTCTGTGCCTGAAACGGGTCAAAATTGAATCTTTTGAGTAAGCAAAACTCTGTAAAAATGGCAATTTTGGTCACTGTGAGGGTTTAAAAAGTGGTTATTCAACATGAGGCACGATCCAATTGACATTTTGAATCATTTTTGGTACAGTCCAAAAAATCAATTTTCGGATGAAAAACAATGACTCCGGACATGTCGAACGTTCCCAAAATGGTCTATACTGATGAAATTTTAACATTTATTCTTTTGACTCTAAATGACTGTTGGATGTGCATTATGACTTTTTCAACTAAAATAAGTGTGTTTAAAGTCATTTCTGTGCCTGAAACGGGTCAAAATGGAAGCTTTTGAGTAAGCAAAACTCTGTAAAAATGGCACTTTTGGTCACTGTGAGGGTTTAAAAAGTGGTTATTCAACATGAGGCACGATCCAATTGACATTTTGAATCATTTTTGGTACAGTCCAAAAAAATCAATTTTCGGATGAAAAACGATGACTCCGGACATGTCGAACGTTCCCAAAATGGTCTATAATGATGAAATTTTAACATTTAATCTTTTGACTCTAAATGACTGTTGGATGTGAATTATGACTTTTTCAACTAAAATAAGTGTGTTTAAAGTCATTTCTGTGACTGAAACGGGTCAAAATTGAAGCTTTTGAGTAAGCAAAACTCTGTAAAAATGGCCATTTTGGTCACTGTGAGGGTTTAAAAAGTGGGTATTCAACATGAGGCACGATCCAATAGACATTTTGAATCATTTTGGGTACAGTCCAAAAAATCAATTTTCGGATGAAAAACGATGACTCCGGACATGTCGAACGTTCCCAAAATGGTCTATAATGATGAAATTTTAACATTTAATCTTTTGACTCTAAATGACTGTTGGATGTGCATTATGACTTTTTCAACTATAATAAGTGTGTTTAAAGTCATTTCTGTGCCTGAAACGGGTCAAAATTGTAGCTTTTGAGTATGCAAAACTCTGTAAAAATGGCAATTTTGGTCACTGAGAGGGTTTAAAAAGTGGTTATTCAACATAAGGCATCATCTAATTGACATTTTGAATCATTTTTGGTACAGTCCAAAAAATCAATTTTCGGATGAAAAACGATGACTCCGGACATGTCGAACGTTCCCAAAATGGTCTATAATGATGAAATTTTAACATTTAATCTTTTGACTCTAAATGACTGTTGGATGTGCATTATGACTTTTTCAACTATAATAAGTGTGTTTAAAGTCATTTCTGTGCCTGAAACGGGTCAAAATTGTAGCTTTTGAGTATGCAAAACTCTGTAAAAATGGCAATTTTGGTCACTGAGAGGGTTTAAAAAGTGGTTATTCAACATAAGGCATCATCTAATTGACATTTTGAATCATTTTTGGTACAGTCCAAAAAATCAATTTTCGGATGAAAAACGATGACTCCGGACATGTCGAACGTTCCCAAAATGGTCTATAATGATGAAATTTTAACATTTAATCTTTTGACCCTAAATAACTGTTGGATGTGAATAATGACTTTTTCAACTAAAATAAGTGTGTTTAAAGTCATTTCTGTGCCTGAAACGGGTCAAAATTGAAACTTTTGAGTAAGCAAAACTCTGTAAAAATGGCAATTTTGGTCACTGTGAGGGTTTAAAAAGTGGTTATTCAACATGAGGCACGATCCAATTGACATTTTGAATCATTTTTGGTACAGTCCAAAAAATCAATTTTCGGATGAAAAACAATGACTCCGGACATGTCGAACGTTCCCAAAATGGTCTATAATGATGAAATTTTAACATTTAATCTTTTGACTCTAAATGACTGTTGGATGTGCATTATGACTTTTTCAACTAAAATAAGTGTGTTTAAAGTCATTTCTGTGCCTGAAACGGGTCAAAATTGAATCTTTTGAGTAAGCAAAACTCTGTAAAAATGGCACTTTTGGTCACTGTGAGGGTTTAAAAAGTGGTTATTCAACATGAGGCACGATCCAATTGACATTTTGAATCATTTTTGGTACAGTCCAAAAAATCAATTTTCGGATGAAAAACGATGACTCCGGACATGTCGAACGTTCCCAAAATGGTCTATAATGATGAAATTTTAACATTTAATCTTTTGACTCTAAATGACTGTTGGATGTGAATTATGACTTTTTCAATTAAAATAAGTGTGTTTAAAGTCATTTCTGTGACTGAAACGGGTCAAAATTGAAGCTTTTGAGTAAGCAAAACTCTGTAAAAATGGCCATTTTGGTCACTGTGAGGGTTTAAAAAGTGGGTATTCAACATGAGGCACGATCCAATAGACATTTTGAATCATTTTGGGTACAGTCCAAAAAATCAATTTTCGGATGAAAAACGATGACTCCGGACATGTCGAACGTTCCCAAAATGGTCTATAATGATGAAATTTTAACATTTAATCTTTTGACTCTAAATGACTGTTGGATGTGCATTATGACTTTTTCAACTATAATAAGTGTGTTTAAAGTCATTTCTGTGCCTGAAACGGGTCAAAATTGTAGCTTTTGAGTATGCAAAACTCTGTAAAAATGGCAATTTTGGTCACTGTGAGGGTTTAAAAAGTGGTTATTCAACATGAGGCACGATCCAATTGACATTTTGAATCATTTTTGGTACAGTCCAAAAAATCCATTTTCGGATGAAAAACGATGACTCCGGACATGTCGAACGTTCCCAAAATGGTCTATAATGATGAAATTTTAACATTTAATCTTTTGACTCTAAATGACTGTTGGATGTGAATTATGACTTTTTCAACTAAAATAAGTGTGTTTAAAGTCATTTCTGTGACTGAAACGGGTCAAAATTGAAGCTTTTGAGTAAGCAAAACTCTGTAAAAATGGCCATTTTGGTCACTGTGAGGGTTTAAAAAGTGGGTATTCAACATGAGGCACGATCCAATAGACATTTTGAATCATTTTGGGTACAGTCCAAAAAATCAATTTTCGGATGAAAAACGATGACTCCGGACATGTCGAACGTTCCCAAAATGGTCTATAATGATGAAATTTTAACATTTAATCTTTTGACTCTAAATGACTGTTGGATGTGCATTATGACTTTTTCAACTATAATAAGTGTGTTTAAAGTCATTTCTGTGCCTGAAACGGGTCAAAATTGTAGCTTTTGAGTATGCAAAACTCTGTAAAAATGGCAATTTTGGTCACTGAGAGGGTTTAAAAAGTGGTTATTCAACATAAGGCATCATCTAATTGACATTTTGAATCATTTTTGGTACAGTCCAAAAAATCAATTTTCGGATGAAAAACGATGACTCCGGACATGTCGAACGTTCCCAAAATGGTCTATAATGATGAAATTTTAACATTTAATCTTTTGACCCTAAATAACTGTTGGATGTGAATAATGACTTTTTCAACTAAAATAAGTGTGTTTAAAGTCATTTCTGTGCCTGAAACGGGTCAAAATTGAAACTTTTGAGTAAGCAAAACTCTGTAAAAATGGCAATTTTGGTCACTGTGAGGGTTTAAAAAGTGGTTATTCAACATGAGGCACGATCCAATTGACATTTTGAATCATTTTTGGTACAGTCCAAAAAATCAATTTTCGGATGAAAAACAATGACTCCGGACATGTCGAACGTTCCCAAAATGGTCTATAATGATGAAATTTTAACATTTAATCTTTTGACTCTAAATGACTGTTGGATGTGCATTATGACTTTTTCAACTAAAATAAGTGTGTTTAAAGTCATTTCTGTGCCTGAAACGGGTCAAAATTGAATCTTTTGAGTAAGCAAAACTCTGTAAAAATGGCACTTTTGGTCACTGTGAGGGTTTAAAAAGTGGTTATTCAACATGAGGCACGATCCAATTGACATTTTGAATCATTTTTGGTACAGTCCAAAAAATCAATTTTCGGATGAAAAACGATGACTCCGGACATGTCGAACGTTCCCAAAATGGTCTATAATGATGAAATTTTAACATTTAATCTTTTGACTCTAAATGACTGTTGGATGTGAATTATGACTTTTTCAATTAAAATAAGTGTGTTTAAAGTCATTTCTGTGACTGAAACGGGTCAAAATTGAAGCTTTTGAGTAAGCAAAACTCTGTAAAAATGGCCATTTTGGTCACTGTGAGGGTTTAAAAAGTGGGTATTCAACATGAGGCACGATCCAATAGACATTTTGAATCATTTTGGGTACAGTCCAAAAAATCAATTTTCGGATGAAAAACGATGACTCCGGACATGTCGAACGTTCCCAAAATGGTCTATAATGATGAAATTTTAACATTTAATCTTTTGACTCTAAATGACTGTTGGATGTGCATTATGACTTTTTCAACTATAATAAGTGTGTTTAAAGTCATTTCTGTGCCTGAAACGGGTCAAAATTGTAGCTTTTGAGTATGCAAAACTCTGTAAAAATGGCAATTTTGGTCACTGTGAGGGTTTAAAAAGTGGTTATTCAACATGAGGCACGATCCAATTGACATTTTGAATCATTTTTGGTACAGTCCAAAAAATCCATTTTCGGATGAAAAACGATGACTCCGGACATGTCGAACGTTCCCAAAATGGTCTATAATGATGAAATTTTAACATTTAATCTTTTGACTCTAAATGACTGTTGGATGTGAATTATGACTTTTTCAACTAAAATAAGTGTGTTTAAAGTCATTTCTGTGACTGAAACGGGTCAAAATTGAAGCTTTTGAGTAAGCAAAACTCTGTAAAAATGGCCATTTTGGTCACTGTGAGGGTTTAAAAAGTGGGTATTCAACATGAGGCACGATCCAATAGACATTTTGAATCATTTTGGGTACAGTCCAAAAAATCAATTTTCGGATGAAAAACGATGACTCCGGACATGTCGAACGTTCCCAAAATGGTCTATAATGATGAAATTTTAACATTTAATCTTTTGACTCTAAATGACTGTTGGATGTGCATTATGACTTTTTCAACTATAATAAGTGTGTTTAAAGTCATTTCTGTGCCTGAAACGGGTCAAAATTGTAGCTTTTGAGTATGCAAAACTCTGTAAAAATGGCAATTTTGGTCACTGAGAGGGTTTAAAAAGTGGTTATTCAACATAAGGCATCATCTAATTGACATTTTGAATCATTTTTGGTACAGTCCAAAAAATCAATTTTCGAATGAAAAACGATGACTCCGGACATGTCGAACGTTCCCAAAATGGTCTATAATGATGAAATTTTAACATTTAATCTTTTGACCCTAAATAACTGTTGGATGTGAATAATGACTTTTTCAACTAAAATAAGTGTGTTTAAAGTCATTTCTGTGCCTGAAACGGGTCAAAATTGAAGCTTTTGAGTAAGCAAAACTCTGTAAAAATGGCAATTTTGGTCACTGTGAGGGTTTAAAAAGTGGTTATTCAACATGAGGCACGATCCAATTGACATTTTGAATCATTTTTGGTACAGTCCAAAAAATCAATTTTCGGATGAAAAACAATGACTCCGGACATGTCGAACGTTCCCAAAATGGTCTATAATGATGAAATGTTAACATTTAATCTTTTGACTCTAAATGACTGTTGGATGTGCATTATGACTTTTTCAACTAAAATAAGTGTGTTTAAAGTCATTTCTGTGCCTGAAACGGGTCAAAATTGAATCTTTTGAGTAAGCAAAACTCTGTAAAAATGGCAATTTTGGTCACTGTGAGGGTTTAAAAAGTGGTTATTCAACATGAGGCACGATCCAATTGACATTTTGAATCATTTTTGGTACAGTCCAAAAAATCAATTTTCGGATGAAAAACAATGACTCCGGACATGTCGAACGTTCCCAAAATGGTCTATAATGATGAAATTTTAACATTTATTCTTTTGACTCTAAATGACTGTTGGATGTGCATTATGACTTTTTCAACTAAAATAAGTGTGTTTAAAGTCATTTCCGTGCCTGAAACGGGTCAAAATTGAAGCTTTTGAGTAAGCAAAACTCTGTAAAAATGGCCATTTTGGTCACTGTGAGGGTTTAAAAAGTGGGTATTCAACATGAGGCACGATCCAATAGACATTTTGAATCATTTTGGGTACAGTCCAAAAAATCAATTTTCGGATGAAAAACGATGACTCCGGACATGTCGAACGTTCCCAAAATGGTCTATAATGATGAAATTTTAACATTTAATCTTTTGACTCTAAATGACTGTTGGATGTGCATTATGACTTTTTCAACTATAATAAGTGTGTTTAAAGTCATTTCTGTGCCTGAAACGGGTCAAAATTGTAGCTTTTGAGTATGCAAAACTCTGTAAAAATGGCAATTTTGGTCACTGAGAGGGTTTAAAAAGTGGTTATTCAACATAAGGCATCATCTAATTGACATTTTGAATCATTTTTGGTACAGTCCAAAAAATCAATTTTCGGATGAAAAACGATGACTCCGGACATGTCGAACGTTCCCAAAATGGTCTATAATGATGAAATTTTAACATTTAATCTTTTGACTCTAAATAACTGTTGGATGTGAATTATGACTTTTTCAACTAAAATAAGTGTGTTTAAAGTCATTTCTGTGACTGAAACGGGTCAAAATTGAAGCTTTTGAGTAAGCAAAACTCTGTAAAAATGGCAATTTTGGTCACTGTGAGGGTTTAAAAAGTGGTTATTCAACATGAGGCACGATCCAATTGACATTTTGAATCATTTTTGGTACAGTCCAAAAAATCAATTTTCGGATGAAAAACAATGACTCCGGACATGTCGAACGTTCCCAAAATGGTCTATAATGATGAAATTTTAACATTTAATCTTTTGACTCTAAATGACTGTTGGATGTGCATTATGACTTTTTCAACTAAAATAAGTGTGTTTAAAGTCATTTCTGTGCCTGAAACGGGTCAAAATTGAATCTTTTGAGTAAGCCAAACTCTGTATAAATGGCAATTTTGGTCACTGTGAGGGTTTAAAAAGTGGTTATTCAACATGAGGCACGATCCAATTGACATTTTGAATCATTTTTGGTACAGTCCAAAAAATCAATTTTCGGATGAAAAACAATGACTCCGGACATGTCGAACGTTCCCAAAATGGTCTATAATGATGAAATTTTAACATTTATTCTTTTGACTCTAAATGACTGTTGGATGTGCATTATGACTTTTTCAACTAAAATAAGTGTGTTTAAAGTCATTTCTGTGCCTGAAACGGGTCAAAATTGAAGCTTTTGAGTATGCAAAACTCTGTAAAAATGGCAATTTTGGTCACTGAGAGGGTTTAAAAAGTGGTTATTCAACATAAGGCATCATCTAATTGACATTTTGAATCATTTTTGGTACAGTCCAAAAAATCAATTTTCGGATGAAAAACGATGACTCCGGACATGTCGAACGTTCCCAAAATGGTCTATAATGATGAAATTTTAACATTTAATCTTTTGACCCTAAATAACTGTTGGATGTGAATTATGACTTTTTCAACTAAAATAAGTGTGTTTAAAGTCATTTCTGTGCCTGAAACTGGTCAAAATTGAAGCTTTTGAGTAAGCAAAATTCTGTAAAAATGGCAATTTTGGTCACTGTGAGGGTTTAAAAAGTGGTTATTCAACATGAGGCACGATCCAATTGACATTTTGAATCATTTTTGGTACAGTCCAAAAAATCAATTTTCGGATGAAAAACAATGACTCCGGACATGTCGAACGTTCCCAAAATGGTCTATAATGATGACATTTTAACATTTAATCTTTAGACTCTAAATGACTGTTGGATGTGCATTATGACTTTTTCAACTAAAATAAGTGTGTTTAAAGTCATTTCTGTGCCTGAAACGGGTCAAAATTGAATCTTTTGAGTAAGCAAAACTCTGTAAAAATGGCAATTTTGGTCACTGTGAGGGTTTAAAAAGTGGTTATTCAACATGAGGCACGATCCAATTGACATTTTGAATCATTTTTGGTACAGTCCAAAAAATCAATTTTCGGATGAAAAACGATGACTCCGGACATGTCGAATGTTCCCAAAATGGTCTATAATGATGAAATTTTAACATTTAATCTTTTGACTCTAAATGACTGTTGGATGTGAATTATGACTTTTTCAACTAACAAAAGTGTGTTTAAAGTCATTTCTGTGCCTGAAACGGGTCAAAATTGAAGCTTTTGAGTAAGCAAAACTCTGTAAAAATGGCAATTTTGGTCACTGTGAGGGTTTAAAAAGTGGTTAATTAACATGAGGCACGATCCAATTGACATTTTGAATCATTTTTGGTACAGTCCAAAAAATCAATTTTCGGATGAAAAACGATGACTCCGGACATGTCGAACGTTCCCAAAATGGTCTATAATGATGAAATTTTAACATTTAATCTTTTGACTCTAAATGACTGTTGGATGTGAATTATGACTTTTTCAACTAACATAAGTGTGTTTAAAGTCATTTCTGTGCCTGAAACGGGTCAAAATTGAAGCTTTTGAGTAAGCAAAACTCTGTAAAAATGGCACTTTTGGTCACTGTGAGGGTTTAAAAAGTGGTTATTCAACATGAGGCACGATCCAATTGACATTTTGAATCATTTTTGGTACAGTCCAAATAATCAATTTTCGGATGAAAAACGATGACTCCGGACATGTCGAACGTTCCCAAAATGGTCTATAATGATGAAATTTTACCATTTAATCTTTTGACTCTAAATGACTGTTGGATGTGCATTATGACTTTTTCAACTATAATAAGTGTGTTTAAAGTCATTTCTGTGCCTGAAACGGGTCAAAATTGTAGCTTTTGAGTATGCAAAACTCTGTAAAAATGGCAATTTTGGTCACTGAGAGGGTTTAAAAAGTGGTTATTCAACATAAGGCATCATCTAATTGACATTTTGAATCATTTTTGGTACAGTCCAAAAAATCAAATTTCGGATGAAAAACGATGACTCCGGACATGTCGAACGTTCCCAAAATGGTCTATAATGATGAAATTTTAACATTTAATCTTTTGACTCTAAATAACTGTTGGATGTGAATTATGACTTTTTCAACTAAAATAAGTGTGTTTAAAGTCATTTCTGTGCCTGAAACGGGTCAAAATTGAAGCTTTTGAGTAAGCAAAACTCTGTGAATTGTCAATTTTGGTCACTGTGAGGGTTTAAAAAGTGGTTATTCAACATGAGGCACAATCCAATTGACATTTTGAATCATTTTTGGTACAGTCCAAAAAATCCATTTTCGGATGAAAAACAATGACTCCGGACATGTCGAACGTTCCCAAAATGGTCTATAATGATGAAATTTTAACATTTAATCTTTTGACTCTAAATGACTGTTGGATGTACATTATGACTTTTTCAACTAAAATAAGTGTGTTTAAAGTCATTTCTGTGCCTGAAACGGGTCAAAATTGAAGCTTTTGAGTAAGCAAAACTCTGTAAAAATGGCAATTTTGGTCACTGTGAGGGTTTAAAAAGTGGTTAATTAACATGAGGCACGATCCAATTGACATTTTGAATCATTTTTGGTACAGTCCAAAAAATCAATTTTCGGATGAAAAACGATGACTCCGGACATGTCGAACGGTACCAAAATGGTCTATAATGATGAAATTTTAACATTTAATCTTTTGACTCTAAATGACTGTTGGATGTGAATTATGACTTTTTCAACTAAAATAAGTGTGTTTAAAGTCATTTCTGTGACTGAAACGGGTCAAAATTGAAGCTTTTGAGTAAGCAAAACTCTGTAAAAATGGCCATTTTGGTCACTGTGAGGGTTTAAAAAGTGGGTATTCAACATGAGGCACGATCCAATAGACATTTTGAATCATTTTTGGTACAGTCCAAATAATCAATTTTCGGATGAAAAACGATGACTCCGGACATGTCGAACGTTCCCAAAATGGTCTATAATGATGAAATTTTACCATTTAATCTTTTGACTCTAAATGACTGTTGGATGTGCATTATGACTTTTTCAACTATAATAAGTGTGTTTAAAGTCATTTCTGTGCCTGAAACGGGTCAAAATTGTAGCTTTTGAGTATGCAAAACTCTGTAAAAATGGCAATTTTGGTCACTGAGAGGGTTTAAAAAGTGGTTATTCAACATAAGGCATCATCTAATTGACATTTTGAATCATTTTTGGTACAGTCCAAAAAATCAAATTTCGGATGAAAAACGATGACTCCGGACATGTCGAACGTTCCCAAAATGGTCTATAATGATGAAATTTTAACATTTAATCTTTTGACTCTAAATAACTGTTGGATGTGAATTATGACTTTTTCAACTAAAATAAGTGTGTTTAAAGTCATTTCTGTGCCTGAAACGGGTCAAAATTGAAGCTTTTGAGTAAGCAAAACTCTGTGAATTGTCAATTTTGGTCACTGTGAGGGTTTAAAAAGTGGTTATTCAACATGAGGCACAATCCAATTGACATTTTGAATCATTTTTGGTACAGTCCAAAAAATCCATTTTCGGATGAAAAACAATGACTCCGGACATGTCGAACGTTCCCAAAATGGTCTATAATGATGAAATTTTAACATTTAATCTTTTGACTCTAAATGACTTTTGGATGTACATTATGACTTTTTCAACTAAAATAAGTGTGTTTAAAGTCATTTCTGTGCCTGAAACGGGTCAAAATTGAAGCTTTTGAGTAAGCAAAACTCTGTAAAAATGGCAATTTTGGTCACTGTGAGGGTTTAAAAAGTGGTTAATTAACATGAGGCACGATCCAATTGACATTTTGAATCATTTTTGGTACAGTCCAAAAAATCAATTTTCGGATGAAAAACGATGACTCCGGACATGTCGAACGGTACCAAAATGGTCTATAATGATGAAATTTTAACATTTAATCTTTTGACTCTAAATGACTGTTGGATGTGAATTATGACTTTTTCAACTAAAATAAGTGTGTTTAAAGTCATTTCTGTGACTGAAACGGGTCAAAATTGAAGCTTTTGAGTAAGCAAAACTCTGTAAAAATGGCCATTTTGGTCACTGTGAGGGTTTAAAAAGTGGGTATTCAACATGAGGCACGATCCAATAGACATTTTGAATCATTTTGGGTACAGTCCAAAAAATCAATTTTCGGATGAAAAACGATGACTCCGGACATGTCGAACGTTCCCAAAATGGTCTATAATGATGACATTTTAACATTTAATCTTTTGACTCTAAATGACTGTTGGATGTGCATTATGACTTTTTCAACTAAAATAAGTGTGTTTAAAGTCATTTCTGTGCCTGAAACGGGTCAAAATTGTAGCTTTTGAGTATGCAAAACTCTGTAAAAATGGCAATTTTGGTCACTGAGAGGGTTTAAAAAGTGGTTATTCAACATAAGGCATCATCTAATTGACATTTTGAATCATTTTTGGTACAGTCCAAAAAATCAATTTTCGGATGAAAAACGATGACTCCGGACATGTCGAACGTTCCCAAAATGGTCTATAATGATGAAATTTTAACATTTAATCTTTTGACCCTAAATAACTGTTGGATGTGAATTATGACTTTTTCAACTAAAATAAGTGTGTTTAAAGTCATTTCTGTGCCTGAAACGGGTCAAAATTGAAGCTTTTGAGTAAGCAAAACTCTGTAAAAATGGCAATTTTGGTCACTGTGAGGGTTTAAAAAGTGGTTATTCAACATGAGGCACGATCCAATTGACATTTTGAATCATTTTTGGTACAGTCCAAAAAATCAATTTTCGGATGAAAAACAATGACTCCGGACATGTCGAACGTTCCCAAAATGGTCTATAATGATGAAATTTTAACATTTAATCTTTTGACTCTAAATGACTGTTGGATGTGCATTATGACTTTTTCAACTAAAATAAGTGTGTTTAAAGTCATTTCTGTGCCTGAAACGGGTCAAAATTGAATCTTTTGAGTAAGCCAAACTCTGTATAAATGGCAATTTTGGTCACTGTGAGGGTTTAAAAAGTGGTTATTCAACATGAGGCACGATCCAATTGACATTTTGAATCATTTTTGGTACAGTCCAAAAAATCAATTTTCGGATGAAAAACAATGACTCCGGACATGTCGAACGTTCCCAAAATGGTCTATAATGATGAAATTTTAACATTTATTCTTTTGACTCTAAATGACTGTTGGATGTGCATTATGACGTTTTCAACTAAAATAAGTGTGTTTAAAGTCATTTCTGTGCCTGAAACTGGTCAAAATTGAAGCTTTTGAGTAAGCAAAATTCTGTAAAAATGGTAATTTTGGTCACTGTGAGGGTTTAAAAAGTGGTTATTCAACATGAGGCACGATCCAATTGACATTTTGAATCATTTTTGGTACAGTCCAAAAAATCAATTTTCGGATGAAAAACAATGACTCCGGACATGTCGAACGTTCCCAAAATGGTCTATAATGATGAAATTTTAACATTTAATCTTTAGACTCTAAATGACTGTTGGATGTGCATTATGACTTTTTCAACTAAAATAAGTGTGTTTAAAGTCATTTCTGTGCCTGAATTGGGTCAAAATTGAATCTTTTGAGTAAGCAAAACTCTGTAAAAATGGCAATTTTGGTCACTGTGAGGGTTTAAAAAGTGGTTATTCAACATGAGGCACGATCCAATTGACATTTTGAATCATTTTTGGTACAGTCCAAAAAATCAATTTTCGGATGAAAAACGATGACTCCGGACATGTCGAACGTTCCCAAAATGGTCTATAATGATGAAATTTTAACATTTAATCTTTTGACTCTAAATGACTGTTGGATGTGAATTATGACTTTTTCAACTAACATAAGTGTGTTTAAAGTCATTTCTGTGCATGAAACGGGTCAAAATTGAAGCTTTTGAGTAAGCAAAACTCTGTAAAAATGGCACTTTTGGTCACTGTGAGGGTTTAAAAAGTGGTTATTCAACATGAGGCACGATCCAATTGACATTTTGAATCATTTTTGGTACAGTCCAAAAAATCAATTTTCGGATGAAAAACGATGACTCCGGACATGTCGAACGTTCCCAAAATGGTCTATAATGATGAAATTTTACCATTTAATCTTTTGACTCTAAATGACTGTTGGATGTGCATTATGACTTTTTCAACTATAATAAGTGTGTTTAAAGTCATTTCTGTGCCTGAAACGGGTCAAAATTGTAGCTTTTGAGTATGCAAAACTCTGTAAAAATGGCAATTTTGGTCACTGAGAGGGTTTAAAAAGTGGTTATTCAACATAAGGCATCATCTAATTGACATTTTGAATCATTTTTGGTACAGTCCAAAAAATCAATTTTCGGATGAAAAACGATGACTCCGGACATGTCGAACGTTCCCAAAATGGTCTATAATGATGAAATTTTAACATTTAATCTTTTGACCCTAAATAACTGTTGGATGTGAATTATGACTTTTTCAACTAAAATAAGTGTGTTTAAAGTCATTTCTGTGCCTGAAACGGGTCAAAATTGAAGCTTTTGAGTAAGCAAAACTCTGTGAATTGTCAATTTTGGTCACTGTGAGGGTTTAAAAAGTGGTTAATTAACATGAGGCACGATCCAATTGACATTTTGAATAATTTTTGGTACAGTCCAAAAAATCAATTTTCGGATGAAAAACGATGACTCCGGACATGTCGAACGTTCCCAAAATGGTCTATAATGATGAAATTTTAACATTTAATCTTTTGACTCTAAATGACTGTTGGATGTGAATTATGACTTTTTCAACTAAAATAAGTGTGTTTAAAGTCATTTCTGTGCCTGAAACGGGTCAAAATTGTAGCTTTTGAGTATGCAAAACTCTGTAAAAATGGCAATTTTGGTCACTGAGAGGGTTTAAAAAGTGGTTATTCAACATAAGGCATCATCTAATTGACATTTTGAATCATTTTTGGTACAGTCCAAAAAATCAATTTTCGGATGAAAAACGATGACTCCGGACATGTCGAACGTTCCCAAAATGGTCTATAATGATGAAATTTTAACATTTAATCTTTTGACCCTAAATAACTGTTGGATGTGAATTATGACTTTTTCAACTAAAATAAGTGTGTTTAAAGTCATTTCTGTGCCTGAAACGGGTCAAAATTGAAGCTTTTGAGTAAGCAAAACTCTGTAAAAATGGCAATTTTGGTCACTGTGAGGGTTTAAAAAGTGGTTATTCAACATGAGGCACGATCCAATTGACATTTTGAATCATTTTTGGTACAGTCCAAAAAATCAATTTTCGGATGAAAAACAATGACTCCGGACATGTCGAACGTTCCCAAAATGGTCTATAATGATGAAATTTTAACATTTAATCTTTTGACTCTAAATTACTGTTGGATGTGCATTATGACTTTTTCAACTAAAATAAGTGTGTTTAAAGTCATTTCTGTGCCTGAAACGGGTCAAAATTGAATCTTTTGAGTAAGCAAAACTCTGTAAAAATGGCAATTTTGGTCACTGTGAGGGTTTAAAAAGTGGTTATTCAACATGAGGCACGATCCAATTGACATTTTGAATCATTTTTGGTACAGTCCAAAAAATCAATTTTCGGATGAAAAACAATGACTCCGGACATGTCGAACGTTCCCAAAATGGTCTATAATGATGAAATTTTAACATTTATTCTTTTGACTCTAAATGACTGTTGGATGTGCATTATGACTTTTTCAACTAAAATAAGTGTGTTTAAAGTCATTTCTGTGCCTGAAACGGGTCAAAATGGAAGCTTTAGAGTAAGCAAAACTCTGTAAAAATGGCACTTTTGGTCACTGTGAGGGTTTAAAAAGTGGTTATTCAACATGAGGCACGATCCAATTGACATTTTGAATCATTTTTGGTACAGTCCAAAAAATCAATTTTCGGATGAAAAACGATGACTCCGGACATGTCGAACGTTCCCAAAATGGTCTATAATGATGAAATTTTAACATTTAATCTTTTGACTCTAAATGACTGTTGGATGTGAATTATGACTTTTTCAACTAAAATAAGTGTGTTTAAAGTCATTTCTGTGACTGAAACGGGTCAAAATTGAAGCTTTTGAGTAAGCAAAACTCTGTAAAAATGGCCATTTTGGTCACTGTGAGGGTTTAAAAAGTGGGTATTCAACATGAGGCACGATCCAATAGACATTTTGAATCATTTTGGGTACAGTCCAAAAAATCAATTTTCGGATGAAAAACGATGACTCCGGACATGTCGAACGTTCCCAAAATGGTCTATAATGATGAAATTTTAACATTTAATCTTTTGACTCTAAATGACTGTTGGATGTGCATTATGACTTTTTCAACTATAATAAGTGTGTTTAAAGTCATTTCTGTGCCTGAAACGGGTCAAAATTGTAGCTTTTGAGTATGCAAAACTCTGTAAAAATGGCAATTTTGGTCACTGAGAGGGTTTAAAAAGTGGTTATTCAACATAAGGCATCATCTAATTGACATTTTGAATCATTTTTGGTACAGTCCAAAAAATCAATTTTCGGATGAAAAACGATGACTCCGGACATGTCGAACGTTCCCAAAATGGTCTATAATGATGAAATTTTAACATTTAATCTTTTGACTCTAAATGACTGTTGGATGTGAATAATGACTTTTTCAACTAAAATAAGTGTGTTTAAAGTCATTTCTGTGCCTGAAACGGGTCAAAATTGAAGCTTTTGAGTAAGCAAAACTCTGTAAAAATGGCAATTTTGGTCACTGTGAGGGTTTAAAAAGTGGTTATTCAACATGAGGCACGATCCAATTGACATTTTGAATCATTTTTGGTACAGTCCAAAAAATCAATTTTCGGATGAAAAACAATGACTCCGGACATGTCGAACGTTCCCAAAATGGTCTATAATGATGAAATTTTAACATTTAATCTTTTGACTCTAAATGACTGTTGGATGTGCATTATGACTTTTTCAACTAAAATAAGTGTGTTTAAAGTCATTTCTGTGCCTGAAACGGGTCAAAATTGAATCTTTTGAGTAAGCAAAACTCTGTAAAAATGGCCATTTTGGTCACTGTGAGGGTTTAAAAAGTGGGTATTCAACATGAGGCACGATCCAATAGACATTTTGAATCATTTTGGGTACAGTCCAAAAAATCAATTTTCGGATGAAAAACGATGACTCCGGACATGTCGAACGTTCCCAAAATGGTCTATAATGATGAAATTTTAACATTTAATCTTTTGACTCTAAATAACTGTTGGATGTGAATTATGACTTTTTCAACTAAAATAAGTGTGTTTAAAGTCATTCCTGTGCCTGAAACGGGTCAAAATTGAAGCTTTTGAGTAAGCAAAACTCTGTGAATTGTCAATTTTGGTCACTGTGAGGGTTTAAAAAGTGGTTAATTAACATGAGGCACGATCCAATTGACATTTTGAATCATTTTTGGTACAGTCCAAAAAATCAATTTTCGGATGAAAAACGATGACTCCGGACATGTCGAACGTTCCCAAAATGGTCTATAATGATGAAATTTTAACATTTAATCTTTTGACTCTAAATGACTGTTGGATGTGAATTATGACTTTTTCAACTAAAATAAGTGTGTTTAAAGTCATTTCTGTGCCTGAAACGGGTCAAAATTGTAGCTTTTGAGTATGCAAAACTCTGTAAAAATGGCAATTTTGGTCACTGAGAGGGTTTAAAAAGTGGTTATTCAACATAAGGCATCATCTAATTGACATTTTGAATCATTTTTGGTACAGTCCAAAAAATCAATTTTCGGATGAAAAACGATGACTCCGGACATGTCGAACGTTCCCAAAATGGTCTATAATGATGAAATTTTAACATTTAATCTTTTGACCCTAAATAACTGTTGGATGTGAATTATGACTTTTTCAACTAAAATAAGTGTGTTTAAAGTCATTTCTGTGCCTGAAACGGGTCAAAATTGAAGCTTTTGAGTAAGCAAAACTCTGTAAAAATGGCAATTTTGGTCACTGTGAGGGTTTAAAAAGTGGTTATTCAACATGAGGCACGATCCAATTGACATTTTGAATCATTTTTGGTACAGTCCAAAAAATCAATTTTCGGATGAAAAACAATGACTCCGGACATGTCGAACGTTCCCAAAATGGTCTATAATGATGAAATTTTAACATTTAATCTTTTGACTCTAAATTACTGTTGGATGTGCATTATGACTTTTTCAACTAAAATAAGTGTGTTTAAAGTCATTTCTGTGCCTGAAACGGGTCAAAATTGAATCTTTTGAGTAAGCAAAACTCTGTAAAAATGGCAATTTTGGTCACTGTGAGGGTTTAAAAAGTGGTTATTCAACATGAGGCACGATCCAATTGACATTTTGAATCATTTTTGGTACAGTCCAAAAAATCAATTTTCGGATGAAAAACAATGACTCCGGACATGTCGAACGTTCCCAAAATGGTCTATACTGATGAAATTTTAACATTTATTCTTTTGACTCTAAATGACTGTTGGATGTGCATTATGACTTTTTCAACTAAAATAAGTGTGTTTAAAGTCATTTCTGTGCCTGAAACGGGTCAAAATGGAAGCTTTTGAGTAAGCAAAACTCTGTAAAAATGGCACTTTTGGTCACTGTGAGGGTTTAAAAAGTGGTTATTCAACATGAGGCACGATCCAATTGACATTTTGAATCATTTTTGGTACAGTCCAAAAAAATCAATTTTCGGATGAAAAACGATGACTCCGGACATGTCGAACGTTCCCAAAATGGTCTATAATGATGAAATTTTAACATTTAATCTTTTGACTCTAAATGACTGTTGGATGTGAATTATGACTTTTTCAACTAAAATAAGTGTGTTTAAAGTCATTTCTGTGACTGAAACGGGTCAAAATTGAAGCTTTTGAGTAAGCAAAACTCTGTAAAAATGGCCATTTTGGTCACTGTGAGGGTTTAAAAAGTGGGTATTCAACATGAGGCACGATCCAATAGACATTTTGAATCATTTTGGGTACAGTCCAAAAAATCAATTTTCGGATGAAAAACGATGACTCCGGACATGTCGAACGTTCCCAAAATGGTCTATAATGATGAAATTTTAACATTTAATCTTTTGACTCTAAATGACTGTTGGATGTGCATTATGACTTTTTCAACTATAATAAGTGTGTTTAAAGTCATTTCTGTGCCTGAAACGGGTCAAAATTGTAGCTTTTGAGTATGCAAAACTCTGTAAAAATGGCAATTTTGGTCACTGAGAGGGTTTAAAAAGTGGTTATTCAACATAAGGCATCATCTAATTGACATTTTGAATCATTTTTGGTACAGTCCAAAAAATCAATTTTCGGATGAAAAACGATGACTCCGGACATGTCGAACGTTCCCAAAATGGTCTATAATGATGAAATTTTAACATTTAATCTTTTGACTCTAAATGACTGTTGGATGTGCATTATGACTTTTTCAACTATAATAAGTGTGTTTAAAGTCATTTCTGTGCCTGAAACGGGTCAAAATTGTAGCTTTTGAGTATGCAAAACTCTGTAAAAATGGCAATTTTGGTCACTGAGAGGGTTTAAAAAGTGGTTATTCAACATAAGGCATCATCTAATTGACATTTTGAATCATTTTTGGTACAGTCCAAAAAATCAATTTTCGGATGAAAAACGATGACTCCGGACATGTCGAACGTTCCCAAAATGGTCTATAATGATGAAATTTTAACATTTAATCTTTTGACCCTAAATAACTGTTGGATGTGAATAATGACTTTTTCAACTAAAATAAGTGTGTTTAAAGTCATTTCTGTGCCTGAAACGGGTCAAAATTGAAACTTTTGAGTAAGCAAAACTCTGTAAAAATGGCAATTTTGGTCACTGTGAGGGTTTAAAAAGTGGTTATTCAACATGAGGCACGATCCAATTGACATTTTGAATCATTTTTGGTACAGTCCAAAAAATCAATTTTCGGATGAAAAACAATGACTCCGGACATGTCGAACGTTCCCAAAATGGTCTATAATGATGAAATTTTAACATTTAATCTTTTGACTCTAAATGACTGTTGGATGTGCATTATGACTTTTTCAACTAAAATAAGTGTGTTTAAAGTCATTTCTGTGCCTGAAACGGGTCAAAATTGAATCTTTTGAGTAAGCAAAACTCTGTAAAAATGGCACTTTTGGTCACTGTGAGGGTTTAAAAAGTGGTTATTCAACATGAGGCACGATCCAATTGACATTTTGAATCATTTTTGGTACAGTCCAAAAAATCAATTTTCGGATGAAAAACGATGACTCCGGACATGTCGAACGTTCCCAAAATGGTCTATAATGATGAAATTTTAACATTTAATCTTTTGACTCTAAATGACTGTTGGATGTGAATTATGACTTTTTCAATTAAAATAAGTGTGTTTAAAGTCATTTCTGTGACTGAAACGGGTCAAAATTGAAGCTTTTGAGTAAGCAAAACTCTGTAAAAATGGCCATTTTGGTCACTGTGAGGGTTTAAAAAGTGGGTATTCAACATGAGGCACGATCCAATAGACATTTTGAATCATTTTGGGTACAGTCCAAAAAATCAATTTTCGGATGAAAAACGATGACTCCGGACATGTCGAACGTTCCCAAAATGGTCTATAATGATGAAATTTTAACATTTAATCTTTTGACTCTAAATGACTGTTGGATGTGCATTATGACTTTTTCAACTATAATAAGTGTGTTTAAAGTCATTTCTGTGCCTGAAACGGGTCAAAATTGTAGCTTTTGAGTATGCAAAACTCTGTAAAAATGGCAATTTTGGTCACTGAGAGGGTTTAAAAAGTGGTTATTCAACATAAGGCATCATCTAATTGACATTTTGAATCATTTTTGGTACAGTCCAAAAAATCAATTTTCGGATGAAAAACGATGACTCCGGACATGTCGAACGTTCCCAAAATGGTCTATAATGATGAAATTTTAACATTTAATCTTTTGACTCTAAATGACTGTTGGATGTGAATTATGACTTTTTCAACTAACATAAGTGTGTTTAAAGTCATTTCTGTGCCTGAAACGGGTCAAAATTGAAGCTTTTGAGTAAGCAAAACTCTGTAAAAATGGCACTTTTGGTCACTGTGAGGGTTTAAAAAGTGGTTATTCAACATGAGGCACGATCCAATTGACATTTTGAATCATTTTTGGTACAGTCCAAAAAATCCATTTTCGGATGAAAAACGATGACTCCGGACATGTCGAACGTTCCCAAAATGGTCTATAATGATGAAATTTTAACATTTAATCTTTTGACTCTAAATGACTGTTGGATGTGAATTATGACTTTTTCAACTAAAATAAGTGTGTTTAAAGTCATTTCTGTGACTGAAACGGGTCAAAATTGAAGCTTTTGAGTAAGCAAAACTCTGTAAAAATGGCCATTTTGGTCACTGTGAGGGTTTAAAAAGTGGGTATTCAACATGAGGCACGATCCAATAGACATTTTGAATCATTTTGGGTACAGTCCAAAAAATCAATTTTCGGATGAAAAACGATGACTCCGGACCCGTCGAACGTTCCCAAAATGGTCTATAATGATGAAATTTTAACATTTAATCTTTTGACTCTAAATGACTGTTGGATGTGCATTATGACTTTTTCAACTATAATAAGTGTGTTTAAAGTCATTTCTGTGCCTGAAACGGGTCAAAATTGTAGCTTTTGAGTATGCAAAACTCTGTAAAAATGGCAATTTTGGTCACTGAGAGGGTTTAAAAAGTGGTTATTCAACATAAGGCATCATCTAATTGACATTTTGAATCATTTTTGGTACAGTCCAAAAAATCAATTTTCGAATGAAAAACGATGACTCCGGACATGTCGAACGTTCCCAAAATGGTCTATAATGATGAAATTTTAACATTTAATCTTTTGACCCTAAATAACTGTTGGATGTGAATAATGACTTTTTCAACTAAAATAAGTGTGTTTAAAGTCATTTCTGTGCCTGAAACGGGTCAAAATTGAAGCTTTTGAGTAAGCAAAACTCTGTAAAAATGGCAATTTTGGTCACTGTGAGGGTTTAAAAAGTGGTTATTCAACATGAGGCACGATCCAATTGACATTTTGAATCATTTTTGGTACAGTCCAAAAAATCAATTTTCGGATGAAAAACAATGACTCCGGACATGTCGAACGTTCCCAAAATGGTCTATAATGATGAAATGTTAACATTTAATCTTTTGACTCTAAATGACTGTTGGATGTGCATTATGACTTTTTCAACTAAAATAAGTGTGTTTAAAGTCATTTCTGTGCCTGAAACGGGTCAAAATTGAATCTTTTGAGTAAGCAAAACTCTGTAAAAATGGCAATTTTGGTCACTGTGAGGGTTTAAAAAGTGGTTATTCAACATGAGGCACGATCCAATTGACATTTTGAATCATTTTTGGTACAGTCCAAAAAATCAATTTTCGGATGAAAAACAATGACTCCGGACATGTCGAACGTTCCCAAAATGGTCTATAATGATGAAATTTTAACATTTATTCTTTTGACTCTAAATGACTGTTGGATGTGCATTATGACTTTTTCAACTAAAATAAGTGTGTTTAAAGTCATTTCCGTGCCTGAAACGGGTCAAAATTGAAGCTTTTGAGTAAGCAAAACTCTGTAAAAATGGCAATTTTGGTCACTGTGAGGGTTTAAAAAGTGGTTATTCAACATGAGGCACGATCCAATTGACATTTTGAATCATTTTTGGTACAGTCCAAAAAATCAATTTTCGGATGAAAAACAATGACTCCGGACATGTCGAACGTTCCCAAAATGGTCTATAATGATGAAATTTTAACATTTAATCTTTTGACTCTAAATGACTGTTGGATGTGCATTATGACTTTTTCAACTAAAATAAGTGTGTTTAAAGTCATTTCTGTGCCTGAAACGGGTCAAAATTGAATCTTTTGAGTAAGCCAAACTCTGTATAAATGGCAATTTTGGTCACTGTGAGGGTTTAAAAAGTGGTTATTCAACATGAGGCACGATCCAATTGACATTTTGAATCATTTTTGGTACAGTCCAAAAAATCAATTTTCGGATGAAAAACAATGACTCCGGACATGTCGAACGTTCCCAAAATGGTCTATAATGATGAAATTTTAACATTTATTCTTTTGACTCTAAATGACTGTTGGATGTGCATTATGACTTTTTCAACTAAAATAAGTGTGTTTAAAGTCATTTCTGTGCCTGAAACGGGTCAAAATTGAAGCTTTTGAGTATGCAAAACTCTGTAAAAATGGCAATTTTGGTCACTGAGAGGGTTTAAAAAGTGGTTATTCAACATAAGGCATCATCTAATTGACATTTTGAATCATTTTTGGTACAGTCCAAAAAATCAATTTTCGGATGAAAAACGATGACTCCGGACATGTCGAACGTTCCCAAAATGGTCTATAATGATGAAATTTTAACATTTAATCTTTTGACCCTAAATAACTGTTGGATGTGAATTATGACTTTTTCAACTAAAATAAGTGTGTTTAAAGTCATTTCTGTGCCTGAAACTGGTCAAAATTGAAGCTTTTGAGTAAGCAAAATTCTGTAAAAATGGCAATTTTGGTCACTGTGAGGGTTTAAAAAGTGGTTATTCAACATGAGGCACGATCCAATTGACATTTTGAATCATTTTTGGTACAGTCCAAAAAATCAATTTTCGGATGAAAAACAATGACTCCGGACATGTCGAACGTTCCCAAAATGGTCTATAATGATGACATTTTAACATTTAATCTTTAGACTCTAAATGACTGTTGGATGTGCATTATGACTTTTTCAACTAAAATAAGTGTGTTTAAAGTCATTTCTGTGCCTGAAACGGGTCAAAATTGAATCTTTTGAGTAAGCAAAACTCTGTAAAAATGGCAATTTTGGTCACTGTGAGGGTTTAAAAAGTGGTTATTCAACATGAGGCACGATCCAATTGACATTTTGAATCATTTTTGGTACAGTCCAAAAAATCAATTTTCGGATGAAAAACGATGACTCCGGACATGTCGAATGTTCCCAAAATGGTCTATAATGATGAAATTTTAACATTTAATCTTTTGACTCTAAATGACTGTTGGATGTGAATTATGACTTTTTCAACTAACAAAAGTGTGTTTAAAGTCATTTCTGTGCCTGAAACGGGTCAAAATTGAAGCTTTTGAGTAAGCAAAACTCTGTAAAAATGGCAATTTTGGTCACTGTGAGGGTTTAAAAAGTGGTTAATTAACATGAGGCACGATCCAATTGACATTTTGAATCATTTTTGGTACAGTCCAAAAAATCAATTTTCGGATGAAAAACGATGACTCCGGACATGTCGAACGTTCCCAAAATGGTCTATAATGATGAAATTTTAACATTTAATCTTTTGACTCTAAATGACTGTTGGATGTGAATTATGACTTTTTCAACTAACATAAGTGTGTTTAAAGTCATTTCTGTGCCTGAAACGGGTCAAAATTGAAGCTTTTGAGTAAGCAAAACTCTGTAAAAATGGCACTTTTGGTCACTGTGAGGGTTTAAAAAGTGGTTATTCAACATGAGGCACGATCCAATTGACATTTTGAATCATTTTTGGTACAGTCCAAATAATCAATTTTCGGATGAAAAACGATGACTCCGGACATGTCGAACGTTCCCAAAATGGTCTATAATGATGAAATTTTACCATTTAATCTTTTGACTCTAAATGACTGTTGGATGTGCATTATGACTTTTTCAACTATAATAAGTGTGTTTAAAGTCATTTCTGTGCCTGAAACGGGTCAAAATTGTAGCTTTTGAGTATGCAAAACTCTGTAAAAATGGCAATTTTGGTCACTGAGAGGGTTTAAAAAGTGGTTATTCAACATAAGGCATCATCTAATTGACATTTTGAATCATTTTTGGTACAGTCCAAAAAATCAAATTTCGGATGAAAAACGATGACTCCGGACATGTCGAACGTTCCCAAAATGGTCTATAATGATGAAATTTTAACATTTAATCTTTTGACTCTAAATAACTGTTGGATGTGAATTATGACTTTTTCAACTAAAATAAGTGTGTTTAAAGTCATTTCTGTGCCTGAAACGGGTCAAAATTGAAGCTTTTGAGTAAGCAAAACTCTGTGAATTGTCAATTTTGGTCACTGTGAGGGTTTAAAAAGTGGTTATTCAACATGAGGCACAACCCAATTGACATTTTGAATCATTTTTGGTACAGTCCAAAAAATCCATTTTCGGATGAAAAACAATGACTCCGGACATGTCGAACGTTCCCAAAATGGTCTATAATGATGAAATTTTAACATTTAATCTTTTGACTCTAAATGACTGTTGGATGTACATTATGACTTTTTCAACTAAAATAAGTGTGTTTAAAGTCATTTCTGTGCCTGAAACGGGTCAAAATTGAAGCTTTTGAGTAAGCAAAACTCTGTAAAAATGGCAATTTTGGTCACTGTGAGGGTTTAAAAAGTGGTTAATTAACATGAGGCACGATCCAATTGACATTTTGAATCATTTTTGGTACAGTCCAAAAAATCAATTTTCGGATGAAAAACGATGACTCCGGACATGTCGAACGGTACCAAAATGGTCTATAATGATGAAATTTTAACATTTAATCTTTTGACTCTAAATGACTGTTGGATGTGAATTATGACTTTTTCAACTAAAATAAGTGTGTTTAAAGTCATTTCTGTGCCTGAAACGGGTCAAAATTGAAGCTTTTGAGTAAGCAAAACTCTGTAAAAATGGCAATTTTGGTCACTGTGAGGGTTTAAAAAGTGGTTAATTAACATGAGGCACGATCCAATTGACATTTTGAATCATTTTTGGTACAGTCCAAAAAATCAATTTTCGGATGAAAAACGATGACTCCGGACATGTCGAACGGTACCAAAATGGTCTATAATGATGAAATTTTACCATTTAATCTTTTGACTCTAAATGACTGTTGGATGTGCATTATGACTTTTTCAACTATAATAAGTGTGTTTAAAGTTATTTCTGTGCCTGAAACGGGTCAAAATTGTAGCTTTTGAGTATGCAAAACTCTGTAAAAATGGCAATTTTGGTCACTGAGAGGGTTTAAAAAGTGGTTATTCAACATAAGGCATCATCTAATTGACATTTTGAATCATTTTTGGTACAGTCCAAAAAATCAAATTTCGGATGAAAAACGATGACTCCGGACATGTCGAACGTTCCCAAAATGGTCTATAATGATGAAATTTTAACATTTAATCTTTTGACTCTAAATAACTGTTGGATGTGAATTATGACTTTTTCAACTAAAATAAGTGTGTTTAAAGTCATTTCTGTGCCTGAAACGGGTCAAAATTGAAGCTTTTGAGTAAGCAAAACTCTGTGAATTGTCAATTTTGGTCACTGTGAGGGTTTAAAAAGTGGTTATTCAACATGAGGCACAATCCAATTGACATTTTGAATCATTTTTGGTACAGTCCAAAAAATCCATTTTCGGATGAAAAACAATGACTCCGGACATGTCGAACGTTCCCAAAATGGTCTATAATGATGAAATTTTAACATTTAATCTTTTGACTCTAAATGACTGTTGGATGTACATTATGACTTTTTCAACTAAAATAAGTGTGTTTAAAGTCATTTCTGTGCCTGAAACGGGTCAAAATTGAAGCTTTTGAGTAAGCAAAACTCTGTAAAAATGGCAATTTTGGTCACTGTGAGGGTTTAAAAAGTGGTTAATTAACATGAGGCACGATCCAATTGACATTTTGAATCATTTTTGGTACAGTCCAAAAAATCAATTTTCGGATGAAAAACGATGACTCCGGACATGTCGAACGGTACCAAAATGGTCTATAATGATGAAATTTTAACATTTAATCTTTTGACTCTAAATGACTGTTGGATGTGAATTATGACTTTTTCAACTAAAATAAGTGTGTTTAAAGTCATTTCTGTGACTGAAACGGGTCAAAATTGAAGCTTTTGAGTAAGCAAAACTCTGTAAAAATGGCCATTTTGGTCACTGTGAGGGTTTAAAAAGTGGGTATTCAACATGAGGCACGATCCAATAGACATTTTGAATCATTTTGGGTACAGTCCAAAAAATCAATTTTCGGATGAAAAACGATGACTCCGGACATGTCGAACGTTCCCAAAATGGTCTATAATGATGACATTTTAACATTTAATCTTTTGACTCTAAATGACTGTTGGATGTGCATTATGACTTTTTCAACTAAAATAAGTGTGTTTAAAGTCATTTCTGTGCCTGAAACGGGTCAAAATTGTAGCTTTTGAGTATGCAAAACTCTGTAAAAATGGCAATTTTGGTCACTGAGAGGGTTTAAAAAGTGGTTATTCAACATAAGGCATCATCTAATTGACATTTTGAATCATTTTTGGTACAGTCCAAAAAATCAATTTTCGGATGAAAAACGATGACTCCGGACATGTCGAACGTTCCCAAAATGGTCTATAATGATGAAATTTTAACATTTAATCTTTTGACCCTAAATAACTGTTGGATGTGAATTATGACTTTTTCAACTAAAATAAGTGTGTTTAAAGTCATTTCTGTGCCTGAAACGGGTCAAAATTGAAGCTTTTGAGTAAGCAAAACTCTGTAAAAATGGCAATTTTGGTCACTGTGAGGGTTTAAAAAGTGGTTATTCAACATGAGGCACGATCCAATTGACATTTTGAATCATTTTTGGTACAGTCCAAAAAATCAATTTTCGGATGAAAAACAATGACTCCGGACATGTCGAACGTTCCCAAAATGGTCTATAATGATGAAATTTTAACATTTAATCTTTTGACTCTAAATGACTGTTGGATGTGCATTATGACTTTTTCAACTAAAATAAGTGTGTTTAAAGTCATTTCTGTGCCTGAAACGGGTCAAAATTGAATCTTTTGAGTAAGCCAAACTCTGTATAAATGGCAATTTTGGTCACTGTGAGGGTTTAAAAAGTGGTTATTCAACATGAGGCACGATCCAATTGACATTTTGAATCATTTTTGGTACAGTCCAAAAAATCAATTTTCGGATGAAAAACAATGACTCCGGACATGTCGAACGTTCCCAAAATGGTCTATAATGATGAAATTTTAACATTTATTCTTTTGACTCTAAATGACTGTTGGATGTGCATTATGACGTTTTCAACTAAAATAAGTGTGTTTAAAGTCATTTCTGTGCCTGAAACTGGTCAAAATTGAAGCTTTTGAGTAAGCAAAATTCTGTAAAAATGGTAATTTTGGTCACTGTGAGGGTTTAAAAAGTGGTTATTCAACATGAGGCACGATCCAATTGACATTTTGAATCATTTTTGGTACAGTCCAAAAAATCAATTTTCGGATGAAAAACAATGACTCCGGACATGTCGAACGTTCCCAAAATGGTCTATAATGATGAAATTTTAACATTTAATCTTTAGACTCTAAATGACTGTTGGATGTGCATTATGACTTTTTCAACTAAAATAAGTGTGTTTAAAGTCATTTCTGTGCCTCAATTGGGTCAAAATTGAATCTTTTGAGTAAGCAAAACTCTGTAAAAATGGCAATTTTGGTCACTGTGAGGGTTTAAAAAGTGGTTATTCAACATGAGGCACGATCCAATTGACATTTTGAATCATTTTTGGTACAGTCCAAAAAATCAATTTTCGGATGAAAAACGATGACTCCGGACATGTCGAACGTTCCCAAAATGGTCTATAATGATGAAATTTTAACATTTAATCTTTTGACTCTAAATGACTGTTGGATGTGAATTATGACTTTTTCAACTAACATAAGTGTGTTTAAAGTCATTTCTGTGCATGAAACGGGTCAAAATTGAAGCTTTTGAGTAAGCAAAACTCTGTAAAAATGGCACTTTTGGTCACTGTGAGGGTTTAAAAAGTGGTTATTCAACATGAGGCACGATCCAATTGACATTTTGAATCATTTTTGGTACAGTCCAAAAAATCAATTTTCGGATGAAAAACGATGACTCCGGACATGTCGAACGTTCCCAAAATGGTCTATAATGATGAAATTTTACCATTTAATCTTTTGACTCTAAATGACTGTTGGATGTGCATTATGACTTTTTCAACTATAATAAGTGTGTTTAAAGTCATTTCTGTGCCTGAAACGGGTCAAAATTGTAGCTTTTGAGTATGCAAAACTCTGTAAAAATGGCAATTTTGGTCACTGAGAGGGTTTAAAAAGTGGTTATTCAACATAAGGCATCATCTAATTGACATTTTGAATCATTTTTGGTACAGTCCAAAAAATCAATTTTCGGATGAAAAACAATGACTCCGGACATGTCGAACGTTCCCAAAATGGTCTATAATGATGAAATTTTAACATTTAATCTTTTGACTCTAAATAACTGTTGGATGTGAATTATGACTTTTTCAACTAAAATAAGTGTGTTTAAAGTCATTTCTGTGCCTGAAACGGGTCAAAATTGAAGCTTTTGAGTAAGCAAAACTCTGTGAATTGTCAATTTTGGTCACTGTGAGGGTTTAAAAAGTGGTTAATTAACATGAGGCACGATCCAATTGACATTTTGAATCATTTTTGGTACAGTCCAAAAAATCAATTTTCGGATGAAAAACGATGACTCCGGACATGTCGAACGTTCCCAAAATGGTCTATAATGATGAAATTTTAACATTTAATCTTTTGACTCTAAATGACTGTTGGATGTGAATTATGACTTTTTCAACTAAAATAAGTGTGTTTAAAGTCATTTCTGTGCCTGAAACGGGTCAAAATTGTAGCTTTTGAGTATGCAAAACTCTGTAAAAATGGCAATTTTGGTCACTGAGAGGGTTTAAAAAGTGGTTATTCAACATAAGGCATCATCTAATTGACATTTTGAATCATTTTTGGTACAGTCCAAAAAATCAATTTTCGGATGAAAAACGATGACTCCGGACATGTCGAACGTTCCCAAAATGGTCTATAATGATGAAATTTTAACATTTAATCTTTTGACCCTAAATAACTGTTGGATGTGAATTATGACTTTTTCAACTAAAATAAGTGTGTTTAAAGTCATTTCTGTGCCTGAAACGGGTCAAAATTGAAGCTTTTGAGTAAGCAAAACTCTGTAAAAATGGCAATTTTGGTCACTGTGAGGGTTTAAAAAGTGGTTATTCAACATGAGGCACGATCCAATTGACATTTTGAATCATTTTTGGTACAGTCCAAAAAATCAATTTTCGGATGAAAAACAATGACTCCGGACATGTCGAACGTTCCCAAAATGGTCTATAATGATGAAATTTTAACATTTAATCTTTTGACTCTAAATTACTGTTGGATGTGCATTATGACTTTTTCAACTAAAATAAGTGTGTTTAAAGTCATTTCTGTGCCTGAAACGGGTCAAAATTGAATCTTTTGAGTAAGCAAAACTCTGTAAAAATGGCAATTTTGGTCACTGTGAGGGTTTAAAAAGTGGTTATTCAACATGAGGCACGATCCAATTGACATTTTGAATCATTTTTGGTACAGTCCAAAAAATCAATTTTCGGATGAAAAACAATGACTCCGGACATGTCGAACGTTCCCAAAATGGTCTATAATGATGAAATTTTAACATTTATTCTTTTGACTCTAAATGACTGTTGGATGTGCATTATGACTTTTTCAACTAAAATAAGTGTGTTTAAAGTCATTTCTGTGCCTGAAACGGGTCAAAATGGAAGCTTTTGAGTAAGCAAAACTCTGTAAAAATGGCACTTTTGGTCACTGTGAGGGTTTAAAAAGTGGTTATTCAACATGAGGCACGATCCAATTGACATTTTGAATCATTTTTGGTACAGTCCAAAAAATCAATTTTCGGATGAAAAACGATGACTCCGGACATGTCGAACGTTCCCAAAATGGTCTATAATGATGAAATTTTAACATTTAATCTTTTGACTCTAAATGACTGTTGGATGTGAATTATGACTTTTTCAACTAAAATAAGTGTGTTTAAAGTCATTTCTGTGACTGAAACGGGTCAAAATTGAAGCTTTTGAGTAAGCAAAACTCTGTAAAAATGGCCATTTTGGTCACTGTGAGGGTTTAAAAAGTGGGTATTCAACATGAGGCACGATCCAATAGACATTTTGAATCATTTTGGGTACAGTCCAAAAAATCAATTTTCGGATGAAAAACGATGACTCCGGACATGTCGAACGTTCCCAAAATGGTCTATAATGATGAAATTTTAACATTTAATCTTTTGACTCTAAATGACTGTTGGATGTGCATTATGACTTTTTCAACTATAATAAGTGTGTTTAAAGTCATTTCTGTGCCTGAAACGGGTCAAAATTGTAGCTTTTGAGTATGCAAAACTCTGTAAAAATGGCAATTTTGGTCACTGAGAGGGTTTAAAAAGTGGTTATTCAACATAAGGCATCATCTAATTGACATTTTGAATCATTTTTGGTACAGTCCAAAAAATCAATTTTCGGATGAAAAACGATGACTCCGGACATGTCGAACGTTCCCAAAATGGTCTATAATGATGAAATTTTAACATTTAATCTTTTGACTCTAAATGACTGTTGGATGTGAATTATGACTTTTTCAACTAACATAAGTGTGTTTAAAGTCATTTCTGTGCCTGAAACGGGTCAAAATTGAAGCTTTTGAGTAAGCAAAACTCTGTAAAAATGGCACTTTTGGTCACTGTGAGGGTTTAAAAAGTGGTTATTCAACATGAGGCACGATCCAATTGACATTTTGAATCATTTTTGGTACAGTCCAAAAAATCCATTTTCGGATGAAAAACGATGACTCCGGACATGTCGAACGTTCCCAAAATGGTCTATAATGATGAAATTTTAACATTTAATCTTTTGACTCTAAATGACTGTTGGATGTGAATTATGACTTTTTCAACTAAAATAAGTGTGTTTAAAGTCATTTCTGTGACTGAAACGGGTCAAAATTGAAGCTTTTGAGTAAGCAAAACTCTGTAAAAATGGCCATTTTGGTCACTGTGAGGGTTTAAAAAGTGGGTATTCAACATGAGGCACGATCCAATAGACATTTTGAATCATTTTGGGTACAGTCCAAAAAATCAATTTTCGGATGAAAAACGATGACTCCGGACATGTCGAACGTTCCCAAAATGGTCTATAATGATGAAATTTTAACATTTAATCTTTTGACCCTAAATAACTGTTGGATGTGAATAATGACTTTTTCAACTAAAATAAGTGTGTTTAAAGTCATTTCTGTGCCTGAAACGGGTCAAAATTGAAGCTTTTGAGTAAGCAAAACTCTGTAAAAATGGCAATTTTGGTCACTGTGAGGGTTTAAAAAGTGGTTATTCAACATGAGGCACGATCCAATTGACATTTTGAATCATTTTTGGTACAGTCCAAAAAATCAATTTTCGGATGAAAAACAATGACTCCGGACATGTCGAACGTTCCCAAAATGGTCTATAATGATGAAATTTTAACATTTAATCTTTTGACTCTAAATGACTGTTGGATGTGCATTATGACTTTTTCAACTAAAATAAGTGTGTTTAAAGTCATTTCTGTGCCTGAAACGGGTCAAAATTGAATCTTTTGAGTAAGCAAAACTCTGTAAAAATGGCCATTTTGGTCACTGTGAGGGTTTAAAAAGTGGGTATTCAACATGAGGCACGATCCAATAGACATTTTGAATCATTTTGGGTACAGTCCAAAAAATCAATTTTCGGATGAAAAACGATGACTCCGGACATGTCGAACGTTCCCAAAATGGTCTATAATGATGAAATTTTAACATTTAATCTTTTGACTCTAAATAACTGTTGGATGTGAATTATGACTTTTTCAACTAAAATAAGTGTGTTTAAAGTCATTTCTGTGCCTGAAACGGGTCAAAATTGAAGCTTTTGAGTAAGCAAAACTCTGTGAATTGTCAATTTTGGTCACTGTGAGGGTTTAAAAAGTGGTTAATTAACATGAGGCACGATCCAATTGACATTTTGAATCATTTTTGGTACAGTCCAAAAAATCAATTTTCGGATGAAAAACGATGACTCCGGACATGTCGAACGTTCCCAAAATGGTCTATAATGATGAAATTTTAACATTTAATCTTTTGACTCTAAATGACTGTTGGATGTGAATTATGACTTTTTCAACTAAAATAAGTGTGTTTAAAGTCATTTCTGTGCCTGAAACGGGTCAAAATTGTAGCTTTTGAGTATGCAAAACTCTGTAAAAATGGCAATTTTGGTCACTGAGAGGGTTTAAAAAGTGGTTATTCAACATAAGGCATCATCTAATTGACATTTTGAATCATTTTTGGTACAGTCCAAAAAATCAATTTTCGGATGAAAAACGATGACTCCGGACATGTCGAACGTTCCCAAAATGGTCTATAATGATGAAATTTTAACATTTAATCTTTTGACCCTAAATAACTGTTGGATGTGAATTATGACTTTTTCAACTAAAATAAGTGTGTTTAAAGTCATTTCTGTGCCTGAAACGGGTCAAAATTGAAGCTTTTGAGTAAGCAAAACTCTGTAAAAATGGCAATTTTGGTCACTGTGAGGGTTTAAAAAGTGGTTATTCAACATGAGGCACGATCCAATTGACATTTTGAATCATTTTTGGTACAGTCCAAAAAATCAATTTTCGGATGAAAAACAATGACTCCGGACATGTCGAACGTTCCCAAAATGGTCTATAATGATGAAATTTTAACATTTAATCTTTTGACTCTAAATTACTGTTGGATGTGCATTATGACTTTTTCAACTAAAATAAGTGTGTTTACAGTCATTTCTGTGCCTGAAACGGGTCAAAATTGAATCTTTTGAGTAAGCAAAACTCTGTAAAAATGGCAATTTTGGTCACTGTGAGGGTTTAAAAAGTGGTTATTCAACATGAGGCACGATCCAATTGACATTTTGAATCATTTTTGGTACAGTCCAAAAAATCAATTTTCGGATGAAAAACAATGACTCCGGACATGTCGAACGTTCCCAAAATGGTCTATACTGATGAAATTTTAACATTTATTCTTTTGACTCTAAATGACTGTTGGATGTGCATTATGACTTTTTCAACTAAAATAAGTGTGTTTAAAGTCATTTCTGTGCCTGAAACGGGTCAAAATGGAAGCTTTTGAGTAAGCAAAACTCTGTAAAAATGGCACTTTTGGTCACTGTGAGGGTTTAAAAAGTGGTTATTCAACATGAGGCACGATCCAATTGACATTTTGAATCATTTTTGGTACAGTCCAAAAAAATCAATTTTCGGATGAAAAACGATGACTCCGGACATGTCGAACGTTCCCAAAATGGTCTATAATGATGAAATTTTAACATTTAATCTTTTGACTCTAAATGACTGTTGGATGTGAATTATGACTTTTTCAACTAAAATAAGTGTGTTTAAAGTCATTTCTGTGACTGAAACGGGTCAAAATTGAAGCTTTTGAGTAAGCAAAACTCTGTAAAAATGGCCATTTTGGTCACTGTGAGGGTTTAAAAAGTGGGTATTCAACATGAGGCACGATCCAATAGACATTTTGAATCATTTTGGGTACAGTCCAAAAAATCAATTTTCGGATGAAAAACGATGACTCCGGACATGTCGAACGTTCCCAAAATGGTCTATAATGATGAAATTTTAACATTTAATCTTTTGACTCTAAATGACTGTTGGATGTGCATTATGACTTTTTCAACTATAATAAGTGTGTTTAAAGTCATTTCTGTGCCTGAAACGGGTCAAAATTGTAGCTTTTGAGTATGCAAAACTCTGTAAAAATGGCAATTTTGGTCACTGAGAGGGTTTAAAAAGTGGTTATTCAACATAAGGCATCATCTAATTGACATTTTGAATCATTTTTGGTACAGTCCAAAAAATCAATTTTCGGATGAAAAACGATGACTCCGGACATGTCGAACGTTCCCAAAATGGTCTATAATGATGAAATTTTAACATTTAATCTTTTGACTCTAAATGACTGTTGGATGTGCATTATGACTTTTTCAACTATAATAAGTGTGTTTAAAGTCATTTCTGTGCCTGAAACGGGTCAAAATTGTAGCTTTTGAGTATGCAAAACTCTGTAAAAATGGCAATTTTGGTCACTGAGAGGGTTTAAAAAGTGGTTATTCAACATAAGGCATCATCTAATTGACATTTTGAATCATTTTTGGTACAGTCCAAAAAATCAATTTTCGGATGAAAAACGATGACTCCGGACATGTCGAACGTTCCCAAAATGGTCTATAATGATGAAATTTTAACATTTAATCTTTTGACCCTAAATAACTGTTGGATGTGAATAATGACTTTTTCAACTAAAATAAGTGTGTTTAAAGTCATTTCTGTGCCTGAAACGGGTCAAAATTGAAACTTTTGAGTAAGCAAAACTCTGTAAAAATGGCAATTTTGGTCACTGTGAGGGTTTAAAAAGTGGTTATTCAACATGAGGCACGATCCAATTGACATTTTGAATCATTTTTGGTACAGTCCAAAAAATCAATTTTCGGATGAAAAACAATGACTCCGGACATGTCGAACGTTCCCAAAATGGTCTATAATGATGAAATTTTAACATTTAATCTTTTGACTCTAAATGACTGTTGGATGTGCATTATGACTTTTTCAACTAAAATAAGTGTGTTTAAAGTCATTTCTGTGCCTGAAACGGGTCAAAATTGAATCTTTTGAGTAAGCAAAACTCTGTAAAAATGGCACTTTTGGTCACTGTGAGGGTTTAAAAAGTGGTTATTCAACATGAGGCACGATCCAATTGACATTTTGAATCATTTTTGGTACAGTCCAAAAAATCAATTTTCGGATGAAAAACGATGACTCCGGACATGTCGAACGTTCCCAAAATGGTCTATAATGATGAAATTTTAACATTTAATCTTTTGACTCTAAATGACTGTTGGATGTGAATTATGACTTTTTCAATTAAAATAAGTGTGTTTAAAGTCATTTCTGTGACTGAAACGGGTCAAAATTGAAGCTTTTGAGTAAG
Source organism: Lissotriton vulgaris (assembly GCF_964263255.1). NCBI lineage: Eukaryota > Metazoa > Chordata > Amphibia > Caudata > Salamandridae > Lissotriton > Lissotriton vulgaris. The sequence goes on from NW_028253574.1 coordinate 878,043, forward strand.
CAAAACTCTGTAAAAATGGCCATTTTGGTCACTGTGAGGGTTTAAAAAGTGGGTATTCAACATGAGGCACGATCCAATAGACATTTTGAATCATTTTGGGTACAGTCCAAAAAATCAATTTTCGGATGAAAAACGATGACTCCGGACATGTCGAACGTTCCCAAAATGGTCTATAATGATGAAATTTTAACATTTAATCTTTTGACTCTAAATGACTGTTGGATGTGCATTATGACTTTTTCAACTATAATAAGTGTGTTTAAAGTCATTTCTGTGCCTGAAACGGGTCAAAATTGAAGCTTTTGAGTAAGCAAAACTCTGTAAAAATGGCAATTTTGGTCACTGAGAGGGTTTAAAAAGTGGTTATTCAACATAAGGCATCATCTAATTGACATTTTGAATCATTTTTGGTACAGTCCAAAAAATCAATTTTCGGATGAAAAACGATGACTCCGGACATGTCGAACGTTCCCAAAATGGTCTATAATGATGAAATTTTAACATTTAATCTTTTGACTCTAAATGACTGTTGGATGTGAATTATGACTTTTTCAACTAACATAAGTGTGTTTAAAGTCATTTCTGTGCCTGAAACGGGTCAAAATTGAAGCTTTTGAGTAAGCAAAACTCTGTAAAAATGGCACTTTTGGTCACTGTGAGGGTTTAAAAAGTGGTTATTCAACATGAGGCACGATCCAATTGACATTTTGAATCATTTTTGGTACAGTCCAAAAAATCCATTTTCGGATGAAAAACGATGACTCCGGACATGTCGAACGTTCCCAAAATGGTCTATAATGATGAAATTTTAACATTTAATCTTTTGACTCTAAATGACTGTTGGATGTGAATTATGACTTTTTCAACTAAAATAAGTGTGTTTAAAGTCATTTCTGTGACTGAAACGGGTCAAAATTGAAGCTTTTGAGTAAGCAAAACTCTGTAAAAATGGCCATTTTGGTCACTGTGAGGGTTTAAAAAGTGGGTATTCAACATGAGGCACGATCCAATAGACATTTTGAATCATTTTGGGTACAGTCCAAAAAATCAATTTTCGGATGAAAAACGATGACTCCGGACATGTCGAACGTTCCCAAAATGGTCTATAATGATGAAATTTTAACATTTAATCTTTTGACTCTAAATGACTGTTGGATGTGCATTATGACTTTTTCAACTATAATAAGTGTGTTTAAAGTCATTTCTGTGCCTGAAACGGGTCAAAATTGTAGCTTTTGAGTATGCAAAACTCTGTAAAAATGGCAATTTTGGTCACTGAGAGGGTTTAAAAAGTGGTTATTCAACATAAGGCATCATCTAATTGACATTTTGAATCATTTTTGGTACAGTCCAAAAAATCAATTTTCGAATGAAAAACGATGACTCCGGACATGTCGAACGTTCCCAAAATGGTCTATAATGATGAAATTTTAACATTTAATCTTTTGACCCTAAATAACTGTTGGATGTGAATAATGACTTTTTCAACTAAAATAAGTGTGTTTAAAGTCATTTCTGTGCCTGAAACGGGTCAAAATTGAAGCTTTTGAGTAAGCAAAACTCTGTAAAAATGGCAATTTTGGTCACTGTGAGGGTTTAAAAAGTGGTTATTCAACATGAGGCACGATCCAATTGACATTTTGAATCATTTTTGGTACAGTCCAAAAAATCAATTTTCGGATGAAAAACAATGACTCCGGACATGTCGAACGTTCCCAAAATGGTCTATAATGATGAAATGTTAACATTTAATCTTTTGACTCTAAATGACTGTTGGATGTGCATTATGACTTTTTCAACTAAAATAAGTGTGTTTAAAGTCATTTCTGTGCCTGAAACGGGTCAAAATTGAATCTTTTGAGTAAGCAAAACTCTGTAAAAATGGCAATTTTGGTCACTGTGAGGGTTTAAAAAGTGGTTATTCAACATGAGGCACGATCCAATTGACATTTTGAATCATTTTTGGTACAGTCCAAAAAATCAATTTTCGGATGAAAAACAATGACTCCGGACATGTCGAACGTTCCCAAAATGGTCTATAATGATGAAATTTTAACATTTATTCTTTTGACTCTAAATGACTGTTGGATGTGCATTATGACTTTTTCACCTAAAATAAGTGTGTTTAAAGTCATTTCCGTGCCTGAAACGGGTCAAAATTGAAGCTTTTGAGTAAGCAAAACTCTGTAAAAATGGCAATTTTTGTCACTGTGAGGGTTTAAAAAGTGGTTATTTAACATGAGGCACGATCCAATTGACATTTTGAATCATTTTTGGTACAGTCCAAAAAATCAATTTTCGGATGAAAAACAATGACTCCGGACATGTCGAACGTTCCCAAAATGGTCTATAATGATGAAATTTTAACATTTAATCTTTTGACTCTAAATGACTGTTGGATGTGCATTATGACTTTTTCAACTATAATAAGTGTGTTTAAAGTCATTTCTGTGCCAGAAACGGGTCAAAATTGTAGCTTTTGAGTATGCAAAACTCTGTAAAAATGGCAATTTTGGTCACTGAGAGGGTTTAAAAAGTGGTTATTCAACATAAGGCATCATCTAATTGACATTTTGAATCATTTTTGGTACAGTCCAAAAAATCAATTTTCGGATGAAAAACGATGACTCCGGACATGTCGAACGTTCCCAAAATGGTCTATAATGATGAAATTTTAACATTTAATCTTTTGACTCTAAATAACTGTTGGATGTGAATTATGACTTTTTCAACTAAAATAAGTGTGTTTAAAGTCATTTCTGTGCCTGAAATTGGTCAAAATTGAAGATTTTGAGTAAGCAAAACTCTGTAAAAATGGCAATTTTGGTCACTGTGAGGGTTTAAAAAGTGGTTATTCAACATGAGGCCCGATCCAAATGACATTTTGAATCATTTTTGGTACAGTCCAAAAAATCCATTTTCGGATGAAAAACAATGACTCCGGACATGTCGAACGTTCCCAAAATGGTCTATAATGATGAAATTTTAACATTTAATCTTTTGACTCTAAATGACTGTTGGATGTACATTATGACTTTTTCAACTAAAATAAGTGTGTTTAAAGTCATTTCTGTGCCTGAAACGGGTCAAAATTGAAGCTTTTGAGTAAGCAAAACTCTGTAAAAATGGCAATTTTGGTCACTGTGAGGGTTTAAAAAGTGGTTAATTAACATGAGGCACGATCCAATTGACATTTTGAATCATTTTTGGTACAGTCCAAAAAATCAATTTTCGGATGAAAAACGATGACTCCGGACATGTCGAACGTTCCCAAAATGGTCTATAATGATGAAATTTTAACATTTAATCTTTTGACTCTAAATGACTGTTGGATGTGAATTATGACTTTTTCAACTAAAATAAGTGTGTTTAAAGTCATTTCTGTGACTGAAACGGGTCAAAATTGAAGCTTTTGAGTAAGCAAAACTCTGTAAAAATGGCCATTTTGGTCACTGTGAGGGTTTAAAAAGTGGGTATTCAACATGAGGCACGATCCAATAGACATTTTGAATCATTTTGGGTACAGTCCAAAAAATCAATTTTCGGATGAAAAACGATGACTCCGGACATGTCGAACGTTCCCAAAATGGTCTATAATGATGAAATTTTAACATTTAATCTTTTGACTCTAAATGACTGTTGGATGTGCATTATGACTTTTTCAACTATAATAAGTGTGTTTAAAGTCATTTCTGTGCCTGAAACGGGTCAAAATTGTAGCTTTTGAGTATGCAAAACTCTGTAAAAATGGCAATTTTGGTCACTGAGAGGGTTTAAAAAGTGGTTATTCAACATGAGGCACGATCCAATTGACATTTTGAATCATTTTTGGTACAGTCCAAAAAATCAATTTTCGGATGAAAAACAATGACTCCGGACATGTCGAACGTTCCCAAAATGGTCTATAATGATGAAATTTTAACATTTAATCTTTTGACTCTAAATGACTGTTGGATGTGCATTATGACTTTTTCAACTAAAATAAGTGTGTTTAAAGTCATTTCTGTGCCTGAAACGGGTCAAAATTGAATCTTTTGAGTAAGCAAAACTCTGTAAAAATGGCAATTTTGGTCACTGTGAGGGTTTAAAAAGTGGTTATTCAACATGAGGCACGATCCAATTGACATTTTGAATCATTTTTGGTACAGTCCAAAAAATCAATTTTCGGATGAAAAACGATGACTCCGGACATGCCGAACGTTCCCAAAATGGTCTATAAGGATGAAATTTTAACATTTAATCTTTTGACTCTAAATGACTGTTAGATGTGAATTAGGACTTTTTCAACTAAAATACGTGTGTTTAAAGTCATTTCTGTGCCTGAAACGGGTCAAAATTGTAGCTTTTGAGTATGCAAAACTCTGTAAAAATTGCACTTTTGGTCACTGTGAGGGTTTAAAAAGTGGTTATTCAACATGAGGCACGATCCAATTGACATTTTGAATCATTTTTGGTACAGTCCAAAAAATCAATTTTCGGATGAAAAACGATGACTCCGGACATGTTGAACGTTCCCAAAATGGTCTATAATGATGAAATTTTAACATTTAATCTTTTGACTCTAAATGACTGTTGGATGTGAATTATGACTTTTTCAACTAAAATAAGTGTGTTTAAAGTCATTTCTGTGACTGAAACGGGTCAAAATTGAAGCTTTTGAGTAAGCAAAACTCTGTAAAAATGGCAGTTTTTGTCACTGTGAGGGTTTAAAAAGTGGTTATTCAACATGAGGCACGATCCAATTGACATTTTGAATCATTTTTGGTACAGTCCAAAAAATCACTTTTCGGATGAAAAACGATGACTCCGGACATGTCGAACGTTCCCAAAATGGTCTATAATGATGAAATTTTAACATTTAATCTTTTGACTCTAAATGACTGTTGGATGTGAATTATGACTTTTTCAACTAAAATAAGTGTGTTTAAAGTCATTTCTGTGACTGAAACGGGTCAAAATTGTAGCTTTTGAGTATGCAAAACTCTGTAAAAATGGCAATTTTGGTCACTGAGAGGGTTTAAAAAGTGGTTATTCAACATAAGGCATCATCTAATTGACATTTTGAATCATTTTTGGTACAGTCCAAAAAATCAATTTTCGGATGAAAAACGATGACTCCGGACATGTCGAACGTTCCCAAAATGGTCTATAATGATGAAATTTTAACATTTAATCTTTTGACCCTAAATAACTGTTGGATGTGAATTATGACTTTTTCAACTAAAATAAGTGTGTTTAAAGTCATTTCTGTGCCTGAAACGGGTCAAAATTGAAGCTTTTGAGTAAGCAAAACTCTGTAAAAATGGCACTTTTGGTCACTGTGAGGGTTTAAAAAGTGGTTATTCAACATGAGGCACGATCCAATTGACATTTTGAATCATTTTTGGTACAGTCCAAAAAATCAATTTTCGGATGAAAAACAATGACTCCGGACATGTCGAACGTTCCCAAAATGGTCTATAATGATGAAATTTTAACATTTAATCTTTTGACTCTAAATGACTGTTGGATGTGCATTATGACTTTTTCAACTAAAATAAGTGTGTTTAAAGTCATTTCTGTGCCTGAAACGGGTCAAAATTGAATCTTTTGAGTAAGCAAAACTCTGTAAAAATGGCCATTTTGCTCACTGTGAGGGTTTAAAAAGTGGGTATTCAACATGAGGCACGATCCAATAGACATTTTGAATCATTTTGGGTACAGTCCAAAAAATCAATTTTCGGATGAAAAACGATGACTTCGGACATGTCGAACGTTCCCAAAATGGTCTATAATGATGAAATTTTAACATTTAATCTTTTGACCCTAAATAACTGTTGGATGTGAATTATGACTTTTTCAACTAAAATAAGTGTGTTTAAAGTCATTTCTGTGCCTGAAACGGGTCAAAATTGAAGCTTTTGAGTAAGCAAAACTCTGTAAAAATGGCAATTTTGGTCACTGTGAGGGTTTAAAAAGTGGTTATTCAACATGAGGCACGATCCAATTGACATTTTGAATCATTTTTGGTACAGTCAAAAAATCAATTTTCGGATGAAAAACAATGACTCCGGACATGTCGAACGTTCCCAAAATGGTCTATAATGATGAAATTTTAACATTTAATCTTTTGACTCTAAATGACTGTTGGATGTGCATTATGACTTTTTCAACTAAAATAAGTGTGTTTAAAGTCATTTCTGTGCCTGAAACGGGTCAAAATTGAATCTTTTGAGTAAGCAAAACTCTGTAAAAATGGCACTTTTGGTCACTGTGAGGGTTTAAAAAGTGGTTATTCAACATGAGGCACGATCCAATTGACATTTTGAATCATTTTTGGTACAGTCCAAAAAATCAATTTTCGGATGAAAAACGATGACTCCGGACATGTCGAACGTTCCCAAAATGGTCTATAATGATGAAATTTTAACATTTAATCTTTTGACTCTAAATGACTGTTGGATGTGAATTATGACTTTTTCAACTAAAATAAGTGTGTTTAAAGTCATTTCTGTGACTGAAACGGGTCAAAATTGAAGCTTTTGAGTAAGCAAAACTCTGTAAAAATGGCCATTTTGGTCACTGTGAGGGTTTAAAAAGTGGGTATTCAACATGAGGCACGATCCAATAGACATTTTGAATCATTTCGGGTACAGTCCAAAAAATCAATTTTCGGATGAAAAACGATGACTCCGGACATGTCGAACGTTCCCAAAATGGTCTATAATGATGAAATTTTAACATTTAATCTTTTGACTCTAAATGACTGTTGGATGTGCATTATGACTTTTTCAACTATAATAAGTGTGTTTAAAGTCATTTCTGTGCCTGAAACGGGTCAAAATTGTAGCTTTTGAGTATGCAAAACTCTGTAAAAATGGCAATTTTGGTCACTGAGAGGGTTTAAAAAGTGGTTATTCAACATAAGGCATCATCTAATTGACATTTTGAATCATTTTTGGTACAGTCCAAAAAATCAATTTTCGGATGAAAAACGATGACTCCGGACATGCCGAACGTTCCCAAAATGGTCTATAATGATGAAATTTTAACATTTAATCTTTTGACTCTAAATAACTGTTGGATGTGAATTATGACTTTTTCAACTAAAATAAGTGTGTTTAAAGTCATTTCTGTGACTGAAACGGGTCAAAATTGAAGCTTTTGAGTAAGCAAAACTCTGTAAAAATTGCCATTTTGCTCACTGTGAGGGTTTAAAAAGTGGGTATTCAACATGAGGCACGATCCAATAGACATTTTGAATCATTTTGGGTACAGTCCAAAAAATCAATTTTCGGATGAAAAACGATGACTCCGGACATGTCGAACATTCCCAAAATGGTCTATAATGATGAAATTTTAACATTTAATCTTTTGACCCTAAATAACTGTTGGATGTGAATTATGACTTTTTCAACTAAAATAAGTGTGTTTAAAGTCATTTCTGTGCCTGAAACGGGTCAAAATTGAAGCTTTTGAGTAAGCAAAACTCTGTAAAAATGGCAATTTTGGTCACTGTGAGGGTTTAAAAAGTGGTTATTCAACATGAGGCACGATCCAATTGACATTTTGAATCATTTTTGGTACAGTCCAAAAAATCAATTTTCGGATGAAAAACAATGACTCCGGACATGTCGAACGTTCCCAAAATGGTCTATAATGATGAAATTTTAACATTTAATCTTTTGACTCTAAATGACTGTTGGATGTGCATTATGACTTTTTCAACTAAAATAAGTGTGTTTAAAGTCATTTCTGTGCCTGAAACGGGTCAAAATTGAATCTTTTGAGTAAGCAAAACTCTGTAAAAATGGCAATTTTGGTCACTGTGAGGGTTTAAAAAGTGGTTATTCAACATGAGGCACGATCCAATTGACATTTTGAATCATTTTTGGTACAGTCCAAAAAATCAATTTTCGGATGAAAAACGATGACTCCGGACATGCCGAACGTTCCCAAAATGGTCTATAAGGATGAAATTTTAACATTTAATCTTTTGACTCTAAATGACTGTTAGATGTGAATTAGGACTTTTTCAACTAAAATACGTGTGTTTAAAGTCATTTCTGTGCCTGAAACGGGTCAAAATTGTAGCTTTTGAGTATGCAAAACTCTGTAAAAATTGCACTTTTGGTCACTGTGAGGGTTTAAAAAGTGGTTATTCAACATGAGGCACGATCCAATTGACATTTTGAATCATTTTTGGTACAGTCCAAAAAATCAATTTTCGGATGAAAAACGATGACTCCGGGCATGTTGAACGTTCCCAAAATGGTCTATAATGATGAAATTTTAACATTTAATCTTTTGACTCTAAATGACTGTTGGATGTGAATTATGACTTTTTCAACTAAAATAAGTGTGTTTAAAGTCATTTCTGTGACTGAAACGGGTCAAAATTGAAGCTTTTGAGTAAGCAAAACTCTGTAAAAATGGCAGTTTTTGTCACTGTGAGGGTTTAAAAAGTGGTTATTCAACATGAGGCACGATCCAATTGACATTTTGAATCATTTTTGGTACAGTCCAAAAAATCAATTTTCGGATGAAAAACGATGACTCCGGACATGTCGAACGTTCCCAAAATGGTCTATAATGATGAAATTTTAACATTTAATCTTTTGACTCTAAATGACTGTTGGATGTGAATTATGACTTTTTCAACTAACATAAGTGTGTTTAAAGTCATTTCTGTGCCTGAAACGGGTCAAAATTGAATCTTTTGAGTAAGCAAAACTCTGTAAAAATGGCACTTTTGGTCACTGTGAGGGTTTAAAAAGTGGTTATTCAACATGAGGCACGATCCAATTGACATTTTGAATCATTTTTGGTACAGTCCAAAAAAACAATTTTCGGATGAAAAACGATGACTCCGGACATGTCGAACGTTCCCAAAATGGTCTATAATGATGAAATTTTAACATTTAATCTTTTGACTCTAAATGACTGTTGGATGTGCATTATGACTTTTTCAACTATAATAAGTGTGTTTAAAGTCATTTCTGTGCCTGAAACGGGTCAAAATTGTAGCTTTTGAGTATGCAAAACTCTGTAAAAATGGCAATTTTGGTCACTGAGAGGGTTTAAAAAGTGGTTATTCAACATAAGGCATCATCTAATTGACATTTTGAATCATTTTTGGTACAGTCGAAAAAATCAATTTTCGGATGAAAAACAATGACTCCGGACATGTCGAACGTTCCCAAAATGGTCTATAATGATGAAATTTTAACATTTAATCTTTTGACTCTAAATGACTGTTGGATGTGCATTATGACTTTTTCAACTAAAATAAGTGTGTTTAAAGTCATTTCTGTGCCTGAAACGGGTCAAAATTGAATCTTTTGAGTAAGCAAAACTCTGTAAAAATGGCCATTTTGGTCACTGTGAGGGTTTAAAAAGTGGTTATTCAACATGAGGCACGATCCAATAGACATTTTGAATCATTTTGGGTACAGTCCAAAAAATCAATTTTCGGATGAAAAACGATGACTCCGGACATGCCGAACGTTCCCAAAATGGTCTATAAGGATGAAATTTTAACATTTAATCTTTTGACTCTAAATGACTGTTAGATGTGAATTAGGACTTTTTCAACTAAAATACGTGTGTTTAAAGTCATTTCTGTGCCTGAAACGGGTCACAATTGTAGCTTTTGAGTATGCAAAACTCTGTAAAAATTGCACTTTTGGTCACTGTGAGGGTTTAAAAAGTGGTTATTCAACATGAGGCACGATCCAATTGACATTTTGAATCATTTTTGGTACAGTCCAAAAAATCAATTTTCGGATGAAAAACGATGACTCCGGACATGTCGAACGTTCCCAAAATGGTCTATAATGATGAAATTTTAACATTTAATCTTTTGACTCTAAATGACTGTTGGATGTGAATTATGACTTTTTCAACTAAAATAAGTGTGTTTAAAGTCATTTCTGTGACTGAAACGGGTCAAAATTGAAGCTTTTGAGTAAGCAAAACTCTGTAAAAATGGCCATTTTGGTCACTGTGAGGGTTTAAAAAGTGGGTATTCAACATGAGGCACGATCCAATAGACATTTTGAATCATTTTGGGTACAGTCCAAAAAATCAATTTTCGATTGAAAAACGATGACTCCGGACATGTCGAACGTTCCCAAAATGGTCTATAATGATGAAATTTTAACATTTAATCTTTTGACTCTAAATGACTGTTGGATGTGCATTATGACTTTTTCAACTATAATAAGTGTGTTTAAAGTCATTTCTGTGCCTGAAACGGGTCAAAATTGTAGCTTTTGAGTATGCAAAACTCTGTAAAAATGGCAATTTTGGTCACTGAGAGGGTTTAAAAAGTGGTTATTCAACATAAGGCATCATCTAATTGACATTTTGAATCATTTTTGGTACAGTCCAAAAAATCAATTTTCGGATGAAAAACGATGACTCCGGACATGCCGAACGTTCCCAAAATGGTCTATAATGATGAAATTTTAACACTTAATCTTTTGACTCTAAATAACTGTTGGATGTGAATTATGACTTTTTCAACTAAAATAAGTGTGTTTAAAGTCATTTCTGTGACTGAAACGGGTCAAAATTGAAGCTTTTGAGTAAGCAAAACTCTGTAAAAATTGCCATTTTGCTCACTGTGAGGGTTTAAAAAGTGGGTATTCAACACGAGGCACGATCCAATAGACATTTTGAATCATTTTGGGTACAGTCCAAAAAATCAATTTTCGGATGAAAAACGATGACTCCGGACATGTCGAACGTTCCCAAAATGGTCTATAATGATGAAATTTTAACATTTAATCTTTTGACCCTAAATAACTGTTGGATGTGAATTATGACTTTTTCAACTAAAATAAGTGTGTTTAAAGTCATTTCTGTGCCTGAAACGGGTCAAAATTGAAGCTTTTGAGTAAGCAAAACTCTGTAAAAATGGCAATTTTGGTCACTGTGAGGGTTTAAAAAGTGGTTATTCAACATGAGGCACGATCCAATTGACATTTTGAATCATTTTTGGTACAGTCCAAAAAATCAATTTTCGGATGAAAAACAATGACTCCGGACATGTCGAACGTTCCCAAAATGGTCTATAATGATGAAATTTTAACATTTAATCTTTTGACTCTAAATGACTGTTGGATGTGCATTATGACTTTTTCAACTAAAATAAGTGTGTTTAAAGTCATTTCTGTGCCTGAAACGGGTCAAAATTGAATCTTTTGAGTAAGCAAAACTCTGTAAAAATGGCAATTTTGGTCACTGTGAGGGTTTAAAAAGTGGTTATTCAACATGAGGCACGATCCAATTGACATTTTGAATCATTTTTGGTACAGTCCAAAAAATCAATTTTCGGATAAAAAACGATGACTCCGGACATGCCGAACGTTCCCAAAATGGTCTATAAGGATGAAATTTTAACATTTAATCTTTTGACTCTAAATGACTGTTAGATGTGAATTAGGACTTTTTCAACTAAAATACGTGTGTTTAAAGTCATTTCTGTGCCTGAAACGGGTCAAAATTGTAGCTTTTGAGTATGCAAAACTCTGTAAAAATTGCACTTTTGGTCACTGTGAGGGTTTAAAAAGTGGTTATTCAACATGAGGCACGATCCAATTGACATTTTGAATCATTTTTGGTACAGTCCAAAAAATCAATTTTCGGATGAAAAACGATGACCCCGGGCATGTTGAACATTCCCAAAATGGTCTATAATGATGAAATTTTAACATTTAATCTTTTGACTCTAAATGACTGTTGGATGTGAATTATGACTTTTTCAACTAAAATAAGTGTGTTTAAAGTCATTTCTGTGACTGAAACGGGTCAAAATTGAAGCTTTTGAGTAAGCAAAACTCTGTAAAAATGGCAGTTTTTGTCACTGTGAGGGTTTAAAAAGTGGTTATTCAACATGAGGCACGATCCAATTGACATTTTGAATCATTTTTGGTACAGTCCAAAAAATCAATTTTCGGATGAAAAACGATGACTCCGGACATGTCGAACGTTCCCAAAATGGTCTATAATGATGAAATTTTAACATTTAATCTTTTGACTCTAAATGACTGTTGGATGTGAATTATGACTTTTTCAACTAACATAAGTGTGTTTAAAGTCATTTCTGTGCCTGAAACGGGTCAAAATTGAATCTTTTGAGTAAGCAAAACTCTGTAAAAATGGCACTTTTGGTCACTGTGAGGGTTTAAAAAGTGGTTATTCAACATGAGGCACGATCCAATTGACATTTTGAATCATTTTTGGTACAGTCCAAAAAATCAATTTTCGGATGAAAAACGATGACTCCGGACATGTCGAACGTTCCCAAAATGGTCTATAATGATGAAATTTTAACATTTAATCTTTTGACTCTAAATGACTGTTGGATGTGAATTATGACTTTTTCAACTAAAATAAGTGTGTTTAAAGTCATTTCTGTGACTGAAACGGGTCAAAATTGAAGCTTTTGAGTAAGCAAAACTCTGTAAAAATGGCCATTTTGGTCACTGTGAGGGTTTAAAAAGTGGGTATTCAACATGAGGCACGATCCAATAGACATTTTGAATCATTTTGGGTACAGTCCAAAAAATCAATTTTCGGATGAAAAACGATGACTCCGGACATGTCGAACGTTCCCAAAATGGTCTATAATGATGAAATTTTAACATTTAATCTTTTGACTCTAAATGACTGTTGGATGTGCATTATGACTTTTTCAACTATAATAAGTGTGTTTAAAGTCATTTCTGTGCCTGAAACGGGTCAAAATTGTAGCTTTTGAGTATGCAAAACTCTGTAAAAATGGCAATTTTGGTCACTGAGAGGGTTTAAAAAGTGGTTATTCAACATAAGGCATCATCTATTTGACATTTTGAATCATTTTTGGTACAGTCCAAAAAATCAATTTTCGGATGAAAAACAATGACTCCGGACATGTCGAACGTTCCCAAAATGGTCTATAATGATGAAATTTTAACATTTAATCTTTTGACTCTAAATGACTGTTGGATGTGCATTATGACTTTTTCAACTAAAATAAGTGTGTTTAAAGTCATTTCTGTGCCTGAAACGGGTCAAAATTGAATCTTTTGAGTAAGCAAAACTCTGTAAAAATGGCCATTTTGGTCACTGTGAGGGTTTAAAAAGTGGTTATTCAACATGAGGCACGATCCAATAGACATTTTGAATCATTTTGGGTACAGTCCAAAAAATCAATTTTCGGATGAAAAACGATGACTCCGGACATGCCGAACGTTCCCAAAATGGTCTATAAGGATGAAATTTTAACATTTAATCTTTTGACTCTAAATGACTGTTAGATGTGAATTAGGACTTTTTCAACTAAAATTCGTGTGTTTAAAGTCATTTCTGTGCCTGAAACGGGTCAAAATTGTAGCTTTTGAGTATGCAAAACTCTGTAAAAATTGCACTTTTGGTCACTGTGAGGGTTTAAAAAGTGGTTATTCAACATGAGGCACGATCCAATTGACATTTTGAATCATTTTTGGTACAGTCCAAAAAATCAATTTTCGGATGAAAAACGATGACTCCGGACATGTTGAACGTTCCCAAAATGGTCTATAATGATGAAATTTTAACATTTAATCTTTTGACTCTAAATGACTGTTGGATGTGAATTATGACTTTTTCAACTAAAATAAGTGTGTTTAAAGTCATTTCTGTGACTGAAACGGGTCAAAATTGAAGCTTTTGAGTAAGCAAAACTCTGTAAAAATGGCAGTTTTTGTCACTGTGAGGGTTTAAAAAGTGGTTATTCAACATGAGGCACGATCCAATTGACATTTTGAATCATTTTTGGTACAGTCCAAAAAATCAATTTTCGGATGAAAAACGATGACTCCGGACATGTCGAACGTTCCCAAAATGGTCTATAATGATGAAATTTTAACATTTAATCTTTTGACTCTAAATGACTGTTGGATGTGAATTATGACTTTTTCAACTAACATAAGTGTGTTTAAAGTCATTTCTGTGCCTGAAACGGGTCAAAATTGAAGCTTTTGAGTAAGCAAAACTCTGTAAAAATGGCACTTTTGGTCACTGTGAGGGTTTAAAAAGTGGTTATTCAACATGAGGCACGATCCAATTGACATTTTGAATCATTTTTTGTACAGTCCAAAAAATCAATTTTCGGATGAAAAACGATGACTCCGGACATGTCGAACGTTCCCAAAATGGTCTATAATGATGAAATTTTACCATTTAATCTTTTGACTCTAAATGACTGTTGGATGTGAATTATGACTTTTTCAACTAAAATAAGTGTGTTTAAAGTCATTTCTGTGACTGAAACGGGTCAAAATTGAAGCTTTTGAGTAAGCAAAACTCTGTAAAAATGGCCATTTTGGTCACTGTGAGGGTTTAAAAAGTGGGTATTCAACATGAGGCACGATCCAATAGACATTTTGAATCATTTTGGGTACAGTCCAAAAAATCAATTTTCGGATGAAAAACGATGACTCCGGACATGTCGAACGTTCCCAAAATGGTCTATAATGATGACATTTTAACATTTAATCTTTTGACTCTAAATGACTGTTGGATGTGCATTATGACTTTTTCAACTATAATAAGTGTGTTTAAAGTCATTTCTGTGCCAGAAACGGGTCAAAATTGTAGCTTTTGAGTATGCAAAACTCTGTAAAAATGGCAATTTTGGTCACTGAGAGGGTTTAAAAAGTGGTTATTCAACATAAGGCATCATCTAATTGACATTTTGAATCATTTTTGGTACAGTCCAAAAAATCAATTTTCGGATGAAAAACGATGACTCCGGACATGTCGAACGTTCCCAAAATGGTCTATAATGATGAAATTTTAACATTTAATCTTTTGACTCTAAATAACTGTTGGATGTGAATTATGACTTTTTCAACTAAAATAAGTGTGTTTAAAGTCATTTCTGTGCCTGAAATTGGTCAAAATTGAAGATTTTGAGTAAGCAAAACTCTGTAAAAATGGCAATTTTGGTCACTGTGAGGGTTTAAAAAGTGGTTATTCAACATGAGGCCCGATCCAAATGACATTTTGAATCATTTTTGGTACAGTCCAAAAAATCCATTTTCGGATGAAAAACAATGACTCCGGACATGTCGAACGTTCCCAAAATGGTCTATAATGATGAAATTTTAACATTTAATCTTTTGACTCTAAATGACTGTTGGATGTACAATATGACTTTTTCAACTAAAATAAGTGTGTTTAAAGTCATTTCTGTGCCTGAAACGGGTCAAAATTGAAGCTTTTGAGTAAGCAAAACTCTGTAAAAATGGCAATTTTGGTCACTGTGAGGGTTTAAAAAGTGGTTAATTAACATGAGGCACGATCCAATTGACATTTTGAATCATTTTTGGTACAGTCCAAAAAATCAATTTTCGGATGAAAAACGATGACTCCGGACATGTCGAACGTTCCCAAAATGGTCTATAATGATGAAATTTTAACATTTAATCTTTTGACTCTAAATGACTGTTGGATGTGAATTATGACTTTTTCAACTAAAATAAGTGTGTTTAAAGTCATTTCTGTGACTGAAACGGGTCAAAATTGAAGCTTTTGAGTAAGCAAAACTCTGTAAAAATGGCCATTTTGGTCACTGTGAGGGTTTAAAAAGTGGGTATTCAACATGAGGCACGATCCAATAGACATTTTGAATCATTTTGGGTACAGTCCAAAAAATCAATTTTCGGATGAAAAACGATGACTCCGGACATGTCGAACGTTCCCAAAATGGTCTATAATGATGAAATTTTAACATTTAATCTTTTGACTCTAAATGACTGTTGGATGTGCATTATGACTTTTTCAACTATAATAAGTGTGTTTAAAGTCATTTCTGTGCCTGAAACGGGTCAAAATTGTAGCTTTTGAGTATGCAAAACTCTGTAAAAATGGCAATTTTGGTCACTGAGAGGGTTTAAAAAGTGGTTATTCAACATAAGGCATCATCTAATTGACATTTTGAATCATTTTTGGTACAGTCCAAAAAATCAATTTTCGGATGAAAAACGATGACTCCGGACATGTCGAACGTTCCCAAAATGGTCTATAATGATGAAATTTTAACATTTAATCTTTTGACCCTAAATAACTGTTGGATGTGAATTATGACTTTTTCAACTAAAATAAGTGTGTTTAAAGTCATTTCTGTGCCTGAAACGGGTCAAAATTGAAGCTTTTGAGTAAGCAAAACTCTGTAAAAATGGCAATTTTGGTCACTGTGAGGGTTTAAAAAGTGGTTATTCAACATGAGGCACGATCCAATTGACATTTTAAATCATTTTTGGTACAGTCCAAAAAATCAATTTTCGGATGAAAAACAATGACTCCGGACATGTCGAACGTTCCCAAAATGGTCTATAATGATGAAATTTTAACATTTAATCTTTTGACTCTAAATGACTGTCGGATGTGCATTATGACTTTTTCAACTAAAATAAGTGTGTTTAAAGTCATTTCTGTGCCTGAAACGGGTCAAAATTGAATCTTTTGAGTAAGCAAAACTCTGTAAAAATGGCAATTTTGGTCACTGTGAGGGTTTAAAAAGTGGTTATTCAACATGAGGCACGATCCAATTGACATTTTGAATCATTTTTGGTACAGTCCAAAAAATCAATTTTCGGATGAAAAACAATGACTCCGGACATGTCGAACGTTCCCAAAATGGTCTATAATGATGAAATTTTAACATTTAATCTTTTGACTCTAAATGACTGTTGGATGTGAATTATGACTTTTTCAACTAACATAAGTGTGTTTAAAGTCATTTCTGTGCCTGAAACGGGTCAAAATTGAAGGTTTTGAGTAAGCAAAACTCTGTAAAAATGGCACTTTTGGTCACTGTGAGGGTTTAAAAAGTGGTTATTCAACATGAGGCACGATCCAATTGACATTTTGAATCATTTTTGGTACAGTCCAAAAAATCAATTTTCGGATGAAAAACGATGACTCCGGACATGTCGAACGTTCCCAAAATGGTCTATAATGATGAAATTTTAACATTTAATCTTTTGACTCTAAATGACTGTTGGATGTGAATTATGACTTTTTCAACTAAAATAAGTGTGTTTAAAGTCATTTCTGTGACTGAAACGGGTCAAAATTGAAGCTTTTGAGTAAGCAAAACTCTGTAAAAATGGCCATTTTGGTCACTGTGAGGGTTTAAAAAGTGGGTATTCAACATGAGGCACGATCCAATAGACATTTTGAATCATTTTGGGTACAGTCCAAAAAATCAATTTTCGGATGAAAAACGATGACTCCGGACATGTCGAACGTTCCCAAAATGGTCTATAATGATGAAATTTTAACATTTAATCTTTTGACTCTAAATGACTGTTGGATGTGCATTATGACTTTTTCAACTATAATAAGTGTGTTTAAAGTCATTTCTGTGCCTGAAACGGGTCAAAATTGTAGCTTTTGAGTATGCAAAACTCTGTAAAAATGGCAATTTTGGTCACTGAGAGGGTTTAAAAAGTGGTTATTCAACATAAGGCATCATCTAATTGACATTTTGAATCATTTTTGGTACAGTCCAAAAAATCAATTTTCGGATGAAAAACGATGACTCCGGACATGTCGAACGTTCCCAAAATGGTCTATAATGATGAAATTTTAACATTTAATCTTTTGACTCTAAATGACTGTTGGATGTGAATTATGACTTTTTCAACTAACATAAGTGTGTTTAAAGTCATTTCTGTGCCTGAAACGGGTCAAAATTGAAGGTTTTGAGTAAGCAAAACTCTGTAAAAATGGCACTTTTGGTCACTGTGAGGGTTTAAAAAGTGGTTATTCAACATGAGGCACGATCCAATTGACATTTTGAATCATTTTTGGTACAGTCCAAAAAATCAATTTTCGGATGAAAAACGATGACTCCGGACATGTCGAACGTTCCCAAAATGGTCTATAATGATGAAATTTTAACATTTAATCTTTTGACTCTAAATGACTGTTGGATGTGAATTATGACTTTTTCAACTAAAATAAGTGTGTTTAAAGTCATTTCTGTGACTGAAACGGGTCAAAATTGAAGCTTTTGAGTAAGCAAAACTCTGTAAAAATGGCCATTTTGGTCACTGTGAGGGTTTAAAAAGTGGGTATTCAACATGAGGCACGATCCAATAGACATTTTGAATCATTTTGGGTACAGTCCAAAAAATCAATTTTCGGATGAAAAACGATGACTCCGGACATGTCGAACGTTCCCAAAATGGTCTATAATGATGAAATTTTAACATTTAATCTTTTGACTCTAAATGACTGTTGGATGTGCATTATGACTTTTTCAACTATAATAAGTGTGTTTAAAGTCATTTCTGTGCCTGAAACGGGTCAAAATTGTAGCTTTTGAGTATGCAAAACTCTGTAAAAATGGCAATTTTGGTCACTGAGAGGGTTTAAAAAGTGGTTATTCAACATAAGGCATCATCTAATTGACATTTTGAATCATTTTTGGTACAGTCCAAAAAATCAATTTTCGGATGAAAAACGATGACTCCGGACATGTCGAACGTTCCCAAAATGGTCTATAATGATGAAATTTTAACATTTAATCTTTTGACTCTAAATGACTGTTGGATGTGAATTATGACTTTTTCAACTAAAATAAGTGTGTTTAAAGTCATTTCTGTGACTGAAACGGGTCAAAATTGAAGCTTTTGAGTAAGCAAAACTCTGTAAAAATGGCCATTTTGGTCACTGTGAGGGTTTAAAAAGTGGGTATTCAACATGAGGCACGATCCAATAGACATTTTGAATCATTTTGGGTACAGTCCAAAAAATCAATTTTCGGATGAAAAACGATGACTCCGGACATGTCGAACGTTCCCAAAATGGTCTATAATGATGAAATTTTAACATTTAATCTTTTGACTCTAAATGACTGTTGGATGTGCATTATGACTTTTTCAACTATAATAAGTGTGTTTAAAGTCATTTCTGTGCCTGAAACGGGTCAAAATTGTAGCTTTTGAGTATGCAAAACTCTGTAAAAATGGCAATTTTGGTCACTGAGAGGGTTTAAAAAGTGGTTATTCAACATAAGGCATCATCTAATTGACATTTTGAATCATTTTTGGTACAGTCCAAAAAATCAATTTTCGGATGAAAAACGATGACTCCGGACATGTCGAACGTTCCCAAAATGGTCTATAATGATGAAATTTTAACATTTAATCTTTTGACTCTAAATGACTGTTGGATGTGAATTATGACTTTTTCAACTAACATAAGTGTGTTTAAAGTCATTTCTGTGCCTGAAACGGGTCAAAATTGAAGGTTTTGAGTAAGCAAAACTCTGTAAAAATGGCACTTTTGGTCACTGTGAGGGTTTAAAAAGTGGTTATTCAACATGAGGCACGATCCAATTGACATTTTGAATCATTTTTGGTACAGTCCAAAAAATCAATTTTCGGATGAAAAACGATGATTCCGGACATGTCGAACGTTCCCAAAATGGTCTATAATGATGAAATTTTAACATTTAATCTTTTGACTCTAAATGACTGTTGGATGTGAATTATGACTTTTTCAACTAAAATAAGTGTGTTTAAAGTCATTTCTGTGACTGAAACGGGTCAAAATTGAAGCTTTTGAGTAAGCAAAACTCTGTAAAAATGGCCATTTTGGTCACTGTGAGGGTTTAAAAAGTGGGTATTCAACATGAGGCACGATCCAATAGACATTTTGAATCATTTTGGGTACAGTCCAAAAAATCAATTTTCGGATGAAAAATGATGACTCCGGACATGTCGAACGTTCCCAAAATGGTCTATAATGATGAAATTTTAACATTTAATCTTTTGACTCTAAATAACTGTTGGATGTGAATTATGACTTTTTCAACTAAAATAAGTGTGTTTAAAGTCATTTCTGTGACTGAAACGGGTCAAAATTGAAGCTTTTGAGTAAGCAAAACTCTGTAAAAATTGCCATTTTGCTCACTGTGAGGGTTTAAAAAGTGGGTATTCAACATGAGGCACGATCCAATAGACATTTTGAATCATTTTGGGTACAGTCCAAAAAATCAATTTTCGGATGAAAAACGATGACTCCGGACATGTCGAACGTTCCCAAAATGGTCTATAATGATGAAATTTTAACATTTAATCTTTTGACCCTAAATAACTGTTGGATGTGAATTATGACTTTTTCAACTAAAATAAGTGTGTTTAAAGTCATTTCTGTGCCTGAAACGGGTCAAAATTGAAGCTTTTGAGTAAGCAAAACTCTGTAAAAATGGCAATTTTGGTCACTGTGAGGGTTTAAAAAGTGGTTATTCAACATGAGGCACGATCCAATTGACATTTTGAATCATTTTTGGTACAGTCCAAAAAATCAATTTTCGGATGAAAAACAATGACTCCGGACATGTCGAACGTTCCCAAAATGGTCTATAATGATGAAATTTTAACATTTAATCTTTTGACTCTAAATGACTGTTGGATGTGCATTATGACTTTTTCAACTAAAATAAGTGTGTTTAAAGTCATTTCTGTGCCTGAAACGGGTCAAAATTGAATCTTTTGAGTAAGCAAAACTCTGTAAAAATGGCAATTTTGGTCACTGTGAGGGTTTAAAAAGTGGTTATTCAACATGAGGCACGATCCAATTGACATTTTGAATCATTTTTGGTACAGTCCAAAAAATCAATTTTCGGATAAAAAACGATGACTCCGGACATGCCGAACGTTCCCAAAATGGTCTATAAGGATGACATTTTAACATTTAATCTTTTGACTCTAAATGACTGTTAGATGTGAATTAGGACTTTTTCAACTAAAATACGTGTGTTTAAAGTCATTTCTGTGCCTGAAACGGGTCAAAATTGTAGCTTTTGAGTATGCAAAACTCTGTAAAAATTGCACTTTTGGTCACTGTGAGGGTTTAAAAAGTGGTTATTCAACATGAGGCACGATCCAATTGACATTTTGAATCATTTTTGGTACAGTCCAAAAAATCAATTTTCGGATGAAAAACGATGACTCCGGGCATGTTGAACGTTCCCAAAATGGTCTATTATGATGAAATTTTAACATTTAATCTTTTGACTCTAAATGACTGTTGGATGTGAATTATGACTTTTTCAACTAAAATAAGTGTGTTTAAAGTCATTTCTGTGACTGAAACGGGTCAAAATTGAAGCTTTTGAGTAAGCAAAACTCTGTAAAAATGGCAGTTTTTGTCACTGTGAGGGTTTAAAAAGTGGTTATTCAACATGAGGCACGATCCAATTGACATTTTGAATCATTTTTGGTACAGTCCAAAAAATCAATTTTCGGATGAAAAACGATGACTCCGGACATGTCGAACGTTCCCAAAATGGTCTATAATGATGAAATTTTAACATTTAATCTTTTGACTCTAAATGACTGTTGGATGTGAATTATGACTTTTTCAACTAACATAAGTGTGTTTAAAGTCATTTCTGTGCCTGAAACGGGTCAAAATTGAATCTTTTGAGTAAGCAAAACTCTGTAAAAATGGCACTTTTGGTCACTGTGAGGGTTTAAAAAGTGGTTATTCAACATGAGGCACGATCCAATTGACATTTTGAATCATTTTTGGTACAGTCCAAAAAATCAATTTTCGGATGAAAAACGATGACTCCGGACATGTCGAACGTTCCCAAAATGGTCTATAATGATGAAATTTTAACATTTAATCTTTTGACTCTAAATGACTGTTGGATGTGAATTATGACTTTTTCAACTAAAATAAGTGTGTTTAAAGTCATTTCTGTGACTGAAACGGGTCAAAATTGAAGCTTTTGAGTAAGCAAAACTCTGTAAAAATGGCCATTTTGGTCACTGTGAGGGTTTAAAAAGTGGGTATTCAACATGAGGCACGATCCAATAGACATTTTGAATCATTTTGGGTACAGTCCAAAAAATCAATTTTCGGATGAAAAACGATGACTCCGGACATGTCGAACGTTCCCAAAATGGTCTATAATGATGAAATTTTAACATTTAATCTTTTGACTCTAAATGACTGTTGGATGTGCATTATGACTTTTTCAACTATAATAAGTGTGTTTAAAGTCATTTCTGTGCCTGAAACGGGTCAAAATTGTAGCTTTTGAGTATGCAAAACTCTGTAAAAATGGCAATTTTGGTCACTGAGAGGGTTTAAAAAGTGGTTATTCAACATAAGGCATCATCTATTTGACATTTTGAATCATTTTTGGTACAGTCCAAAAAATCAATTTTCGGATGAAAAACAATGACTCCGGACATGTCGAACGTTCCCAAAATGGTCTATAATGATGAAATTTTAACATTTAATCTTTTGACTCTAAATGACTGTTGGATGTGCATTATGACTTTTTCAACTAAAATAAGTGTGTTTAAAGTCATTTCTGTGCCTGAAACGGGTCAAAATTGAATCTTTTGAGTAAGCAAAACTCTGTAAAAATGGCCATTTTGGTCACTGTGAGGGTTTAAAAAGTGGTTATTCAACATGAGGCACGATCCAATAGACATTTTGAATCATTTTGGGTACAGTCCAAAAAATCAATTTTCGGATGAAAAACGATGACTCCGGACATGCCGAACGTTCCCAAAATGGTCTATAAGGATGAAATTTTAACATTTAATCTTTTGACTCTAAATGACTGTTAGATGTGAATTAGGACTTTTTCAACTAAAATACGTGTGTTTAAAGTCATTTCTGTGCCTGAAACGGGTCAAAATTGTAGCTTTTGAGTATGCAAAACTCTGTAAAAATTGCACTTTTGGTCACTGTGAGGGTTTAAAAAGTGGTTATTCAACATGAGGCACGATCCAATTGACATTTTGAATCATTTTTGGTACAGTCCAAAAAATCAATTTTCGGATGAAAAACGATGACTCCGGACATGTTGAACGTTCCCAAAATGGTCTATAATGATGAAATTTTAACATTTAATCTTTTGACTCTAAATGACTGTTGGATGTGAATTATGACTTTTTCAACTAAAATAAGTGTGTTTAAAGTCATTTCTGTGACTGAAACGGGTCAAAATTGAAGCTTTTGAGTAAGCAAAACTCTGTAAAAATGGCAGTTTTTGTCACTGTGAGGGTTTAAAAAGTGGTTATTCAACATGAGGCACGATCCAATTGACATTTTGAATCATTTTTGGTACAGTCCAAAAAATCAATTTTCGGATGAAAAACGATGACTCCGGACATGTCGAACGTTCCCAAAATGGTCTATAATGATGAAATTTTAACATTTAATCTTTTGACTCTAAATGACTGTTGGATGTGAATTATGACTTTTTCAACTAAAATAAGTGTGTTTAAAGTCATTTCTGTGACTGAAACGGGTCAAAATTGAAGCTTTTGAGTAAGCAAAACTCTGTAAAAATGGCCATTTTGGTCACTGTGAGGGTTTAAAAAGTGGGTATTCAACATGAGGCACGATCCAATAGACATTTTGAATCATTTTGGGTACAGTCCAAAAAATCAATTTTCGGATGAAAAACGATGACTCCGGACATGTCGAACGTTCCCAAAATGGTCTATAATGATGACATTTTAACATTTAATCTTTTGACTCTAAATGACTGTTGGATGTGCATTATGACTTTTTCAACTATAATAAGTGTGTTTAAAGTCATTTCTGTGCCAGAAACGGGTCAAAATTGTAGCTTTTGAGTATGCAAAACTCTGTAAAAATGGCAATTTTGGTCACTGAGAGGGTTTAAAAAGTGGTTATTCAACATAAGGCATCATCTAATTGACATTTTGAATCATTTTTGGTACAGTCCAAAAAATCAATTTTCGGATGAAAAACGATGACTCCGGACATGTCGAACGTTCCCAAAATGGTCTATAATGATGAAATTTTAACATTTAATCTTTTGACTCTAAATGACTGTTGGATGTGAATTATGACTTTTTCAACTAAAATAAGTGTGTTTAAAGTCATTTCTGTGACTGAAACGGGTCAAAATTGAAGCTTTTGAGTAAGCAAAACTCTGTAAAAATGGCCATTTTGGTCACTGTGAGGGTTTAAAAAGTGGGTATTCAACATGAGGCACGATCCAATAGACATTTTGAATCATTTTGGGTACAGTCCAAAAAATCAATTTTCGGATGAAAAACGATGACTCCGGACATGTCGAACGTTCCCAAAATGGTCTATAATGATGAAATTTTAACATTTAATCTTTTGACTCTAAATGACTGTTGGATGTGCATTATGACTTTTTCAACTATAATAAGTGTGTTTAAAGTCATTTCTGTGCCTGAAACGGGTCAAAATTGTAGCTTTTGAGTATGCAAAACTCTGTAAAAATGGCAATTTTGGTCACTGAGAGGGTTTAAAAAGTGGTTATTCAACATAAGGCATCATCTATTTGACATTTTGAATCATTTTTGGTACAGTCCAAAAAATCAATTTTCGGATGAAAAACAATGACTCCGGACATGTCGAACGTTCCCAAAATGGTCTATAATGATGAAATTTTAACATTTAATCTTTTGACTCTAAATGACTGTTGGATGTGCATTATGACTTTTTCAACTAAAATAAGTGTGTTTAAAGTCATTTCTGTGCCTGAAACGGGTCAAAATTGAATCTTTTGAGTAAGCAAAACTCTGTAAAAATGGCCATTTTGGTCACTGTGAGGGTTTAAAAAGTGGTTATTCAACATGAGGCACGATCCAATAGACATTTAGAATCATTTTGGGTACAGTCCAAAAAATCAATTTTCGGATGAAAAACGATGACTCCGGACATGCCGAACGTTCCCAAAATGGTCTATAAGGATGAAATTTTAACATTTAATCTTTTGACTCTAAATGACTGTTAGATGTGAATTAGGACTTTTTCAACTAAAATACGTGTGTTTAAAGTCATTTCTGTGCCTGAAACGGGTCAAAATTGTAGCTTTTGAGTATGCAAAACTCTGTAAAAATTGCACTTTTGGTCACTGTGAGGGTTTAAAAAGTGGTTATTCAACATGAGGCACGATCCAATTGACATTTTGAATCATTTTTGGTACAGTCCAAAAAATCAATTTTCGGATGAAAAACGATGACTCCGGACATGTTGAACGTTCCCAAAATGGTCTATAATGATGAAATTTTAACATTTAATCTTTTGACTCTAAATGACTGTTGGATGTGAATTATGACTTTTTCAACTAAAATAAGTGTGTTTAAAGTCATTTCTGTGACTGAAACGGGTCAAAATTGAAGCTTTTGAGTAAGCAAAACTCTGTAAAAATGGCAGTTTTTGTCACTGTGAGGGTTTAAAAAGTGGTTATTCAACATGAGGCACGATCCAATTGACATTTTGAATCATTTTTGGTACAGTCCAAAAAATCAATTTTCGGATGAAAAACGATGACTCCGGACATGTCGAACGTTCCCAAAATGGTCTATAATGATGAAATTTTAACATTTAATCTTTTGACTCTAAATGACTGTTGGATGTGAATTATGACTTTTTCAACTAAAATAAGTGTGTTTAAAGTCATTTCTGTGACTGAAACGGGTCAAAATTGAAGCTTTTGAGTAAGCAAAACTCTGTAAAAATGGCCATTTTGGTCACTGTGAGGGTTTAAAAAGTGGGTATTCAACATGAGGCACGATCCAATAGACATTTTGAATCATTTTGGGTACAGTCCAAAAAATCAATTTTCGGATGAAAAACGATGACTCCGGACATGTCGAACGTTCCCAAAATGGTCTATAATGATGACATTTTAACATTTAATCTTTTGACTCTAAATGACTGTTGGATGTGCATTATGACTTTTTCAACTATAATAAGTGTGTTTAAAGTCATTTCTGTGCCAGAAACGGGTCAAAATTGTAGCTTTTGAGTATGCAAAACTCTGTAAAAATGGCAATTTTGGTCACTGAGAGGGTTTAAAAAGTGGTTATTCAACATAAGGCATCATCTAATTGACATTTTGAATCATTTTTGGTACAGTCCAAAAAATCAATTTTCGGATGAAAAACGATGACTCCGGACATGTCGAACGTTCCCAAAATGGTCTATAATGATGAAATTTTAACATTTAATCTTTTGACTCTAAATAACTGTTGGATGTGAATTATGACTTTTTCAACTAAAATAAGTGTGTTTAAAGTCATTTCTGTGCCTGAAATTGGTCAAAATTGAAGATTTTGAGTAAGCAAAACTCTGTAAAAATGGCAATTTTGGTCACTGTGAGGGTTTAAAAAGTGGTTATTCAACATGAGGCCCGATCCAAATGACATTTTGAATCATTTTTGGTACAGTCCAAAAAATCCATTTTCGGATGAAAAACAATGACTCCGGACATGTCGAACGTTCCCAAAATGGTCTATAATGATGAAATTTTAACATTTAATCTTTTGACTCTAAATGACTGTTGGATGTACATTATGACTTTTTCAACTAAAATAAGTGTGTTTAAAGTCATTTCTGTGCCTGAAACGGGTCAAAATTGAAGCTTTTGAGTAAGCAAAACTCTGTAAAAATGGCAATTTTGGTCACTGTGAGGGTTTAAAAAGTGGTTAATTAACATGAGGCACGATCCAATTGACATTTTGAATCATTTTTGGTACAGTCCAAAAAATCAATTTTCGGATGAAAAACGATGACTCCGGACATGTCGAACGTTCCCAAAATGGTCTATAATGATGAAATTTTAACATTTAATCTTTTGACTCTAAATGACTGTTGGATGTGAATTATGACTTTTTCAACTAAAATAAGTGTGTTTAAAGTCATTTCTGTGACTGAAACGGGTCAAAATTGAAGCTTTTGAGTAAGCAAAACTCTGTAAAAATGGCCATTTTGGTCACTGTGAGGGTTTAAAAAGTGGGTATTCAACATGAGGCACGATCCAATAGACATTTTGAATCATTTTGGGTACAGTCCAAAAAATCAATTTTCGGATGAAAAACGATGACTCCGGACATGTCGAACGTTCCCAAAATGGTCTATAATGATGAAATTTTAACATTTAATCTTTTGACTCTAAATGACTGTTGGATGTGCATTATGACTTTTTCAACTATAATAAGTGTGTTTAAAGTCATTTCTGTGCCTGAAACGGGTCAAAATTGTAGCTTTTGAGTATGCAAAACTCTGTAAAAATGGCAATTTTGGTCACTGAGAGGGTTTAAAAAGTGGTTATTCAACATAAGGCATCATCTAATTGACATTTTGAATCATTTTTGGTACAGTCCAAAAAATCAATTTTCGGATGAAAAACGATGACTCCGGACATGTCGAACGTTCCCAAAATGGTCTATAATGATGAAATTTTAACATTTAATCTTTTGACCCTAAATAACTGTTGGATGTGAATTATGACTTTTTCAACTAAAATAAGTGTGTTTAAAGTCATTTCTGTGCCTGAAACGGGTCAAAATTGAAGCTTTTGAGTAAGCAAAACTCTGTAAAAATGGCAATTTTGGTCACTGTGAGGGTTTAAAAAGTGGTTATTCAACATGAGGCACGATCCAATTGACATTTTAAATCATTTTTGGTACAGTCCAAAAAATCAATTTTCGGATGAAAAACAATGACTCCGGACATGTCGAACGTTCCCAAAATGGTCTATAATGATGAAATTTTAACATTTAATCTTTTGACTCTAAATGACTGTCGGATGTGCATTATGACTTTTTCAACTAAAATAAGTGTGTTTAAAGTCATTTCTGTGCCTGAAACGGGTCAAAATTGAATCTTTTGAGTAAGCAAAACTCTGTAAAAATGGCAATTTTGGTCACTGTGAGGGTTTAAAAAGTGGTTATTCAACATGAGGCACGATCCAATTGACATTTTGAATCATTTTTGGTACAGTCCAAAAAATCAATTTTCGGATGAAAAACAATGACTCCGGACATGTCGAACGTTCCCAAAATGGTCTATAATGATGAAATTTTAACATTTAATCTTTTGACTCTAAATGACTGTTGGATGTGAATTATGACTTTTTCAACTAAAATAAGTGTGTTTAAAGTCATTTCTGTGACTGAAACGGATCAAAATTGAAGCTTTTGAGTAAGCAAAACTCTGTAAAAATGGCCATTTTGGTCACTGTGAGGGTTTAAAAAGTGGGTATTCAACATGAGGCACGATCCAATAGACATTTTGAATCATTTTGGGTACAGTCCAAAAAATCAATTTTCGGATGAAAAACGATGACTCCGGACATGTCGAACGTTCCCAAAATGGTCTATAATGATGAAATTTTAACATTTAATCTTTTGACTCTAAATGACTGTTGGATGTGCATTATGACTTTTTCAACTATAATAAGTGTGTTTAAAGTCATTTCTGTGCCTGAAACGGGTCAAAATTGTAGCTTTTGAGTATGCAAAACTCTGTAAAAATGGCAATTTTGGTCACTGAGAGGGTTTAAAAAGTGGTTATTCAACATAAGGCATCATCTAATTGACATTTTGAATCATTTTTGGTACAGTCCAAAAAATCAATTTTCGGATGAAAAACGATGACTCCGGACATGTCGAACGTTCCCAAAATGGTCTATAATGATGAAATTTTAACATTTAATCTTTTGACTCTAAATGACTGTTGGATGTGAATTATGACTTTTTCAACTAAAATAAGTGTGTTTAAAGTCATTTCTGTGACTGAAACGGGTCAAAATTGAAGCTTTTGAGTAAGCAAAACTCTGTAAAAATGGCCATTTTGGTCACTGTGAGGGTTTAAAAAGTGGGTATTCAACATGAGGCACGATCCAATAGACATTTTGAATCATTTTGGGTACAGTCCAAAAAATCAATTTTCGGATGAAAAACGATGACTCCGGACATGTCGAACGTTCCCAAAATGGTCTATA
Organism: Lissotriton vulgaris; assembly: GCF_964263255.1. NCBI lineage: Eukaryota > Metazoa > Chordata > Amphibia > Caudata > Salamandridae > Lissotriton > Lissotriton vulgaris. Next base: position 906,829 of record NW_028253574.1, read on the forward strand.
ATGATGAAATTTTAACATTTAATCTTTTGACTCTAAATGACTGTTGGATGTGCATTATGACTTTTTCAACTATAATAAGTGTGTTTAAAGTCATTTCTGTGCCTGAAACGGGTCAAAATTGTAGCTTTTGAGTATGCAAAACTCTGTAAAAATGGCAATTTTGGTCACTGAGAGGGTTTAAAAAGTGGTTATTCAACATAAGGCATCATCTAATTGACATTTTGAATCATTTTTGGTACAGTCCAAAAAATCAATTTTCGGATGAAAAACGATGACTCCGGACATGTCGAACGTTCCCAAAATGGTCTATAATGATGAAATTTTAACATTTAATCTTTTGACTCTAAATGACTGTTGGATGTGAATTATGACTTTTTCAACTAACATAAGTGTGTTTAAAGTCATTTCTGTGCCTGAAACGGGTCAAAATTGAAGGTTTTGAGTAAGCAAAACTCTGTAAAAATGGCACTTTTGGTCACTGTGAGGGTTTAAAAAGTGGTTATTCAACATGAGGCACGATCCAATTGACATTTTGAATCATTTTTGGTACAGTCCAAAAAATCAATTTTCGGATGAAAAACGATGATTCCGGACATGTCGAACGTTCCCAAAATGGTCTATAATGATGAAATTTTAACATTTAATCTTTTGACTCTAAATGACTGTTGGATGTGAATTATGACTTTTTCAACTAAAATAAGTGTGTTTAAAGTCATTTCTGTGACTGAAACGGGTCAAAATTGAAGCTTTTGAGTAAGCAAAACTCTGTAAAAATGGCCATTTTGGTCACTGTGAGGGTTTAAAAAGTGGGTATTCAACATGAGGCACGATCCAATAGACATTTTGAATCATTTTGGGTACAGTCCAAAAAATCAATTTTCGGATGAAAAATGATGACTCCGGACATGTCGAACGTTCCCAAAATGGTCTATAATGATGACATTTTAACATTTAATCTTTTGACTCTAAATAACTGTTGGATGTGAATTATGACTTTTTCAACTAAAATAAGTGTGTTTAAAGTCATTTCTGTGACTGAAACGGGTCAAAATTGAAGCTTTTGCGTAAGCAAAACTCTGTAAAAATTGCCATTTTGCTCACTGTGAGGGTTTAAAAAGTGGGTATTCAACATGAGGCACGATCCAATAGACATTTTGAATCATTTTGGGTACAGTCCAAAAAATCAATTTTCGGATGAAAAACGATGACTCCGGACATGTCGAACGTTCCCAAAATGGTCTATAATGATGAAATTTTAACATTTAATCTTTTGACCCTAAATAACTGTTGGATGTGAATTATGACTTTTTCAACTAAAATAAGTGTGTTTAAAGTCATTTCTGTGCCTGAAACGGGTCAAAATTGAAGCTTTTGAGTAAGCAAAACTCTGTAAAAATGGCAATTTTGGTCACTGTGAGGGTTTAAAAAGTGGTTATTCAACATGAGGCACGATCCAATTGACATTTTGAATCATTTTTGGTACAGTCCAAAAAATCAATTTTCGGATGAAAAACAATGACTCCGGACATGTCGAACGTTCCCAAAATGGTCTATAATGATGAAATTTTAACATTTAATCTTTTGACTCTAAATGACTGTTGGATGTGCATTATGACTTTTTCAACTAAAATAAGTGTGTTTAAAGTCATTTCTGTGCCTGAAACGGGTCAAAATTGAATCTTTTGAGTAAGCAAAACTCTGTAAAAATGGCAATTTTGGTCACTGTGAGGGTTTAAAAAGTGGTTATTCAACATGAGGCACGATCCAATTGACATTTTGAATCATTTTTGGTACAGTCCAAAAAATCAATTTTCGGATAAAAAACGATGACTCCGGACATGCCGAACGTTCCCAAAATGGTCTATAAGGATGAAATTTTAACATTTAATCTTTTGACTCTAAATGACTGTTAGATGTGAATTAGGACTTTTTCAACTAAAATACGTGTGTTTAAAGTCATTTCTGTGCCTGAAACGGGTCAAAATTGTAGCTTTTGAGTATGCAAAACTCTGTAAAAATTGCACTTTTGGTCACTGTGAGGGTTTAAAAAGTGGTTATTCAACATGAGGCACGATCCAATTGACATTTTGAATCATTTTTGGTACAGTCCAAAAAATCAATTTTCGGATGAAAAACGATGACTCCGGGCATGTTGAACGTTCCCAAAATGGTCTATAATGATGAAATTTTAACATTTAATCTTTTGACTCTAAATGACTGTTGGATGTGAATTATGACTTTTTCAACTAAAATAAGTGTGTTTAAAGTCATTTCTGTGACTGAAACGGGTCAAAATTGAAGCTTTTGAGTAAGCAAAACTCTGTAAAAATGGCAGTTTTTGTCACTGTGAGGGTTTAAAAAGTGGTTATTCAACATGAGGCACGATCCAATTGACATTTTGAATCATTTTTGGTACAGTCCAAAAAATCAATTTTCGGATGAAAAACGATGACTCCGGACATGTCGAACGTTCCCAAAATGGTCTATAATGATGAAATTTTAACATTTAATCTTTTGACTCTAAATGACTGTTGGATGTGAATTATGACTTTTTCAACTAACATAAGTGTGTTTAAAGTCATTTCTGTGCCTGAAACGGGTCAAAATTGAATCTTTTGAGTAAGCAAAACTCTGTAAAAATGGCACTTTTGGTCACTGTGAGGGTTTAAAAAGTGGTTATTCAACATGAGGCACGATCCAATTGACATTTTGAATCATTTTTGGTACAGTCCAAAAAATCAATTTTCGGATGAAAAACGATGACTCCGGACATGTCGAACGTTCCCAAAATGGTCTATAATGATGAAATTTTAACATTTAATCTTTTGACTCTAAATGACTGTTGGATGTGAATTATGACTTTTTCAACTAAAATAAGTGTGTTTAAAGTCATTTCTGTGACTGAAACGGGTCAAAATTGAAGCTTTTGAGTAAGCAAAACTCTGTAAAAATGGCCATTTTGGTCACTGTGAGGGTTTAAAAAGTGGGTATTCAACATGAGGCACGATCCAATAGACATTTTGAATCATTTTGGGTACAGTCCAAAAAATCAATTTTCGGATGAAAAACGATGACTCCGGACATGTCGAACGTTCCCAAAATGGTCTATAATGATGAAATTTTAACATTTAATCTTTTGACTCTAAATGACTGTTGGATGTGCATTATGACTTTTTCAACTATAATAAGTGTGTTTAAAGTCATTTCTGTGCCTGAAACGGGTCAAAATTGTAGCTTTTGAGTATGCAAAACTCTGTAAAAATGGCAATTTTGGTCACTGAGAGGGTTTAAAAAGTGGTTATTCAACATAAGGCATCATCTATTTGACATTTTGAATCATTTTTGGTACAGTCCAAAAAATCAATTTTCGGATGAAAAACAATGACTCCGGACATGTCGAACGTTCCCAAAATGGTCTATAATGATGAAATTTTAACATTTAATCTTTTGACTCTAAATGACTGTTGGATGTGCATTATGACTTTTTCAACTAAAATAAGTGTGTTTAAAGTCATTTCTGTGCCTGAAACGGGTCAAAATTGAATCTTTTGAGTAAGCAAAACTCTGTAAAAATGGCCATTTTGGTCACTGTGAGGGTTTAAAAAGTGGTTATTCAACATGAGGCACGATCCAATAGACATTTTGAATCATTTTGGGTACAGTCCAAAAAATCAATTTTCGGATGAAAAACGATGACTCCGGACATGCCGAACGTTCCCAAAATGGTCTATAAGGATGAAATTTTAACATTTAATCTTTTGACTCTAAATGACTGTTAGATGTGAATTAGGACTTTTTCAACTAAAATACGTGTGTTTAAAGTCATTTCTGTGCCTGAAACGGGTCAAAATTGTAGCTTTTGAGTATGCAAAACTCTGTAAAAATTGCACTTTTGGTCACTGTGAGGGTTTAAAAAGTGGTTATTCAACATGAGGCACGATCCAATTGACATTTTGAATCATTTTTGGTACAGTCCAAAAAATCAATTTTCGGATGAAAAACGATGACTCCGGACATGTTGAACGTTCCCAAAATGGTCTATAATGATGAAATTTTAACATTTAATCTTTTGACTCTAAATGACTGTTGGATGTGAATTATGACTTTTTCAACTAAAATAAGTGTGTTTAAAGTCATTTCTGTGACTGAAACGGGTCAAAATTGAAGCTTTTGAGTAAGCAAAACTCTGTAAAAATGGCAGTTTTTGTCACTGTGAGGGTTTAAAAAGTGGTTATTCAACATGAGGCACGATCCAATTGACATTTTGAATCATTTTTGGTACAGTCCAAAAAATCAATTTTCGGATGAAAAACGATGACTCCGGACATGTCGAACGTTCCCAAAATGGTCTATAATGATGAAATTTTAACATTTAATCTTTTGACTCTAAATGACTGTTGGATGTGAATTATGACTTTTTCAACTAAAATAAGTGTGTTTAAAGTCATTTCTGTGACTGAAACGGGTCAAAATTGAAGCTTTTGAGTAAGCAAAACTCTGTAAAAATGGCCATTTTGGTCACTGTGAGGGTTTAAAAAGTGGGTATTCAACATGAGGCACGATCCAATAGACATTTTGAATCATTTTGGGTACAGTCCAAAAAATCAATTTTCGGATGAAAAACGATGACTCCGGACATGTCGAACGTTCCCAAAATGGTCTATAATGATGACATTTTAACATTTAATCTTTTGACTCTAAATGACTGTTGGATGTGCATTATGACTTTTTCAACTATAATAAGTGTGTTTAAAGTCATTTCTGTGCCAGAAACGGGTCAAAATTGTAGCTTTTGAGTATGCAAAACTCTGTAAAAATGGCAATTTTGGTCACTGAGAGGGTTTAAAAAGTGGTTATTCAACATAAGGCATCATCTAATTGACATTTTGAATCATTTTTGGTACAGTCCAAAAAATCAATTTTCGGATGAAAAACGATGACTCCGGACATGTCGAACGTTCCCAAAATGGTCTATAATGATGAAATTTTAACATTTAATCTTTTGACTCTAAATGACTGTTGGATGTGAATTATGACTTTTTCAACTAAAATAAGTGTGTTTAAAGTCATTTCTGTGACTGAAACGGGTCAAAATTGAAGCTTTTGAGTAAGCAAAACTCTGTAAAAATGGCCATTTTGGTCACTGTGAGGGTTTAAAAAGTGGGTATTCAACATGAGGCACGATCCAATAGACATTTTGAATCATTTTGGGTACAGTCCAAAAAATCAATTTTCGGATGAAAAACGATGACTCCGGACATGTCGAACGTTCCCAAAATGGTCTATAATGATGAAATTTTAACATTTAATCTTTTGACTCTAAATGACTGTTGGATGTGCATTATGACTTTTTCAACTATAATAAGTGTGTTTAAAGTCATTTCTGTGCCTGAAACGGGTCAAAATTGTAGCTTTTGAGTATGCAAAACTCTGTAAAAATGGCAATTTTGGTCACTGAGAGGGTTTAAAAAGTGGTTATTCAACATAAGGCATCATCTATTTGACATTTTGAATCATTTTTGGTACAGTCCAAAAAATCAATTTTCGGATGAAAAACAATGACTCCGGACATGTCGAACGTTCCCAAAATGGTCTATAATGATGAAATTTTAACATTTAATCTTTTGACTCTAAATGACTGTTGGATGTGCATTATGACTTTTTCAACTAAAATAAGTGTGTTTAAAGTCATTTCTGTGCCTGAAACGGGTCAAAATTGAATCTTTTGAGTAAGCAAAACTCTGTAAAAATGGCCATTTTGGTCACTGTGAGGGTTTAAAAAGTGGTTATTCAACATGAGGCACGATCCAATAGACATTTTGAATCATTTTGGGTACAGTCCAAAAAATCAATTTTCGGATGAAAAACGATGACTCCGGACATGCCGAACGTTCCCAAAATGGTCTATAAGGATGAAATTTTAACATTTAATCTTTTGACTCTAAATGACTGTTAGATGTGAATTAGGACTTTTTCAACTAAAATACGTGTGTTTAAAGTCATTTCTGTGCCTGAAACGGGTCAAAATTGTAGCTTTTGAGTATGCAAAACTCTGTAAAAATTGCACTTTTGGTCACTGTGAGGGTTTAAAAAGTGGTTATTCAACATGAGGCACGATCCAATTGACATTTTGAATCATTTTTGGTACAGTCCAAAAAATCAATTTTCGGATGAAAAACGATGACTCCGGACATGTTGAACGTTCCCAAAATGGTCTATAATGATGAAATTTTAACATTTAATCTTTTGACTCTAAATGACTGTTGGATGTGAATTATGACTTTTTCAACTAAAATAAGTGTGTTTAAAGTCATTTCTGTGACTGAAACGGGTCAAAATTGAAGCTTTTGAGTAAGCAAAACTCTGTAAAAATGGCAGTTTTTGTCACTGTGAGGGTTTAAAAAGTGGTTATTCAACATGAGGCACGATCCAATTGACATTTTGAATCATTTTTGGTACAGTCCAAAAAATCAATTTTCGGATGAAAAACGATGACTCCGGACATGTCGAACGTTCCCAAAATGGTCTATAATGATGAAATTTTAACATTTAATCTTTTGACTCTAAATGACTGTTGGATGTGCATTATGACTTTTTCAACTATAATAAGTGTGTTTAAAGTCATTTCTGTGCCTGAAACGGGTCAAAATTGTAGCTTTTGAGTATGCAAAACTCTGTAAAAATGGCAATTTTGGTCACTGAGAGGGTTTAAAAAGTGGTTATTCAACATAAGGCATCATCTAATTGACATTTTGAATCATTTTTGGTACAGTCCAAAAAATCAATTTTCGGATGAAAAACGATGACTCCGGACATGTCGAACGTTCCCAAAATGGTCTATAATGATGAAATTTTAACATTTAATCTTTTGACCCTAAATAACTGTTGGATGTGAATTATGACTTTTTCAACTAAAATAAGTGTGTTTAAAGTCATTTCTGTGCCTGAAACGGGTCAAAATTGAAGCTTTTGAGTAAGCAAAACTCTGTAAAAATGGCAATTTTGGTCACTGTGAGGGTTTAAAAAGTGGTTATTCAACATGAGGCACGATCCAATTGACATTTTAAATCATTTTTGGTACAGTCCAAAAAATCAATTTTCGGATGAAAAACAATGACTCCGGACATGTCGAACGTTCCCAAAATGGTCTATAATGATGAAATTTTAACATTTAATCTTTTGACTCTAAATGACTGTCGGATGTGCATTATGACTTTTTCAACTAAAATAAGTGTGTTTAAAGTCATTTCTGTGCCTGAAACGGGTCAAAATTGAATCTTTTGAGTAAGCAAAACTCTGTAAAAATGGCAATTTTGGTCACTGTGAGGGTTTAAAAAGTGGTTATTCAACATGAGGCACGATCCAATTGACATTTTGAATCATTTTTGGTACAGTCCAAAAAATCAATTTTCGGATGAAAAACAATGACTCCGGACATGTCGAACGTTCCCAAAATGGTCTATAATGATGAAATTTTAACATTTAATCTTTTGACTCTAAATGACTGTTGGATGTGAATTATGACTTTTTCAACTAAAATAAGTGTGTTTAAAGTCATTTCTGTGACTGAAACGGGTCAAAATTGAAGCTTTTGAGTAAGCAAAACTCTGTAAAAATGGCCATTTTGGTCACTGTGAGGGTTTAAAAAGTGGGTATTCAACATGAGGCACGATCCAATAGACATTTTGAATCATTTTGGGTACAGTCCAAAAAATCAATTTTCGGATGAAAAACGATGACTCCGGACATGTCGAACGTTCCCAAAATGGTCTATAATGATGAAATTTTAACATTTAATCTTTTGACTCTAAATGACTGTTGGATGTGCATTATGACTTTTTCAACTATAATAAGTGTGTTTAAAGTCATTTCTGTGCCTGAAACGGGTCAAAATTGTAGCTTTTGAGTATGCAAAACTCTGTAAAAATGGCAATTTTGGTCACTGAGAGGGTTTAAAAAGTGGTTATTCAACATAAGGCATCATCTAATTGACATTTTGAATCATTTTTGGTACAGTCCAAAAAATCAATTTTCGGATGAAAAACGATGACTCCGGACATGTCGAACGTTCCCAAAATGGTCTATAATGATGAAATTTTAACATTTAATCTTTTGACTCTAAATGACTGTTGGATGTGAATTATGACTTTTTCAACTAAAATAAGTGTGTTTAAAGTCATTTCTGTGACTGAAACGGGTCAAAATTGAAGCTTTTGAGTAAGCAAAACTCTGTAAAAATGGCCATTTTGGTCACTGTGAGGGTTTAAAAAGTGGGTATTCAACATGAGGCACGATCCAATAGACATTTTGAATCATTTTGGGTACAGTCCAAAAAATCAATTTTCGGATGAAAAACGATGACTCCGGACATGTCGAACGTTCCCAAAATGGTCTATAATGATGAAATTTTAACATTTAATCTTTTGACTCTAAATGACTGTTGGATGTGCATTATGACTTTTTCAACTATAATAAGTGTGTTTAAAGTCATTTCTGTGCCTGAAACGGGTCAAAATTGTAGCTTTTGAGTATGCAAAACTCTGTAAAAATGGCAATTTTGGTCACTGAGAGGGTTTAAAAAGTGGTTATTCAACATAAGGCATCATCTAATTGACATTTTGAATCATTTTTGGTACAGTCCAAAAAATCAATTTTCGGATGAAAAACGATGACTCCGGACATGTCGAACGTTCCCAAAATGGTCTATAATGATGAAATTTTAACATTTAATCTTTTGACTCTAAATGACTGTTGGATGTGAATTATGACTTTTTCAACTAACATAAGTGTGTTTAAAGTCATTTCTGTGCCTGAAACGGGTCAAAATTGAAGGTTTTGAGTAAGCAAAACTCTGTAAAAATGGCACTTTTGGTCACTGTGAGGGTTTAAAAAGTGGTTATTCAACATGAGGCACGATCCAATTGACATTTTGAATCATTTTTGGTACAGTCCAAAAAATCAATTTTCGGATGAAAAACGATGATTCCGGACATGTCGAACGTTCCCAAAATGGTCTATAATGATGAAATTTTAACATTTAATCTTTTGACTCTAAATGACTGTTGGATGTGAATTATGACTTTTTCAACTAAAATAAGTGTGTTTAAAGTCATTTCTGTGACTGAAACGGGTCAAAATTGAAGCTTTTGAGTAAGCAAAACTCTGTAAAAATGGCCATTTTGGTCACTGTGAGGGTTTAAAAAGTGGGTATTCAACATGAGGCACGATCCAATAGACATTTTGAATCATTTTGGGTACAGTCCAAAAAATCTATTTTCGGATGAAAAATGATGACTCCGGACATGTCGAACGTTCCCAAAATGGTCTATAATGATGAAATTTTAACATTTAATCTTTTGACTCTAAATAACTGTTGGATGTGAATTATGACTTTTTCAACTAAAATAAGTGTGTTTAAAGTCATTTCTGTGACTGAAACGGGTCAAAATTGAAGCTTTTGAGTAAGCAAAACTCTGTAAAAATTGCCATTTTGCTCACTGTGAGGGTTTAAAAAGTGGGTATTCAACATGAGGCACGATCCAATAGACATTTTGAATCATTTTGGGTACAGTCCAAAAAATCAATTTTCGGATGAAAAACGATGACTCCGGACATGTCGAACGTTCCCAAAATGGTCTATAATGATGAAATTTTAACATTTAATCTTTTGACCCTAAATAACTGTTGGATGTGAATTATGACTTTTTCAACTAAAATAAGTGTGTTTAAAGTCATTTCTGTGCCTGAAACGGGTCAAAATTGAAGCTTTTGAGTAAGCAAAACTCTGTAAAAATGGCAATTTTGGTCACTGTGAGGGTTTAAAAAGTGGTTATTCAACATGAGGCACGATCCAATTGACATTTTGAATCATTTTTGGTACAGTCCAAAAAATCAATTTTCGGATGAAAAACAATGACTCCGGACATGTCGAACGTTCCCAAAATGGTCTATAATGATGAAATTTTAACATTTAATCTTTTGACTCTAAATGACTGTTGGATGTGCATTATGACTTTTTCAACTAAAATAAGTGTGTTTAAAGTCATTTCTGTGCCTGAAACGGGTCAAAATTGAATCTTTTGAGTAAGCAAAACTCTGTAAAAATGGCAATTTTGGTCACTGTGAGGGTTTAAAAAGTGGTTATTCAACATGAGGCACGATCCAATTGACATTTTGAATCATTTTTGGTACAGTCCAAAAAATCAATTTTCGGATAAAAAACGATGACTCCGGACATGCCGAACGTTCCCAAAATGGTCTATAAGGATGAAATTTTAACATTTAATCTTTTGACTCTAAATGACTGTTAGATGTGAATTAGGACTTTTTCAACTAAAATACGTGTGTTTAAAGTCATTTCTGTGCCTGAAACGGGTCAAAATTGTAGCTTTTGAGTATGCAAAACTCTGTAAAAATTGCACTTTTGGTCACTGTGAGGGTTTAAAAAGTGGTTATTCAACATGAGGCACGATCCAATTGACATTTTGAATCATTTTTGGTACAGTCCAAAAAATCAATTTTCGGATGAAAAACGATGACTCCGGGCATGTTGAACGTTCCCAAAATGGTCTATAATGATGAAATTTTAACATTTAATCTTTTGACTCTAAATGACTGTTGGATGTGAATTATGACTTTTTCAACTAAAATAAGTGTGTTTAAAGTCATTTCTGTGACTGAAACGGGTCAAAATTGAAGCTTTTGAGTAAGCAAAACTCTGTAAAAATGGCAGTTTTTGTCACTGTGAGGGTTTAAAAAGTGGTTATTCAACATGAGGCACGATCCAATTGACATTTTGAATCATTTTTGGTACAGTCCAAAAAATCAATTTTCGGATGAAAAACGATGACTCCGGACATGTCGAACGTTCCCAAAATGGTCTATAATGATGAAATTTTAACATTTAATCTTTTGACTCTAAATGACTGTTGGATGTGAATTATGACTTTTTCAACTAACATAAGTGTGTTTAAAGTCATTTCTGTGCCTGAAACGGGTCAAAATTGAATCTTTTGAGTAAGCAAAACTCTGTAAAAATGGCACTTTTGGTCACTGTGAGGGTTTAAAAAGTGGTTATTCAACATGAGGCACGATCCAATTGACATTTTGAATCATTTTTGGTACAGTCCAAAAAATCAATTTTCGGATGAAAAACGATGACTCCGGACATGTCGAACGTTCCCAAAATGGTCTATAATGATGAAATTTTAACATTTAATCTTTTGACTCTAAATGACTGTTGGATGTGAATTATGACTTTTTCAACTAAAATAAGTGTGTTTAAAGTCATTTCTGTGACTGAAACGGGTCAAAATTGAAGCTTTTGAGTAAGCAAAACTCTGTAAAAATGGCCATTTTGGTCACTGTGAGGGTTTAAAAAGTGGGTATTCAACATGAGGCACGATCCAATAGACATTTTGAATCATTTTGGGTACAGTCCAAAAAATCAATTTTCGGATGAAAAACGATGACTCCGGACATGTCGAACGTTCCCAAAATGGTCTATAATGATGAAATTTTAACATTTAATCTTTTGACTCTAAATGACTGTTGGATGTGCATTATGACTTTTTCAACTATAATAAGTGTGTTTAAAGTCATTTCTGTGCCTGAAACGGGTCAAAATTGTAGCTTTTGAGTATGCAAAACTCTGTAAAAATGGCCATTTTGGTCACTGTGAGGGTTTAAAAAGTGGTTATTCAACATGAGGCACGATCCAATAGACATTTTGAATCATTTTGGGTACAGTCCAAAAAATCAATTTTCGGATGAAAAACGATGACTCCGGACATGTCGAACGTTCCCAAAATGGTCTATAATGATGAAATTTTAACATTTAATCTTTTGACTCTAAATGACTGTTGGATGTGCATTATGACTTTTTCAACTATAATAAGTGTGTTTAAAGTCATTTCTGTGCCTGAAACGGGTCAAAATTGTAGCTTTTGAGTATGCAAAACTCTGTAAAAATGGCAATTTTGGTCACTGAGAGGGTTTAAAAAGTGGTTATTCAACATAAGGCATCATCTATTTGACATTTTGAATCATTTTTGGTACAGTCCAAAAAATCAATTTTCGGATGAAAAACAATGACTCCGGACATGTCGAACGTTCCCAAAATGGTCTATAATGATGAAATTTTAACATTTAATCTTTTGACTCTAAATGACTGTTGGATGTGCATTATGACTTTTTCAACTAAAATAAGTGTGTTTAAAGTCATTTCTGTGCCTGAAACGGGTCAAAATTGAATCTTTTGAGTAAGCAAAACTCTGTAAAAATGGCCATTTTGGTCACTGTGAGGGTTTAAAAAGTGGTTATTCAACATGAGGCACGATCCAATAGACATTTTGAATCATTTTGGGTACAGTCCAAAAAATCAATTTTCGGATGAAAAACGATGACTCCGGACATGCCGAACGTTCCCAAAATGGTCTATAAGGATGAAATTTTAACATTTAATCTTTTGACTCTAAATGACTGTTAGATGTGAATTAGGACTTTTTCAACTAAAATACGTGTTTTTAAAGTCATTTCTGTGCCTGAAACGGGTCAAAATTGTAGCTTTTGAGTATGCAAAACTCTGTAAAAATTGCACTTTTGGTCACTGTGAGGGTTTAAAAAGTGGTTATTCAACATGAGGCACGATCCAATTGACATTTTGAATCATTTTTGGTACAGTCCAAAAAATCAATTTTCGGATGAAAAACGATGACTCCGGACATGTTGAACGTTCCCAAAATGGTCTATAATGATGAAATTTTAACATTTAATCTTTTCACTCTAAATGACTGTTGGATGTGAATTATGACTTTTTCAACTAAAATAAGTGTGTTTAAAGTCATTTCTGTGACTGAAACGGGTCAAAATTGAAGCTTTTGAGTAAGCAAAACTCTGTAAAAATGGCAGTTTTTGTCACTGTGAGGGTTTAAAAAGTGGTTATTCAACATGAGGCACGATCCAATTGACATTTTGAATCATTTTTGGTACAGTCCAAAAAATCAATTTTCGGATGAAAAACGATGACTCCGGACATGTCGAACGTTCCCAAAATGGTCTATAATGATGAAATTTTAACATTTAATCTTTTGACTCTAAATGACTGTTGGATGTGAATTATGACTTTTTCAACTAAAATAAGTGTGTTTAAAGTCATTTCTGTGACTGAAACGGGTCAAAATTGAAGCTTTTGAGTAAGCAAAACTCTGTAAAAATGGCCATTTTGGTCACTGTGAGGGTTTAAAAAGTGGGTATTCAACATGAGGCACGATCCAATAGACATTTTGAATCATTTTGGGTACAGTCCAAAAAATCAATTTTCGGATGAAAAACGATGACTCCGGACATGTCGAACGTTCCCAAAATGGTCTATAATGATGACATTTTAACATTTAATCTTTTGACTCTAAATGACTGTTGGATGTGCATTATGACTTTTTCAACTATAATAAGTGTGTTTAAAGTCATTTCTGTGCCAGAAACGGGTCAAAATTGTAGCTTTTGAGTATGCAAAACTCTGTAAAAATGGCAATTTTGGTCACTGAGAGGGTTTAAAAAGTGGTTATTCAACATAAGGCATCATCTAATTGACATTTTGAATCATTTTTGGTACAGTCCAAAAAATCAATTTTCGGATGAAAAACGATGACTCCGGACATGTCGAACGTTCCCAAAATGGTCTATAATGATGAAATTTTAACATTTAATCTTTTGACTCTAAATGACTGTTGGATGTGAATTATGACTTTTTCAACTAAAATAAGTGTGTTTAAAGTCATTTCTGTGACTGAAACGGGTCAAAATTGAAGCTTTTGAGTAAGCAAAACTCTGTAAAAATGGCCATTTTGGTCACTGTGAGGGTTTAAAAAGTGGGTATTCAACATGAGGCACGATCCAATAGACATTTTGAATCATTTTGGGTACAGTCCAAAAAATCAATTTTCGGATGAAAAACGATGACTCCGGACATGTCGAACGTTCCCAAAATGGTCTATAATGATGAAATTTTAACATTTAATCTTTTGACTCTAAATGACTGTTGGATGTGCATTATGACTTTTTCAACTATAATAAGTGTGTTTAAAGTCATTTCTGTGCCTGAAACGGGTCAAAATTGTAGCTTTTGAGTATGCAAAACTCTGTAAAAATGGCAATTTTGGTCACTGAGAGGGTTTAAAAAGTGGTTATTCAACATAAGGCATCATCTATTTGACATTTTGAATCATTTTTGGTACAGTCCAAAAAATCAATTTTCGGATGAAAAACAATGACTCCGGACATGTCGAACGTTCCCAAAATGGTCTATAATGATGAAATTTTAACATTTAATCTTTTGACTCTAAATGACTGTTGGATGTGCATTATGACTTTTTCAACTAAAATAAGTGTGTTTAAAGTCATTTCTGTGCCTGAAACGGGTCAAAATTGAATCTTTTGAGTAAGCAAAACTCTGTAAAAATGGCCATTTTGGTCACTGTGAGGGTTTAAAAAGTGGTTATTCAACATGAGGCACGATCCAATAGACATTTTGAATCATTTTGGGTACAGTCCAAAAAATCAATTTTCGGATGAAAAACGATGACTCCGGACATGCCGAACGTTCCCAAAATGGTCTATAAGGATGAAATTTTAACATTTAATCTTTTGACTCTAAATGACTGTTAGATGTGAATTAGGACTTTTTCAACTAAAATACGTGTGTTTAAAGTCATTTCTGTGCCTGAAACGGGTCAAAATTGTAGCTTTTGAGTATGCAAAACTCTGTAAAAATTGCACTTTTGGTCACTGTGAGGGTTTAAAAAGTGGTTATTCAACATGAGGCACGATCCAATTGACATTTTGAATCATTTTTGGTACAGTCCAAAAAATCAATTTTCGGATGAAAAACGATGACTCCGGACATGTTGAACGTTCCCAAAATGGTCTATAATGATGAAATTTTAACATTTAATCTTTTGACTCTAAATGACTGTTGGATGTGAATTATGACTTTTTCAACTAAAATAAGTGTGTTTAAAGTCATTTCTGTGACTGAAACGGGTCAAAATTGAAGCTTTTGAGTAAGCAAAACTCTGTAAAAATGGCAGTTTTTGTCACTGTGAGGGTTTAAAAAGTGGTTATTCAACATGAGGCACGATCCAATTGACATTTTGAATCATTTTTGGTACAGTCCAAAAAATCAATTTTCGGATGAAAAACGATGACTCCGGACATGTCGAACGTTCCCAAAATGGTCTATAATGATGAAATTTTAACATTTAATCTTTTGACTCTAAATGACTGTTGGATGTGAATTATGACTTTTTCAACTAAAATAAGTGTGTTTAAAGTCATTTCTGTGACTGAAACGGGTCAAAATTGAAGCTTTTGAGTAAGCAAAACTCTGTAAAAATGGCCATTTTGGTCACTGTGAGGGTTTAAAAAGTGGGTATTCAACATGAGGCACGATCCAATAGACATTTTGAATCATTTTGGGTACAGTCCAAAAAATCAATTTTCGGATGAAAAACGATGACTCCGGACATGTCGAACGTTCCCAAAATAGTCTATAATGATGACATTTTAACATTTAATCTTTTGACTCTAAATGACTGTTGGATGTGCATTATGACTTTTTCAACTATAATAAGTGTGTTTAAAGTCATTTCTGTGCCAGAAACGGGTCAAAATTGTAGCTTTTGAGTATGCAAAACTCTGTAAAAATGGCAATTTTGGTCACTGAGAGGGTTTAAAAAGTGGTTATTCAACATAAGGCATCATCTAATTGACATTTTGAATCATTTTTGGTACAGTCCAAAAAATCAATTTTCGGATGAAAAACGATGACTCCGGACATGTCGAACGTTCCCAAAATGGTCTATAATGATGAAATTTTAACATTTAATCTTTTGACTCTAAATAACTGTTGGATGTGAATTATGACTTTTTCAACTAAAATAAGTGTGTTTAAAGTCATTTCTGTGCCTGAAATTGGTCAAAATTGAAGATTTTGAGTAAGCAAAACTCTGTAAAAATGGCAATTTTGGTCACTGTGAGGGTTTAAAAAGTGGTTATTCAACATGAGGCCCGATCCAAATGACATTTTGAATCATTTTTGGTACAGTCCAAAAAATCCATTTTCGGATGAAAAACAATGACTCCGGACATGTCGAACGTTCCCAAAATGGTCTATAATGATGAAATTTTAACATTTAATCTTTTGACTCTAAATGACTGTTGGATGTACATTATGACTTTTTCAACTAAAATAAGTGTGTTTAAAGTCATTTCTGTGCCTGAAACGGGTCAAAATTGAAGCTTTTGAGTAAGCAAAACTCTGTAAAAATGGCAATTTTGGTCACTGTGAGGGTTTAAAAAGTGGTTAATTAACATGAGGCACGATCCAATTGACATTTTGAATCATTTTTGGTACAGTCCAAAAAATCAATTTTCGGATGAAAAACGATGACTCCGGACATGTCGAACGTTCCCAAAATGGTCTATAATGATGAAATTTTAACATTTAATCTTTTGACTCTAAATGACTGTTGGATGTGAATTATGACTTTTTCAACTAAAATAAGTGTGTTTAAAGTCATTTCTGTGACTGAAACGGGTCAAAATTGAAGCTTTTGAGTCAGCAAAACTCTGTAAAAATGGCCATTTTGGTCACTGTGAGGGTTTAAAAAGTGGGTATTCAACATGAGGCACGATCCAATAGACATTTTGAATCATTTTGGGTACAGTCCAAAAAATCAATTTTCGGATGAAAAACGATGACTCCGGACATGTCGAACGTTCCCAAAATGGTCTATAATGATGAAATTTTAACATTTAATCTTTTGACTCTAAATGACTGTTGGATGTGCATTATGACTTTTTCAACTATAATAAGTGTGTTTAAAGTCATTTCTGTGCCTGAAACGGGTCAAAATTGTAGCTTTTGAGTATGCAAAACTCTGTAAAAATGGCAATTTTGGTCACTGAGAGGGTTTAAAAAGTGGTTATTCAACATAAGGCATCATCTAATTGACATTTTGAATCATTTTTGGTACAGTCCAAAAAATCAATTTTCGGATGAAAAACGATGACTCCGGACATGTCGAACGTTCCCAAAATGGTCTATAATGATGAAATTTTAACATTTAATCTTTTGACCCTAAATAACTGTTGGATGTGAATTATGACTTTTTCAACTAAAATAAGTGTGTTTAAAGTCATTTCTGTGCCTGAAACGGGTCAAAATTGAAGCTTTTGAGTAAGCAAAACTCTGTAAAAATGGCAATTTTGGTCACTGTGAGGGTTTAAAAAGTGGTTATTCAACATGAGGCACGATCCAATTGACATTTTAAATCATTTTTGGTACAGTCCAAAAAATCAATTTTCGGATGAAAAACAATGACTCCGGACATGTCGAACGTTCCCAAAATGGTCTATAATGATGAAATTTTAACATTTAATCTTTTGACTCTAAATGACTGTCGGATGTGCATTATGACTTTTTCAACTAAAATAAGTGTGTTTAAAGTCATTTCTGTGCCTGAAACGGGTCAAAATTGAATCTTTTGAGTAAGCAAAACTCTGTAAAAATGGCAATTTTGGTCACTGTGAGGGTTTAAAAAGTGGTTATTCAACATGAGGCACGATCCAATTGACATTTTGAATCATTTTTGGTACAGTCCAAAAAATCAATTTTCGGATGAAAAACAATGACTCCGGACATGTCGAACGTTCCCAAAATGGTCTATAATGATGAAATTTTAACATTTAATCTTTTGACTCTAAATGACTGTTGGATGTGAATTATGACTTTTTCAACTAACATAAGTGTGTTTAAAGTCATTTCTGTGCCTGAAACGGGTCAAAATTGAAGGTTTTGAGTAAGCAAAACTCTGTAAAAATGGCACTTTTGGTCACTGTGAGGGTTTAAAAAGTGGTTATTCAACATGAGGCACGATCCAATTGACATTTTGAATCATTTTTGGTACAGTCCAAAAAATCAATTTTCGGATGAAAAACGATGACTCCGGACATGTCGAACGTTCCCAAAATGGTCTATAATGATGAAATTTTAACATTTAATCTTTTGACTCTAAATGACTGTTGGATGTGAATTATGACTTTTTCAACTAAAATAAGTGTGTTTAAAGTCATTTCTGTGACTGAAACGGGTCAAAATTGAAGCTTTTGAGTAAGCAAAACTCTGTAAAAATGGCCATTTTGGTCACTGTGAGGGTTTAAAAAGTGGGTATTCAACATGAGGCACGATCCAATAGACATTTTGAATCATTTTGGGTACAGTCCAAAAAATCAATTTTCGGATGAAAAACGATGACTCCGGACATGTCGAACGTTCCCAAAATGGTCTATAATGATGAAATTTTAACATTTAATCTTTTGACTCTAAATGACTGTTGGATGTGCATTATGACTTTTTCAACTATAATAAGTGTGTTTGAAGTCATTTCTGTGCCCGAAACGGGTCAAAATTGTAGCTTTTGAGTATGCAAAACTCTGTAAAAATGGCAATTTTGGTCACTGAGAGGGTTTAAAAAGTGGTTATTCAACATAAGGCATCATCTAATTGACATTTTGAATCATTTTTGGTACAGTCCAAAAAATCAATTTTCGGATGAAAAACGATGACTCCGGACATGTCGAACGTTCCCAAAATGGTCTATAATGATGAAATTTTAACATTTAATCTTTTGACTCTAAATGACTGTTGGATGTGAATTATGACTTTTTCAACTAACATAAGTGTGTTTAAAGTCATTTCTGTGCCTGAAACGGGTCAAAATTGAAGGTTTTGAGTAAGCAAAACTCTGTAAAAATGGCACTTTTGGTCACTGTGAGGGTTTAAAAAGTGGTTATTCAACATGAGGCACGATCCAATTGACATTTTGAATCATTTTTGGTACAGTCCAAAAAATCAATTTTCGGATGAAAAACGATGACTCCGGACATGTCGAACGTTCCCAAAATGGTCTATAATGATGAAATTTTAACATTTAATCTTTTGACTCTAAATGACTGTTGGATGTGAATTATGACTTTTTCAACTAAAATAAGTGTGTTTAAAGTCATTTCTGTGACTGAAACGGGTCAAAATTGAAGCTTTTGAGTAAGCAAAACTCTGTAAAAATGGCCATTTTGGTCACTGTGAGGGTTTAAAAAGTGGGTATTCAACATGAGGCACGATCCAATAGACATTTTGAATCATTTTGGGTACAGTCCAAAAAATCAATTTTCGGATGAAAAACGATGACTCCGGACATGTCGAACGTTCCCAAAATGGTCTATAATGATGAAATTTTAACATTTAATCTTTTGACTCTAAATGACTGTTGGATGTGCATTATGACTTTTTCAACTATAATAAGTGTGTTTAAAGTCATTTCTGTGCCTTAAACGGGTCAAAATTGTAGCTTTTGAGTATGCAAAACTCTGTAAAAATGGCAATTTTGGTCACTGAGAGGGTTTAAAAAGTGGTTATTCAACATAAGGCATCATCTAATTGACATTTTGAATCATTTTTGGTACAGTCCAAAAAATCAATTTTCGGATGAAAAACGATGACTCCGGACATGTCGAACGTTCCCAAAATGGTCTATAATGATGAAATTTTAACATTTAATCTTTTGACTCTAAATGACTGTTGGATGTGAATAATGACTTTTTCAACTAACATAAGTGTGTTTAAAGTCATTTCTGTGCCTGAAACGGGTCAAAATTGAAGGTTTTGAGTAAGCAAAACTGTAAAAATGGCACTTTTGGTCACTGTGAGGGTTTAAAAAGTGGTTATTCAACATGAGGCACCATCCAATTGACATTTTGAATCATTTTTGGTACAGTCCAAAAAATAAATTTTCGGATGAAAAACGATGATTCCGGACATGTCGAACGTTCCCAAAATGGTCTATAATGATGAAATTTTAACATTTAATCTTTTGACTCTAAATGACTGTTGGATGTGAATTATGACTTTTTCAACTAAAATAAGTGTGTTTAAAGTCATTTCTGTGACTGAAACGGGTCAAAATTGAAGCTTTTGAGTAAGCAAAACTCTGTAAAAATGGCCATTTTGGTCACTGTGAGGGTTTAAAAAGTGGGTATTCAACATGAGGCACGATCCAATAGACATTTTGAATCATTTTGGGTACAGTCCAAAAAATCAATTTTCGGATGAAAAATGATGACTCCGGACATGTCGAACGTTCCCAAAATGGTCTATAATGATGAAATTTTAACATTTAATCTTTTGACTCTAAATAACTGTTGGATGTGAATTATGACTTTTTCAACTAAAATAAGTGTGTTTAAAGTCATTTCTGTGACTGAAACGGGTCAAAATTGAAGCTTTTGAGTAAGCAAAACTCTGTAAAAATGGCCATTTTGCTCACTGTGAGGGTTTAAAAAGTGGGTATTCAACATGAGGCACAATCCAATAGACATTTTGAATCATTTTGGGTACAGTCCAAAAAATCAATTTTCGGATGAAAAACGATGACTCCGGACATGTCGAACGTTCCCAAAATGGTCTATAATGATGAAATTTTAACATTTAATCTTTTGACCCTAAATAACTGTTGGATGTGAATTATGACTTTTTCAACTAAAATAAGTGTGTTTAAAGTCATTTCTGTGCCTGAAACGGGTCAAAATTGAAGCTTTTGAGTAAGCAAAACTCTGTAAAAATGGCAATTTTGGTCACTGTGAGGGTTTAAAAAGTGGTTATTCAACATGAGGCACGATCCAATTGACATTTTGAATCATTTTGGGTACAGTCCAAAAAATCAATTTTCGGATGAAAAACAATGACTCCGGACATGTCGAACGTTCCCAAAATGGTCTATAATGATGAAATTTTAACATTTAATATTTTGACTCTAAATGACTGTTGGATGTGCATTATGACTTTTTCAACTAAAATAAGTGTGTTTAAAGTCATTTCTGTGCCTGAAACGGGTCAAAATTGAATCTTTTGAGTAAGCAAAACTCTGTAAAAATGGCAATTTTGGTCACTGTGAGGGTTTAAAAAGTGGTTATTCAACATGAGGCACGATCCAATTGACATTTTGAATCATTTTTGGTACAGTCCAAAAAATCAATTTTCGGATGAAAAACGATGACTCCGGACATGCCGAACGTTCCTAAAATGGTCTATAAGGATGAAATTTTAACATTTAATCTTTTGACTCTAAATGACTGTTAGATGTGAATTAGGACTTTTTCAACTAAAATACGTGTGTTTAAAGTCATTTCTGTGCCTGAAACGGGTCAAAATTGTAGCTTTTGAGTATGCAAAACTCTGTAAAAATTGCACTTTTGGTCACTGTGAGGGTTTAAAAAGTGGTTATTCAACATGAGGCACGATCCAATTGACATTTTGAATCATTTTTGGTACAGTCCAAAAAATCAATTTTCGGATGAAAAACGATGACTCCGGACATGTTGAACGTTCCCAAAATGGTCTATAATGATGAAATTTTAACATTTAATCTTTTGACTCTAAATGACTGTTGGATGTGAATTATGACTTTTTCAACTAAAATAAGTGTGTTTAAAGTCATTTCTGTGACTGAAACGGGTCAAAATTGAAGCTTTTGAGTAAGCAAAACTCTGTAAAAATGGCAGTTTTTGTCACTGTGAGGGTTTAAAAAGTGGTTATTCAACATGAGGCACGATCCAATTGACATTTTGAATCATTTTTGGTACAGTCCAAAAAATCAATTTTCGGATGAAAAACGATGACTCCGGACATGTCGAACGTTCCCAAAATGGTCTATAATGATGAAATTTTAACATTTAATCTTTTGACTCTAAATGACTGTTGGATGTGAATTATGACTTTTTCAACTAACATAAGTGTGTTTAAAGTCATTTCTGTGCCTGAAACGGGTCAAAATTGAAGCTTTTGAGTAAGCAAAACTCTGTAAAAATGGCACTTTTGGTCACTGTGAGGGTTTAAAAAGTGGTTATTCAACATGAGGCACGATCCAATTGACATTTTGAATTATTTTTGGTACAGTCCAAAAAATCAATTTTCGGATGAAAAACGATGACTCCGGACATGTCGAACGTTCCCAAAATGGTCTATAATGATGAAATTTTACCATTTAATCTTTTGACTCTAAATGACTGTTGGATGTGAATTATGACTTTTTCAACTAAAATAAGTGTGTTTAAAGTCATTTCTGTGACTGAAACGGGTCAAAATTGAAGCTTTTGAGTAAGCAAAACTCTGTAAAAATGGCCATTTTGGTCACTGTGAGGGTTTAAAAAGTGGGTATTCAACATGAGGCACGATCCAATAGACATTTTGAATCATTTTGGGTACAGTCCAAAAAATCAATTTTCGGATGAAAAACGATGACTCCGGACATGTCGAACGTTCCCAAAATGGTCTATAATGATGACATTTTAACATTTAATCTTTTGACTCTAAATGACTGTTGGATGTGCATTATGACTTTTTCAACTATAATAAGTGTGTTTAAAGTCATTTCTGTGCCTGAAACGGGTCAAAATTGTAGCTTTTGAGTATGCAAAACTCTGTAAAAATGGCAATTTTGGTCACTGAGAGGGTTTAAAAAGTGGTTATTCAACATAAGGCATCATCTAATTGACATTTTGAATCATTTTTGGTACAGTCCAAAAAATCAATTTTCGGATGAAAAACGATGACTCCGGACATGTCGAACGTTCCCAAAATGGTCTATAATGATGAAATTTTAACATTTAATCTTTTGACTCTAAATAACTGTTGGATGTGAATTATGACTTTTTCAACTAAAATAAGTGTGTTTAAAGTCATTTCTGTGCCTGAAACGGGTCAAAATTGAAGCTTTTGAGTAAGCAAAACTCTGTGAATTGTCAATTTTGGTCACTGTGAGGGTTTAAAAAGTGGTTATTCAACATGAGGCACGATCCAATTGACATTTTGAATCATTTTTGGTACAGTCCAAAAAAATCCATTTTCGGATGAAAAACCATGACTCCGGACATGTCGAACGTTCCCAAAATGGTCTATAATGATGAAATTTTAACATTTAATCTTTTGACTCTAAATGACTGTTGGATGTACATTATGACTTTTTCAACTAAAATAAGTGTGTTTAAAGTCATTTCTGTGCCTGAAACGGGTCAAAATTGAAGCTTTTGAGTAAGCAAAACTCTGTAAAAATGGCACTTTTGGTCACTGTGAGGGTTTAAAAAGTGGTTATTCAACATGAGGCACGATCAAATTGACATTTTGAATCATTTTTGGTACAGTCCAAAAAATCAATTTTCGGATGAAAAACGATGACTCCGGACATGTCGAGCGTTCCCAAAATGGTCTATAATGATGAAATTTTAACATTTAATCTTTTGACTCTAAATGACTGTTGGATGGGCATTATGACTTTTTCAACTAAAATAAGTGTGTTTAAAGTAATTTCTGTGCCTGAAACGGGTCAAAATTGAAGCTTTTGAGTAAGCAAAACTCTGTAAAAATGGCAATTTTGGTCACTGTGAGGGTTTAAAAAGTGGTTAATTAACATGAGGCACGATCCAATTGACATTTTGAATCATTTTTGGTACTGTCCAAAAAATCAATTTTCGGATGAAAAACGATGACTCCGGACATGTCGAACGTTCCCAAAATGGTCTATAATGATGAAATTTTAACATTTAATCTTTTGACTCTAAATGACTGTTGGATGTGAATTATGACTTTTTCAACTAAAATAAGTGTGTTTAAAGTCATTTCTGTGACTGAAACGGGTCAAAATTGAAGCTTTTGAGTAAGCAAAACTCTGTAAAAATGGCCATTTTGGTCACTGTGAGGGTTTAAAAAGTGGGTATTCAACATGAGGCACGATCCAATAGACATTTTGAATCATTTTGGGTACAGTCCAAAAAATCAATTTTCGGATGAAAAAGGATGACTCCGGGCATGTCGAACGTTCCCAAAATGGTCTATAATGATGAAATTTTAACATTTAATCTTTTGACTCTAAATGACTGTTGGATGTGCATTAGGACTTTTTCAACTATAATAAGTGTGTTTAAAGTCATTTCTGTGCCTGAAACGGGTCAAAATTGAAGCTTTTGAGTAAGCAAAACTCTGTGAATTGTCAATTTTGGTCACTGTGAGGGTTTAAAAAGTGGTTATTCAACATGAGGCACGATCCAATTGACATTTTGAATCATTTTTGGTACAGTCCAAAAAATCCATTTTCGGATGAAAAACAATGACTCCGGACATGTCGAACGTTCCCAAAATGGTCTATAATGATGAAATTTTAACATTTAATCTTTTGACTCTAAATGACTGTTGGATGTACATTATGACTTTTTCAACTAAAATAAGTGTGTTTAAAGTCATTTCTGTGCCTTAAAAGGGTCAAAATTGAAGCTTTTGAGCAAGCAAAACTCTGTAAAAATGGCAATTTTGGTCACTGTGAGGGTTTAAAAAGTGGTTAATTAACATGAGGCACGATCCAATTGACATTTTGAATCATTTTTGGTACAGTCCAAAAAATCAATTTTCGGATGAAAAACGATGACTCCGGACATGTCGAACGTTCCCAAAATGGTCTATAATGATGAAATTTTAACATTTAATCTTTTGACTCTAAATGACTGTTGGATGTGAATTATGACTTTTTCAACTAAAATAAGTGTGTTTAAAGTCATTTCTGTGACTGAACCGGGTCAAAATTGAAGCTTTTGAGTAAGCAAAACTCTGTAAAAATGGCCATTTTGGTCACTGTGAGGGTTTAAAAAGTGGTTATTCAACATGAGGCACGATCCAATTGACATTTTGAATCATTTTGGGTACAGTCCAAAAAATCAATTTTCGGATGAAAAACAATGACTCCGGACATGTCGAACGTTCCCAAAATGGTCTATAATGATGAAATTTTAACATTTATTCTTTTGACTCTAAATGACTGTTGGATGTGCATTATGACTTTTTCAACTAAAATAAGTGTGTTTAAAGTCATTTCTGTGCCTGAAACGGGTCAAAATTGAAGCTTTTGAGTAAGCAAAACTCTGTAAAAATGGCAATTTTTGTCACTGTGAGGGTTTAAAAAGTGGTTATTTAACATGAGGCACGATCCAATTGACATTTTTAATCATTTTTGGTACAGTCCAAAAAATCAATTTTTGGATGAAAAACGATGACTCCGGACATGTCGAACGTTCCCAAAATGGTCTATAATGATGAAATTTTAACATTTAATCTTTTGACTCTAAATGACTGTTGGATGTGAATTATGACTTTTTCAACTAACATAAGTGTGTTTAAAATCATTTCTGTGCCTGAAACGGGTCAAAATTGAAGCTTTTGAGTAAGCAAAACTCTGTAAAAATGGCACTTTTGGTCACTGTGAGGGTTTAAAAAGTGGTTATTCAACATGAGGCATGATCCAATTGACATTTTGAATCATTTTTGGTACAGTCCAAAAAATCAATTTTCGGATGAAAAACGATGACTCCGGACATGTCGAACGTTCCCAAAATGGTCTATAATGATGAAATTTTAACATTTAATCTTTTGACTCTAAATGACTGTTGGATGTGAATTATGACTTTTTCAACTAAAATAAGTGTGTTTAAAGTCATTTCTGTGACTGAAACGGGTCAAAATTGAAGCTTTTGAGTAAGCAAAACTCTGTAAAAATGGCCATTTTGGTCACTGTGAGGGTTTAAAAAGTGGGTATTCAACATGAGGCACGATCCATAGACATTTTGAATCATTTTGGGTACAGTCCAAAAAATCAATTTTCGGATGAAAAACGATGACTCCGGACATGTCGAACGTTCCCAAAATGGTCTATAATGATGAAATTTTAACATTTAATCTTTTGACTCTAAATGACTGTTGGATGTGCATTATGACTTTTTCAACTATAATAAGTGTGTTTAAAGTCATTTCTGTGCCTGAAACGGGTCAAAATTGTAGCTTTTGAGTATGCAAAACTCTGTAAAAATGGCAATTTTGGTCACTGAGAGGGTTTAAAAAGTGGTTATTCAACATAAGGCATCATCTAATTGACATTTTGAATCATTTTTGGTACAGTCCAAAAAATCAATTTTCGGATGAAAAACGATGACTCCGGACATGTCGAACGTTCCCAAAATGGTCTATAATGATGAAATTTTAACATTTAATCTTTTGACCCTAAATAACTGTTGGATGTGAATTATGACTTTTTCAACTAAAATAAGTGTGTTTAAAGTCATTTCTGTGCCTGAAACGGGTCAAAATTGAAGCTTTTGAGTAAGCAAAACTCTGTAAAAATGGCAATTTCGGTCACTGTGAGGGTTTAAAAAGTGGTTATTCAACATGAGGCACGATCCAATTGACATTTTGAATCATTTTTGGTACAGTCCAAAAAATCAATTTTCGGATGAAAAACAATGACTCCGGACATGTCGAACGTTCCCAAAATGGTCTATAATGATGAAATTTTAACATTTAATCTTTTGACTCTAAATGACTGTTGGATGTGCATTATGACTTTTTCAACTAAAATAAGTGTGTTTAAAGTCATTTCTGTGCCTGAAACGGGTCAAAATTGAATCTTTTGAGTAAGCAAAACTCTGTAAAAATGGCAATTTTGGTCACTGTGAGGGTTTAAAAAGTGGTTATTCAACATGAGGCACGATCCAATTGACATTTTGAATCATTTTTGGTACAGTCCAAAAAATCAATTTTCGGATGAAAAACGATGACTCCGGACATGTTGAACGTTCCCAAAATGGTCTATAATGATGAAATTTTAACATTTAATCTTTTGACTCTAAATGACTGTTGGATGTGAATTATGACTTTTTCAACTAAAATAAGTGTGTTTAAAGTCATTTCTGTGACTGAAACGGGTCAAAATTGAAGTTTTTGAGTAAGCAAAACTCTGTAAAAATGGCAGTTTTTGTCACTGTGAGGGTTTAAAAAGTGGTTATTCAACATGAGGCACGATCCAATTGACATTTTGAATCATTTTTGGTACAGTCCAAAAAATCAATTTTCGGATGAAAAACGATGACTCCGGACATGTCGAACGTTCCCAAAATGGTCTATAATGATGAAATTTTAACATTTAATCTTTTGACTCTAAATGACTGTTGGATGTGAATTATGACTTTTTCAACTAACATAAGTGTGTTTAAAGTCATTTCTGTGCCTGAAACGGGTCAAAATTGAAGCTTTTGAGTAAGCAAAACTCTGTAAAAATGGCACTTTTGGTCACTGTGAGGGTTTAAAAAGTGGTTATTCAACATGAGGCACGATCCAATTGACATTTTGAACTATTTTTGGTACAGTCCAAAAAATCAATTTTCGGATGAAAAACGATGACTCCGGACATGTCGAACGTTCCCAAAATGGTCTATAATGATGAAATTTTACCATTTAATCTTTTGACTCTAAATGACTGTTGGATGTGAATTATGACTTTTTCAACTAAAATAAGTGTGTTTAAAGTCATTTCTGTGACTGAAACGGGTCAAAATTGAAGCTTTTGAGTAAGCAAAACTCTGTAAAAATGGGCATTTTGGTCACTGTGAGGGTTTAAAAAGTGGGTATTCAACATGAGGCACGATCCAATAGACATTTTGAATCATTTTGGGTACAGTCCAAAAAATCAATTTTCGGATGAAAAACGATGACTCCGGACATGTCGAACGTTCCCAAAATGGTCTATAATGATGACATTTTAACATTTAATCTTTTGACTCTAAATGACTGTTGGATGTGCATTATGACTTTTTCAACTATAATAAGTGTGTTTAAAGTCATTTCTGTGCCTGAAACGGGTCAAAATTGTAGCTTTTGAGTATGCAAAACTCTGTAAAAATGGCAATTTTGGTCACTGAGAGGGTTTAAAAAGTGGTTATTCAACATAAGGCATCATCTAATTGACATTTTGAATCATTTTTGGTACAGTCCAAAAAATCAATTTTCGGATGAAAAACGATGACTCCGGACATGTCGAACGTTCCCAAAATGGTCTATAATGATGAAATTTTAACATTTAATCTTTTGACTCTAAATAACTGTTGGATGTGAATTATGACTTTTTCAACTAAAATAAGTGTGTTTAAAGTCATTTCTGTGCCTGAAACGGGTCAAAATTGAAGCTTTTGAGTAAGCAAAACTCTGTGAATTGTCAATTTTGGTCACTGTGAGGGTTTAAAAAGTGGTTATTCAACATGAGGCACGATCCAATTGACATTTTGAATCATTTTTGGTACAGTCCAAAAAATCCATTTTCGGATGAAAAACAATGACTCCGGACATGTCGAACGTTCCCAAAATGGTCTATAATGATGAAATTTTAACATTTAATCTTTTGACTCTAAATGACTGTTGGATGGGCATTATGACTTTTTCAACTAAAATAAGTGTGTTTAAAGTAATTTCTGTGCCTGAAACGGGTCAAAATTGAAGCTTTTGAGTAAGCAAAACTCTGTAAAAATGGCAATTTTGGTCACTGTGAGGGTTTAAAAAGTGGTTAATTAACATGAGGCACGATCCAATTGACATTTTGAATCATTTTTGGTACTGTCCAAAAAATCAATTTTCGGATGAAAAACGATGACTCCGGACATGTCGAACGTTCCCAAAATGGTCTATAATGATGAAATTTTAACATTTAATCTTTTGACTCTAAATGACTGTTGGATGTGAATTATGACTTTTTCAACTAAAATAAGTGTGTTTAAAGTCATTTCTGTGACTGAAACGGGTCAAAATTGAAGCTTTTGAGTAAGCAAAACTCTGTAAAAATGGCCATTTTGGTCACTGTGAGGGTTTAAAAAGTGGGTATTCAACATGAGGCACGATCCAATAGACATTTTGAATCATTTTGGGTACAGTCCAAAAAATCAATTTTCGGATGAAAAAGGATGACTCCGGGCATGTCGAACGTTCCCAAAATGGTCTATAATGATGAAATTTTAACATTTAATCTTTTGACTCTAAATGACTGTTGGATGTGCATTAGGACTTTTTCAACTATAATAAGTGTGTTTAAAGTCATTTCTGTGCCTGAAACGGGTCAAAATTGAAGCTTTTGAAAAAGCAAAACTCTGTAAAAATGGCACTTTTGGTCACTGTGAGGGTTTAAAAAGTGGTTATTCAACATGAGGCACGATCCAATTGACATTTTGAATCATTTTTGGTACAGTCCAAAAAATCAATTTTCGGATGAAAAACGATGACTCCGGACATGTCGAACGTTCCCAAAATGGTCTATAATGATGAAATTTTAACATTTAATCTTTTGACTCTAAATAACTGTTGGATGTGAATTATGACTTTTTCAACTAAAATAAGTGTGTTTAAAGTCATTTCTGTGCCTGAAACGGGTCAAAATTGAAGCTTTTGAGTAAGCAAAACTCTGTGAATTGTCAATTTTGGTCACTGTGAGGGTTTAAAAAGTGGTTATTCAACATGAGGCACGATCCAATTGACATTTTGAATCATTTTGGGTACAGTCCAAAAAATCAATTTTCGGATGAAAAACAATGACTCCGGACATGTCGAACGTTCCCAAAATGGTCTATAATGATGAAATTTTAACATTTATTCTTTTGACTCTAAATGACTGTTGGATGTGCATTATGACTTTTTCAACTAAAATAAGTGTGTTTAAAGTCATTTCTGTGCCTGAAACGGGTCAAAATTGAAGCTTTTGAGTAAGCAAAACTCTGTAAAAATGGCAATTTTTGTCACTGTGAGGGTTTAAAAAGTGGTTATTTAACATGAGGCACGATCCAATTGACATTTTTAATCATTTTTGGTACAGTCCAAAAAATCAATTTTTGGATGAAAAACGATGACTCCGGACATGTCGAACGTTCCCAAAATGGTCTATAATGATGAAATTTTAACATTTAATCTTTTGACTCTAAATGACTGTTGGATGTGAATTATGACTTTTTCAACTAACATAAGTGTGTTTAAAATCATTTCTGTGCCTGAAACGGGTCAAAATTGAAGCTTTTGAGTAAGCAAAACTCTGTAAAAATGGCACTTTTGGTCACTGTGAGGGTTTAAAAAGTGGTTATTCAACATGAGGCATGATCCAATTGACATTTTGAATCATTTTTGGTACAGTCCAAAAAATCAATTTTCGGATGAAAAACGATGACTCCGGACATGTCGAACGTTCCCAAAATGGTCTATAATGATGAAATTTTAACATTTAATCTTTTGACTCTAAATGACTGTTGGATGTGAATTATGACTTTTTCAACTAAAATAAGTGTGTTTAAAGTCATTTCTGTGACTGAAACGGGTCAAAATTGAAGCTTTTGAGTAAGCAAAACTCTGTAAAAATGGCCATTTTGGTCACTGTGAGGGTTTAAAAAGTGGGTATTCAACATGAGGCACGATCCATAGACATTTTGAATCATTTTGGGTACAGTCCAAAAAATCAATTTTCGGATGAAAAACGATGACTCCGGACATGTCGAACGTTCCCAAAATGGTCTATAATGATGAAATTTTAACATTTAATCTTTTGACTCTAAATGACTGTTGGATGTGCATTATGACTTTTTCAACTATAATAAGTGTGTTTAAAGTCATTTCTGTGCCTGAAACGGGTCAAAATTGTAGCTTTTGAGTATGCAAAACTCTGTAAAAATGGCAATTTTGGTCACTGAGAGGGTTTAAAAAGTGGTTATTCAACATAAGGCATCATCTAATTGACATTTTGAATCATTTTTGGTACAGTCCAAAAAATCAATTTTCGGATGAAAAACGATGACTCCGGACATGTCGAACGTTCCCAAAATGGTCTATAATGATGAAATTTTAACATTTAATCTTTTGACCCTAAATAACTGTTGGATGTGAATTATGACTTTTTCAACTAAAATAAGTGTGTTTAAAGTCATTTCTGTGCCTGAAACGGGTCAAAATTGAAGCTTTTGAGTAAGCAAAACTCTGTAAAAATGGCAATTTCGGTCACTGTGAGGGTTTAAAAAGTGGTTATTCAACATGAGGCACGATCCAATTGACATTTTGAATCATTTTTGGTACAGTCCAAAAAATCAATTTTCGGATGAAAAACAATGACTCCGGACATGTCGAACGTTCCCAAAATGGTCTATAATGATGAAATTTTAACATTTAATCTTTTGACTCTAAATGACTGTTGGATGTGCATTATGACTTTTTCAACTAAAATAAGTGTGTTTAAAGTCATTTCTGTGCCTGAAACGGGTCAAAATTGAATCTTTTGAGTAAGCAAAACTCTGTAAAAATGGCAATTTTGGTCACTGTGAGGGTTTAAAAAGTGGTTATTCAACATGAGGCACGATCCAATTGACATTTTGAATCATTTTTGGTACAGTCCAAAAAATCAATTTTCGGATGAAAAACGATGACTCCGGACATGTTGAACGTTCCCAAAATGGTCTATAATGATGAAATTTTAACATTTAATCTTTTGACTCTAAATGACTGTTGGATGTGAATTATGACTTTTTCAACTAAAATAAGTGTGTTTAAAGTCATTTCTGTGACTGAAACGGGTCAAAATTGAAGTTTTTGAGTAAGCAAAACTCTGTAAAAATGGCAGTTTTTGTCACTGTGAGGGTTTAAAAAGTGGTTATTCAACATGAGGCACGATCCAATTGACATTTTGAATCATTTTTGGTACAGTCCAAAAAATCAATTTTCGGATGAAAAACGATGACTCCGGACATGTCGAACGTTCCCAAAATGGTCTATAATGATGAAATTTTAACATTTAATCTTTTGACTCTAAATGACTGTTGGATGTGAATTATGACTTTTTCAACTAACATAAGTGTGTTTAAAGTCATTTCTGTGCCTGAAACGGGTCAAAATTGAAGCTTTTGAGTAAGCAAAACTCTGTAAAAATGGCACTTTTGGTCACTGTGAGGGTTTAAAAAGTGGTTATTCAACATGAGGCACGATCCAATTGACATTTTGAACTATTTTTGGTACAGTCCAAAAAATCAATTTTCGGATGAAAAACGATGACTCCGGACATGTCGAACGTTCCCAAAATGGTCTATAATGATGAAATTTTACCATTTAATCTTTTGACTCTAAATGACTGTTGGATGTGAATTATGACTTTTTCAACTAAAATAAGTGTGTTTAAAGTCATTTCTGTGACTGAAACGGGTCAAAATTGAAGCTTTTGAGTAAGCAAAACTCTGTAAAAATGGCCATTTTGGTCACTGTGAGGGTTTAAAAAGTGGGTATTCAACATGAGGCACGATCCAATAGACATTTTGAATCATTTTGGGTACAGTCCAAAAAATCAATTTTCGGATGAAAAACGATGACTCCGGACATGTCGAACGTTCCCAAAATGGTCTATAATGATGACATTTTAACATTTAATCTTTTGACTCTAAATGACTGTTGGATGTGCATTATGACTTTTTCAACTATAATAAGTGTGTTTAAAGTCATTTCTGTGCCTGAAACGGGTCAAAATTGTAGCTTTTGAGTATGCAAAACTCTGTAAAAATGGCAATTTTGGTCACTGAGAGGGTTTAAAAAGTGGTTATTCAACATAAGGCATCATCTAATTGACATTTTGAATCATTTTTGGTACAGTCCAAAAAATCAATTTTCGGATGAAAAACGATGACTCCGGACATGTCGAACGTTCCCAAAATGGTCTATAATGATGAAATTTTAACATTTAATCTTTTGACTCTAAATAACTGTTGGATGTGAATTATGACTTTTTCAACTAAAATAAGTGTGTTTAAAGTCATTTCTGTGCCTGAAACGGGTCAAAATTGAAGCTTTTGAGTAAGCAAAACTCTGTGAATTGTCAATTTTGGTCACTGTGAGGGTTTAAAAAGTGGTTATTCAACATGAGGCACGATCCAATTGACATTTTGAATCATTTTTGGTACAGTCCAAAAAATCCATTTTCGGATGAAAAACAATGACTCCGGACATGTCGAACGTTCCCAAAATGGTCTATAATGATGAAATTTTAACATTTAATCTTTTGACTCTAAATGACTGTTGGATGGGCATTATGACTTTTTCAACTAAAATAAGTGTGTTTAAAGTAATTTCTGTGCCTGAAACGGGTCAAAATTGAAGCTTTTGAGTAAGCAAAACTCTGTAAAAATGGCAATTTTGGTCACTGTGAGGGTTTAAAAAGTGGTTAATTAACATGAGGCACGATCCAATTGACATTTTGAATCATTTTTGGTACTGTCCAAAAAATCAATTTTCGGATGAAAAACGATGACTCCGGACATGTCGAACGTTCCCAAAATGGTCTATAATGATGAAATTTTAACATTTAATCTTTTGACTCTAAATGACTGTTGGATGTGAATTATGACTTTTTCAACTAAAATAAGTGTGTTTAAAGTCATTTCTGTGACTGAAACGGGTCAAAATTGAAGCTTTTGAGTAAGCAAAACTCTGTAAAAATGGCCATTTTGGTCACTGTGAGGGTTTAAAAAGTGGGTATTCAACATGAGGCACGATCCAATAGACATTTTGAATCATTTTGGGTACAGTCCAAAAAATCAATTTTCGGATGAAAAAGGATGACTCCGGGCATGTCGAACGTTCCCAAAATGGTCTATAATGATGAAATTTTAACATTTAATCTTTTGACTCTAAATGACTGTTGGATGTGCATTAGGACTTTTTCAACTATAATAAGTGTGTTTAAAGTCATTTCTGTGCCTGAAACGGGTCAAAATTGAAGCTTTTGAAAAAGCAAAACTCTGTAAAAATGGCACTTTTGGTCACTGTGAGGGTTTAAAAAGTGGTTATTCAACATGAGGCACGATCCAATTGACATTTTGAATCATTTTTGGTACAGTCCAAAAAATCAATTTTCGGATGAAAAACGATGACTCCGGACATGTCGAACGTTCCCAAAATGGTCTATAATGATGAAATTTTAACATTTAATCTTTTGACTCTAAATAACTGTTGGATGTGAATTATGACTTTTTCAACTAAAATAAGTGTGTTTAAAGTCATTTCTGTGCCTGAAACGGGTCAAAATTGAAGCTTTTGAGTAAGCAAAACTCTGTGAATTGTCAATTTTGGTCACTGTGAGGGTTTAAAAAGTGGTTATTCAACATGAGGCACGATCCAATTGACATTTTGAATCATTTTTGGTACAGTCCAAAAAATCCATTTTCGGATGAAAAACAATGACTCCGGACATGTCGAACGTTCCCAAAATGGTCTATAATGATGAAATTTTAACATTTAATCTTTTGACTCTAAATGACTGTTGGATGTACATTATGACTTTTTCAACTAAAATAAGTGTGTTTAAAGTCATTTCTGTGCCTTAAAAGGGTCAAAATTGAAGCTTTTGAGTAAGCAAAACTCTGTAAAAATGGCAATTTTGGTCACTGTGAGGGTTTAAAAAGTGGTTAATTAACATGAGGCACGATCCAATTGACATTTTGAATCATTTTTGGTACAGTCCAAAAAATCAATTTTCGGATGAAAAACGATGACTCCGGACATGTCGAACGTTCCCAAAATGGTCTATAATGATGAAATTTTAACATTTAATCTTTTGACTCTAAATGACTGTTGGATGTGAATTATGACTTTTTCAACTAAAATAAGTGTGTTTAAAGTCATTTCTGTGACTGAACCGGGTCAAAATTGAAGCTTTTGAGTAAGCAAAACTCTGTAAAAATGGCCATTTTGGTCACTGTGAGGGTTTAAAAAGTGGTTATTCAACATGAGGCACGATCCAATTGACATTTTGAATCATTTTGGGTACAGTCCAAAAAATCAATTTTCGGATGAAAAACAATGACTCCGGACATGTCGAACGTTCCCAAAATGGTCTATAATGATGAAATTTTAACATTTAATCTTTTGACTCTAAATGACTGTTGGATGTGCATTATGACTTTTTCAACTAAAATAAGTGTGTTTAAAGTCATTTCTGTGCCTGAAACGGGTCAAAATTGAATCTTTTGAGTAAGCAAAACTCTGTAAAAATGGCAATTTTGGTCACTGTGAGGGTTTAAAAAGTGGTTATTCAACATGAGGCACGATCCAATTGACATTTTGAATCATTTTTGGTACAGTCCAAAAAATCAATTTTCGGATGAAAAACAATGACTCCGGACATGTCGAACGTTCCCAAAATGGTCTATAATGATGAAATTTTAACATTTATTCTTTTGACTCTAAATGACTGTTGGATGTGCATTATGACTTTTTCAACTAAAATAAGTGTGTTTAAAGTCATTTCTGTGCCTGAAACGGGTCAAAATTGAAGCTTTTGAGTAAGCAAAACTCTGTAAAAATGGCAATTTTTGTCACTGTGAGGGTTTAAAAAGTGGTTATTTAACATGAGGCACGATCCAATTGACATTTTTAATCATTTTTGGTACAGTCCAAAAAATCAATTTTTGGATGAAAAACGATGACTCCGGACATGTCGAACGTTCCCAAAATGGTCTATAATGATGAAATTTTAACATTTAATCTTTTGACTCTAAATGACTGTTGGATGTGAATTATGACTTTTTCAACTAAAATAAGTGTGTTTAAAGTCATTTCTGTGACTGAAACGGGTCAAAATTGAAGCTTTTGAGTAAGCAAAACTCTGTAAAAATGGCCATTTTGGTCACTGTGAGGGTTTAAAAAGTGGGTATTCAACATGAGGCACGATCCAATAGACATTTTGAATCATTTTGGGTACAGTCCAAAAAATCAATTTTCGGATGAAAAAGGATGACTCCGGGCATGTCGAACGTTCCCAAAATGGTCTATAATGATGAAATTTTAACATTTAATCTTTTGACTCTAAATGACTGTTGGATGTGCATTAGGACTTTTTCAACTATAATAAGTGTGTTTAAAGTCATTTCTGTGCCTGAAACGGGTCAAAATTGAAGCTTTTGAAAAAGCAAAACTCTGTAAAAATGGCACTTTTGGTCACTGTGAGGGTTTAAAAAGTGGTTATTCAACATGAGGCACGATCCAATTGACATTTTGAATCATTTTTGGTACAGTCCAAAAAATCAATTTTCGGATGAAAAACGATGACTCCGGACATGTCGAACGTTCCCAAAATGGTCTATAATGATGAAATTTTAACATTTAATCTTTTGACTCTAAATAACTGTTGGATGTGAATTATGACTTTTTCAACTAAAATAAGTGTGTTTAAAGTCATTTCTGTGCCTGAAACGGGTCAAAATTGAAGCTTTTGAGTAAGCAAAACTCTGTGAATTGTCAATTTTGGTCACTGTGAGGGTTTAAAAAGTGGTTATTCAACATGAGGCACGATCTAATTGACATTTTGAATCATTTTTGGTACAGTCCAAAAAATCCATTTTCGGATGAAAAACAATGACTCCGGACATGTCGAACGTTCCCAAAATGGTCTATAATGATGAAATTTTAACATTTAATCTTTTGACTCTAAATGACTGTTGGATGTACATTATGACTTTTTCAACTAAAATAAGTGTGTTTAAAGTCATTTCTGTGCCTTAAAAGGGTCAAAATTGAAGCTTTTGAGTAAGCAAAACTCTGTAAAAATGGCAATTTTGGTCACTGTGAGGGTTTAAAAAGTGGTTAATTAACATGAGGCACGATCCAATTGACATTTTGAATCATTTTTGGTACAGTCCAAAAAATCAATTTTCGGATGAAAAACGATGACTCCGGACATGTCGAACGTTCCCAAAATGGTCTATAATGATGAAATTTTAACATTTAATCTTTTGACTCTAAATGACTGTTGGATGTGAATTATGACTTTTTCAACTAAAATAAGTGTGTTTAAAGTCATTTCTGTGACTGAAACGGGTCAAAATTGAAGCTTTTGAGTAAGCAAAACTCTGTAAAAATGGCCATTTTGGTCACTGTGAGGGTTTAAAAAGTGGGTATTCAACATGAGGCACGATCCAATAGACATTTTGAATCATTTTGGGTACAGTCCAAAAAATCAATTTTCGGATGAAAAAGGATGACTCCGGGCATGTCGAACGTTCCCAAAATGGTCTATAATGATGAAATTTTAACATTTAATCTTTTGACTCTAAATGACTGTTGGATGTGCATTAGGACTTTTTCAACTATAATAAGTGTGTTTAAAGTCATTTCTGTGCCTGAAACGGGTCAAAATTGAAGCTTTTGAAGAAGCAAAACTCTGTAAAAATGGCACTTTTGGTCACTGTGAGGGTTTAAAAAGTGGTTATTCAACATGAGGCACGATCCAATTGACATTTTGAATCATTTTTGGTACAGTCCAAAAAATCAATTTTCGGATGAAAAACGATGACTCCGGACATGTCGAACGTTCCCAAAATGGTCTATAATGATGAAATTTTAACATTTAATCTTTTGACTCTAAATAACTGTTGGATGTGAATTATGACTTTTTCAACTAAAATAAGTGTGTTTAAAGTCATTTCTGTGCCTGAAACGGGTCAAAATTGAAGCTTTTGAGTAAGCAAAACTCTGTGAATTGTCAATTTTGGTCACTGTGAGGGTTTAAAAAGTGGTTATTCAACATGAGGCACGATCCAATTGACATTTTGAATCATTTTTGGTACAGTCCAAAAAATCCATTTTCGGATGAAAAACAATGACTCCGGACATGTCGAACGTTCCCAAAATGGTCTATAATGATGAAATTTTAACATTTAATCTTTTGACTCTAAATGACTGTTGGATGTACATTATGACTTTTTCAACTAAAATAAGTGTGTTTAAAGTCATTTCTGTGCCTTAAAAGGGTCAAAATTGAAGCTTTTGAGTAAGCAAAACTCTGTAAAAATGGCAATTTTGGTCACTGTGAGGGTTTAAAAAGTGGTTAATTAACATGAGGCACGATCCAATTGACATTTTGAATCATTTTTGGTACAGTCCAAAAAATCAATTTTCGGATGAAAAACGATGACTCCGGACATGTCGAACGTTCCCAAAATGGTCTATAATGATGAAATTTTAACATTTAATCTTTTGACTCTAAATGACTGTTGGATGTGAATTATGACTTTTTCAACTAAAATAAGTGTGTTTAAAGTCATTTCTGTGACTGAACCGGGTCAAAATTGAAGCTTTTGAGTAAGCAAAACTCTGTAAAAATGGCCATTTTGGTCACTGTGAGGGTTTAAAAAGTGGTTATTCAACATGAGGCACGATCCAATTGACATTTTGAATCATTTTGGGTACAGTCCAAAAAATCAATTTTCGGATGAAAAACAATGACTCCGGACATGTCGAACGTTCCCAAAATGGTCTATAATGATGAAATTTTAACATTTAATCTTTTGACTCTAAATGACTGTTGGATGTGCATTATGACTTTTTCAACTAAAATAAGTGTGTTTAAAGTCATTTCTGTGCCTGAAACGGGTCAAAATTGAATCTTTTGAGTAAGCAAAACTCTGTAAAAATGGCAATTTTGGTCACTGTGAGGGTTTAAAAAGTGGTTATTCAACATGAGGCACGATCCAATTGACATTTTGAATCATTTTTGGTACTGTCCAAAAAATCAATTTTCGGATGAAAAACAATGACTCCGGACATGTCGAACGTTCCCAAAATGGTCTATAATGATGAAATTTTAACATTTATTCTTTTGACTCTAAATGACTGTTGGATGTGCATTATGACTTTTTCAACTAAAATAAGTGTGTTTAAAGTCATTTCTGTGCCTGAAACGGGTCAAAATTGAAGCTTTTGAGTAAGCAAAACTCTGTAAAAATGGCAATTTTTGTCACTGTGAGGGTTTAAAAAGTGGTTATTTAACATGAGGCACGATCCAATTGACATTTTTAATCATTTTTGGTACAGTCCAAAAAATCAATTTTTGGATGAAAAACGATGACTCCGGACATGTCGAACGTTCCCAAAATGGTCTATAATGATGAAATTTTAACATTTAATCTTTTGACTCTAAATGACTGTTGGATGTGAATTATGACTTTTTCAACTAACATAAGTGTGTTTAAAATCATTTCTGTGCCTGAAACGGGTCAAAATTGAAGCTTTTGAGTAAGCAAAACTCTGTAAAAATGGCACTTTTGGTCACTGTGAGGGTTTAAAAAGTGGTTATTCAACATGAGGCACGATCCAATTGACATTTTGAATCATTTTTGGTACAGTCCAAAAAATCAATTTTCGGATGAAAAACGATGACTCCGGACATGTCGAACGTTCCCAAAATGGTCTATAATGATGAAATTTTAACATTTAATCTTT
Organism: Lissotriton vulgaris; assembly: GCF_964263255.1. NCBI lineage: Eukaryota > Metazoa > Chordata > Amphibia > Caudata > Salamandridae > Lissotriton > Lissotriton vulgaris. Next base: position 946,031 of record NW_028253574.1, read on the forward strand.
TGACTCTAAATGACTGTTGGATGTGAATTATGACTTTTTCAACTAAAATAAGTGTGTTTAAAGTCATTTCTGTGACTGAAACGGGTCAAAATTGAAGCTTTTGAGTAAGCAAAACTCTGTAAAAATGGCCATTTTGGTCACTGTGAGGGTTTAAAAAGTGGGTATTCAACATGAGGCACGATCCATAGACATTTTGAATCATTTTGGGTACAGTCCAAAAAATCAATTTTCGGATGAAAAACGATGACTCCGGACATGTCGAACGTTCCCAAAATGGTCTATAATGATGAAATTTTAACATTTAATCTTTTGACTCTAAATGACTGTTGGATGTGCATTATGACTTTTTCAACTATAATAAGTGTGTTTAAAGTCATTTCTGTGCCTGAAACGGGTCAAAATTGTAGCTTTTGAGTATGCAAAACTCTGTAAAAATGGCAATTTTGGTCACTGAGAGGGTTTAAAAAGTGGTTATTCAACATAAGGCATCATCTAATTGACATTTTGAATCATTTTTGGTACAGTCCAAAAAATCAATTTTCGGATGAAAAACGATGACTCCGGACATGTCGAACGTTCCCAAAATGGTCTATAATGATGAAATTTTAACATTTAATCTTTTGACCCTAAATAACTGTTGGATGTGAATTATGACTTTTTCAACTAAAATAAGTGTGTTTAAAGTCATTTCTGTGCCTGAAACGGGTCAAAATTGAAGCTTTTGAGTAAGCAAAACTCTGTAAAAATGGCAATTTTGGTCACTGTGAGGGTTTAAAAAGTGGTTATTCAACATGAGGCACGATCCAATTGACATTTTGAATCATTTTTGGTACAGTCCAAAAAATCAATTTTCGGATGAAAAACAATGACTCCGGACATGTCGAACGTTCCCAAAATGGTCTATAATGATGAAATTTTAACATTTAATCTTTTGACTCTAAATGACTGTTGGATGTGCATTATGACTTTTTCAACTAAAATAAGTGTGTTTAAAGTCATTTCTGTGCCTGAAACGGGTCAAAATTGAATCTTTTGAGTAAGCAAAACTCTGTAAAAATGGCAATTTTGGTCACTGTGAGGGTTTAAAAAGTGGTTATTCAACATGAGGCACGATCCAATTGACATTTTGAATCATTTTTGGTACAGTCCAAAAAATCAATTTTCGGATGAAAAACGATGACTCCGGACATGCCGGACATTCCCAAAATGGTCTATAATGATGAAATTTTAACATTTAATCTTTTGACTCTAAATAACTGTTGGATGTGAATTATGACTTTTTCAACTAAAATAAGTGTGTTTAAAGTCATTTCTGTGCCTGAAACGGGTCAAAATTGAAGCTTTTGAGTAAGCAAAACTCTGTGAATTGTCAATTTTGGTCACTGTGAGGGTTTAAAAAGTGGTTATTCAACATGAGGCACGATCCAATTGACATTTTGAATCATTTTTGGTACAGTCCAAAAAATCCATTTTCGGATGAAAAACAATGACTCCGGACATGTCGAACGTTCCCAAAATGGTCTATAATGATGAAATTTTAACATTTAATCTTTTGACTCTAAATAACTGTTGGATGTGAATTATGACTTTTTCAACTAAAATAAGTGTGTTTAAAGTCATTTCTGTGACTGAAACGGGTCAAAATTGAAGCTTTTGAGTAAGCAAAACTCTGTAAAAATGGCCATTTTGGTCACTGTGAGGGTTTAAAAAGTGGGTATTCAACATGAGGCACGATCCAATAGACATTTTGAATCATTTTGGGTACAGTCCAAAAAATCAATTTTCGGATGAAAAAGGATGACTCCGGACATGTCGAACGTTCCCAAAATGGTCTATAATGATGAAATTTTAACATTTAATCTTTTGACTCTAAATGACTGTTGGATGTGCATTAGGACTTTTTCAACTATAATAAGTGTGTTTAAAGTCATTTCTGTGCCTGAAACGGGTCAAAATTGAAGCTTTTGAGTAAGCAAAACTCTGTAAAAATGGCACTTTTGGTCACTGTGAGGGTTTAAAAAGTGGTTATTCAACATGAGGCACGATCCAATTGACATTTTGAATCATTTTTGGTACAGTCCAAAAAATCAATTTTCGGATGAAAAACGATGACTCCGGACATGTCGAACGTTCCCAAAATGGTCTATAATGATGAAATTTTACCATTTAATCTTTTGACTCTAAATGACTGTTGGATGTGCATTATGACTTTTTCAACTATAATAAGTGTGTTTAAAGTCATTTCTGTGCCTGAAACGGGTCAAAATTGTAGCTTTTGAGTATGCAAAACTCTGTAAAAATGGCAATTTTGGTCACTGAGAGGGTTTAAAAAGTGGTTATTCAACATAAGGCATCATCTAATTGACATTTTGAATCATTTTTGGTACAGTCCAAAAAATCAATTTTCGGATGAAAAACGATGACTCCGGACATGTCGAACGTTCCCAAAATGGTCTATAATGATGAAATTTTAACATTTAATCTTTTGACTCTAAATAACTGTTGGATGTGAATTATGACTTTTTCAACTAAAATAAGTGTGTTTAAAGTCATTTCTGTGCCTGAAACGGGTCAAAATTGAAGCTTTTGAGTAAGCAAAACTCTGTGAATTGTCAATTTTGGTCACTGTGAGGGTTTAAAAAGTGGTTATTCAACATGAGGCACGATCCAATTGACATTTTGAATCATTTTTGGTACAGTCCAAAAAATCAATTTTCGGATGAAAAACGATGACTCCGGACATGCCGGACGTTCCCAAAATGGTCTATAATGATGAAATTTTAACATTTAATCTTTTGACTCTAAATAACTGTTGGATGTGAATTATGACTTTTTCAACTAAAATAAGTGTGTTTAAAGTCATTTCTGTGCCTGAAACGGGTCAAAATTGAAGCTTTTGAGTAAGCAAAACTCTGTGAATTGTTAATTTTGGTCACTGTGAGGGTTTAAAAAGTGGTTATTCAACATGAGGCACGATCCAATTGACATTTTGAATCATTTTTGGTACAGTCCAAAAAATCCATTTTCGGATGAAAAACAATGACTCCGGACATGTCGAACGTTCCCAAAATGGTCTATAATGATGAAATTTTAACATTTAATCTTTTGACTCTAAATGACTGTTGGATGTACATTATGACTTTTTCAACTAAAATAAGTGTGTTTAAAGTCATTTCTGTGCCTGAAACGGGTCAAAATTGAAGCTTTTGAGTAAGCAAAACTCTGTAAAAATGGCACTTTTTGTCACTGTGAGGGTTTAAAAAGTGGTTATTCAACATGAGGCACGATCAAATTGACATTTTGAATCATTTTTGGTACAGTCCAAAAAACCAATTTTTGGATGAAAAACGATGACTCCGGACATGTCGAGCGTTCCCAAAATGGTCTATAATGATGAAATTTTAACATTTAATCTTTTGACTCTAAATGACTGTTGGATGGGCATTATGACTTTTTCAACTAAAATAAGTGTGTTTAAAGTAATTTCTGTGCCTGAAACGGGTCAAAATTGAAGCTTTTGAGTAAGCAAAACTCTGTAAAAATGGCAATTTTGGTCACTGTGAGGGTTTAAAAAGTGGTTAATTAACATGAGGCACGATCCAATTGACATTTTGAATCATTTTTGGTACTGTCCAAAAAATCAATTTTCGGATGAAAAACGATGACTCCGGACATGTCTAACGTTCCCAAAATGGTCTATAATGATGAAATTTTAACATTTAATCTTTTGACTCTAAATGACTGTTGGACGTGAATTATGACTTTTTCAACTAAAATAAGTGTGTTTAAAGTCATTTCTGTGACTGAAACGGGTCAAAATTGAAGCTTTTGAGTAAGCAAAACTCTGTAAAAATGGCCATTTTGGTCACTGTGAGGGTTTAAAAAGTGGGTATTCAACATGAGGCACGATCCAATAGACATTTTGAATCATTTTGGGTACAGTCCAAAAAATCAATTTTCGGATGAAAAAGGATGACTCCGGACATGTCGAACGTTCCCAAAATGGTCTATAATGATGAAATTTTAACATTTAATCTTTTGACTCTAAATGACTGTTGGATGTGCATTAGGACTTTTTCAACTATAATAAGTGTGTTTAAAGTCATTTCTGTGCCTGAAACGGGTCAAAATTGAAGCTTTTGAGTAAGCAAAACTCTGTAAAAATGGCACTTTTGGTCACTGTGAGGGTTTAAAAAGTGGTTATTCAACATGAGGCACGATCCAATTGACATTTTGAATCATTTTTGGTACAGTCCAAAAAATCAATTTTCGGATGAAAAACGATGACTCCGGACATGCCGGACGTTCCCAAAATGGTCTATAATGATGAAATTTTAACATTTAATCTTTTGACTCTAAATAACTGTTGGATGTGAATTATGACTTTTTCAACTAAAATAAGTGTGTTTAAAGTCATTTCTGTGCCTGAAACGGGTCAAAATTGAAGCTTTTGAGTAAGCAAAACTCTGTGAATTGTTAATTTTGGTCACTGTGAGGGTTTAAAAAGTGGTTATTCAACATGAGGCACGATCCAATTGACATTTTGAATCATTTTTGGTACAGTCCAAAAAATCCATTTTCGGATGAAAAACAATGACTCCGGACATGTCGAACGTTCCCAAAATGGTCTATAATGATGAAATTTTAACATTTAATCTTTTGACTCTAAATGACTGTTGGATGTACATTATGACTTTTTCAACTAAAATAAGTGTGTTTAAAGTCATTTCTGTGCCTGAAACGGGTCAAAATTGAAGCTTTTGAGTAAGCAAAACTCTGTAAAAATGGCACTTTTGGTCACTGTGAGGGTTTAAAAAGTGGTTATTCAACATGAGGCACGATCAAATTGACATTTTGAATCATTTTTGGTACAGTCCAAAAAACCAATTTTTGGATGAAAAACGATGACTCCGGACATGTCGAGCGTTCCCAAAATGGTCTATAATGATGAAATTTTAACATTTAATCTTTTGACTCTAAATGACTGTTGGATGGGCATTATGACTTTTTCAACTAAAATAAGTGTGTTTAAAGTAATTTCTGTGCCTGAAACGGGTCAAAATTGAAGCTTTTGAGTAAGCAAAACTCTGTAAAAATGGCAATTTTGGTCACTGTGAGGGTTTAAAAAGTGGTTAATTAACATGAGGCACGATCCAATTGACATTTTGAATCATTTTTGGTACTGTCCAAAAAATCAATTTTCGGATGAAAAACGATGACTCCGGACATGTCTAACGTTCCCAAAATGGTCTATAATGATGAAATTTTAACATTTAATCTTTTGACTCTAAATGACTGTTGGACGTGAATTATGACTTTTTCAACTAAAATAAGTGTGTTTAAAGTCATTTCTGTGACTGAAACGGGTCAAAATTGAAGCTTTTGAGTAAGCAAAACTCTGTAAAAATGGCCATTTTGGTCACTGTGAGGGTTTAAAAAGTGGGTATTCAACATGAGGCACGATCCAATAGACATTTTGAATCATTTTGGGTACAGTCCAAAAAATCAATTTTCGGATGAAAAAGGATGACTCCGGACATGTCGAACGTTCCCAAAATGGTCTATAATGATGAAATTTTAACATTTAATCTTTTGACTCTAAATGACTGTTGGATGTGCATTAGGACTTTTTCAACTATAATAAGTGTGTTTAAAGTCATTTCTGTGCCTGAAACGGGTCAAAATTGAAGCTTTTGAGTAAGCAAAACTCTGTAAAAATGGCACTTTTGGTCACTGTGAGGGTTTAAAAAGTGGTTATTCAACATGAGGCACGATCCAATTGACATTTTGAATCATTTTTGGTACAGTCCAAAAAATCAATTTTCGGATGAAAAACGATGACTCCGGACATGTCGAACGTTCCCAAAATGGTCTATAATGATGAAATTTTACCATTTAATCTTTTGACTCTAAATGACTGTTGGATGTGCATTATGACTTTTTCAACTATAATAAGTGTGTTTAAAGTCATTTCTGTGCCTGAAACGGGTCAAAATTGTAGCTTTTGAGTATGCAAAACTCTGTAAAAATTGCAATTTTGGTCACTGAGAGGGTTTAAAAAGTGGTTATTCAACATAAGGCATCATCTAATTGACATTTTGAATCATTTTTGGTACAGTCCAAAAAATCAATTTTCGGATGAAAAACGATGACTCCGGACATGTCGAACGTTCCCAAAATGGTCTATAATGATGAAATTTTAACATTTAATCTTTTGACTCCAAATAACTGTTGGATGTGAATTATGACTTTTTCAACTAAAATAAGTGTGTTTAAAGTCATTTCTGTGCCTGAAACGGGTCAAAATTGAAGCTTTTGAGTAAGCAAAACTCTGTGAATTGTCAATTTTGGTCACTGTGAGGGTTTAAAAAGTGGTTAATTAACATGAGGCACGATCCAATTGACATTTTGAATCATTTTTGGTACAGTCCAAAAAATCAATTTTCGGATGAAAAACGATGACTCCGGACATGTCGAACGTTCCCAAAATGGTCTATAATGATGAAATTTTAACATTTAATCTTTTGACTCTAAATGACTGTTGGATGTGAATTATGACTTTTTCAACTAAAATAAGTGTGTTTAAAGTCATTTCTGTGACTGAAACGGGTCAAAATTGAAGCTTTTGAGTAAGCAAAACTCTGTAAAAATGGCAATTTTGGTCACTGTGAGGGTTTAAAAAGTGGTTATTCAACATGAGGCACGATCCAATTGACATTTTGAATCATTTTGGGTACAGTCCAAAAAATCAATTTTCGGATGAAAAACAATGACTCCGGACATGTCGAACGTTCCCAAAATGGTCTATAATGATGAAATTTTAACATTTAATCTTTTGACTCTAAATGACTGTTGGATGTGCATTATGACTTTTTCAACTAAAAGAAGTGTGTTTAAAGTCATTTCTGTGCCTGAAACGGGTCAAAATTGAAGCTTTTGAGTAAGCAAAACTCTGTGAATTGTCAATTTTGGTCACTGTGAGGGTTTAAAAAGTGGTTATTCAACATGAGGCACGATCCAATTGACATTTTGAATCATTTTTGGTACAGTCCAAAAAATCCATTTTCGGATGAAAAACAATGACTCCGGACATGTCGAACGTTCCCAAAATGGTCTATTATGATGAAATTTTAACATTTAATCTTTTGACTCTAAATGACTGTTGGATGTGCATTATGACTTTTTCAACTAAAAGAAGTGTGTTTAAAGTCATTTCTGTGCCTGAAACGGGTCAAAATTGAAGCTTTTGAGTAAGCAAAACTCTGTGAATTGTCAATTTTGGTCACTGTGAGGGTTTAAAAAGTGGTTATTCAACATGAGGCACGATCCAATTGACATTTTGAATCATTTTTGGTACAGTCCAAAAAATCAATTTTCGGATGAAAAACGATGACTCCGGACATGTCGAGCGTTCCCAAAATGGTCTATAATGATGAAATTTTAACATTTAATCTTTTGACTCTAAATGACTGTTGGATGGGCATTATGACTTTTTCAACTAAAATAAGTGTGTTTAAAGTAATTTCTGTGCCTGAAACGGGTCAAAATTGAAGCTTTTGAGTAAGCAAAACTCTGTAAAAATGGCAATTTTGGTCACTGTGAGGGTTTAAAAAGTGGTTAATTAACATGAGGCACGATCCAATTGACATTTTGAATCATTTTTGGTACTGTCCAAAAAATCAATTTTCGGATGAAAAACGATGACTCCGGACATGTCGAACGTTCCCAAAATGGTCTATAATGATGAAATTTTAACATTTAATCTTTTGACTCTAAATGACTGTTGGATGTGAATTATGACTCTTTCAACTAAAATAAGTGTGTTTAAAGTCATTTCTGTGACTGAAACGGGTCAAAATTGAAGCTTTTGAGTAAGCAAAACTCTGTAAAAATGGCCATTTTGGTCACTGTGAGGGTTTAAAAAGTGGGTATTCAACATGAGGCACGATCCAATAGACATTTTGAATCATTTTGGGTACAGTCCAAAAAATCAATTTTCGGATGAAAAAGGATGACTCCGGGCATGTCGAACGTTCCCAAAATGGTCTATAATGATGAAATTTTAACATTTAATCTTTTGACTCTAAATGACTGTTGGATGTGCATTAGGACTTTTTCAACTATAATAAGTGTGTTTAAAGTCATTTCTGTGCCTGAAACGGGTCAAAATTGAAGCTTTTGAAAAAGCAAAACTCTGTAAAAATGGCACTTTTGGTCACTGTGAGGGTTTAAAAAGTGGTTATTCAACATGAGGCACGATCCAATTGACATTTTGAATCATTTTTGGTACAGTCCAAAAAATCAATTTTCGGATGAAAAACGATGACTCCGGGCATGTCGAACGTTCCCAAAATGGTCTATAATGATGAAATTTTAACATTTAATCTTTTGACTCTAAATAACTGTTGGATGTGAATTATGACTTTTTCAACTAAAATAAGTGTGTTTAAAGTCATTTCTGTGCCTGAAACGGGTCAAAATTGAAGCTTTTGAGTAAGCAAAACTCTGTGAATTGTCAATTTTGGTCACTGTGAGGGTTTAAAAAGTGGTTATTCAACATGAGGCACGATCCAATTGACATTTTGAATCATTTTTGGTACAGTCCAAAAAATCCATTTTCGGATGAAAAACAATGACTCCGGACATGTCGAACGTTCCCAAAATGGTCTATAATGATGAAATTTTAACATTTAATCTTTTGACTCTAAATGACTGTTGGATGTACATTATGACTTTTTCAACTAAAATAAGTGTGTTTAAAGTCATTTCTGTGCCTTAAAAGGGTCAAAATTGAAGCTTTTGAGTAAGCAAAACTCTGTAAAAATGGCAATTTTGGTCACTGTGAGGGTTTAAAAAGTGGTTAATTAACATGAGGCACGATCCAATTGACATTTTGAATCATTTTTGGTACAGTCCAAAAAATCAATTTTCGGATGAAAAACGATGACTCCGGACATGTCGAACGTTCCCAAAATGGTCTATAATGATGAAATTTTAACATTTAATCTTTTGACTCTAAATGACTGTTGGATGTGCATTATGACTTTTTCAATTAAAATAAGTGTGTTTAAAGTCATTTCTGTGCCTGAAACGGGTCAAAATTGAAGCTTTTGAGTAAGCAAAACTCTGTAAAAATGGCAATTTTTGTCACTGTGAGGGTTTAAAAAGTGGTTATTTAACATGAGGCACGATCCAATTGACATTTTTAATCATTTTTGGTACAGTCCAAAAAATCAATTTTTGGATGAAAAACGATGACTCCGGACATGTCGAACGTTCCCAAAATGGTCTATAATGATGAAATTTTAACATTTAATCTTTTGACTCTAAATGACTGTTGGATGTGAATTATGACTTTTTCAACTAACATAAGTGTGTTTAAAGTCATTTCTGTGCCTGAAACGGGTCAAAATTGAAGCTTTTGAGTAAGCAAAACTCTGTAAAAATGGCACTTTTGGTCACTGTGAGGGTTTAAAAAGTGGTTATTCAACATGAGGCACGATCCAATTGACATTTTGAATCATTTTTGGTACAGTCCAAAAAATCAATTTTCGGATGAAAAACAATGACTCCGGACATGTCGAACGTTCCCAAAATGGTCTATAATGATGAAATTTTAACATTTAATCTTTTGACTCTAAATGACTGTTGGATGTGCATTATGACTTTTTCAACTAAAATAAGTGTGTTTAAAGTCATTTCTGTGCCTGAAACGGGTCAAAATTGTAGCTTTTGAGTATGCAAAACTCTGTAAAAATGGCAATTTTGGTCACTGAGAGGGTTTAAAAAGTGGTTATTCAACATAAGGCATCATCTAATTGACATTTTGAATCATTTTTGGTACAGTCCAAAAAATCAATTTTCGGATGAAAAACGATGACTCCGGACATGTCGAACGTTCCCAAAATGGTCTATAATGATGAAATTTTAACATTTAATCTTTTGACTCTAAATAACTGTTGGATGTGAATTATGACTTTTTCAACTAAAATAAGTGTGTTTAAAGTCATTTCTGTGCCTGAAACGGGTCAAAATTGAAGCTTTTGAGTAAGCAAAACTCTGTGAATTGTCAATTTTGGTCACTGTGAGGGTTTAAAAAGTGGTTATTCAACATGAGGCACGATCCAATTGACATTTTGAATCATTTTTGGTACAGTCCAAAAAATCCATTTTCGGATGAAAAACAATGACTCCGGACATGTCGAACGTTCCCAAAATGGTCTATAATGATGAAATTTTAACATTTAATCTTTTGACTCTAAATGACTGTTGGATGTACATTATGACTTTTTCAACTAAAATAAGTGTGTTTAAAGTCATTTCTGTGCCTGAAACGGGTCAAAATTGAAGCTTTTGAGTAAGCAAAACTCTGTAAAAATGGCACTTTTGGTCACTGTGAGGGTTTAAAAAGTGGTTATTCAACATGAGGCACGATCAAATTGACATTTTGAATCATTTTTGGTACAGTCCAAAAAATCAATTTTCGGATGAAAAACGATGACTCCGGACATGTCGAGCGTTCCCAAAATGGTCTATAATGATGAAATTTTAACATTTAATCTTTTGACTCTAAATGACTGTTGGATGGGCATTATGACTTTTTCAACTAAAATAAGTGTGTTTAAAGTAATTTCTGTGCCTGAAACGGGTCAAAATTGAAGCTTTTGAGTAAGCAAAACTCTGTAAAAATGGCAATTTTGGTCACTGTGAGGGTTTAAAAAGTGGTTAATTAACATGAGGCACGATCCAATTGACATTTTGAATCATTTTTGGTACTGTCCAAAAAATCAATTTTCGGATGAAAAACGATGACTCCGGACATGTCGAACGTTCCCAAAATGGTCTATAATGATGAAATTTTAACATTTAATCTTTTGACTCTAAATGACTGTTGGATGTGAATTATGACTTTTTCAACTAAAATAAGTGTGTTTAAAGTCATTTCTGTGACTGAAACGGGTCAAAATTGAAGCTTTTGAGTAAGCAAAACTCTGTAAAAATGGCCATTTTGGTCACTGTGAGGGTTTAAAAAGTGGGTATTCAACATGAGGCACGATCCAATAGACATTTTGAATCATTTTGGGTACAGTCCAAAAAATCAATTTTCGGATGAAAAAGGATGACTCCGGGCATGTCGAACGTTCCCAAAATGGTCTATAATGATGAAATTTTAACATTTAATCTTTTGACTCTAAATGACTGTTGGATGTGCATTAGGACTTTTTCAACTATAATAAGTGTGTTTAAAGTCATTTCTGTGCCTGAAACGGGTCAATATTGAAGCTTTTGAAAAAGCAAAACTCTGTAAAAATGGCACTTTTGGTCACTGTGAGGGTTTAAAAAGTGGTTATTCAACATGAGGCACGATCCAATTGACATTTTGAATCATTTTTGGTACAGTCCAAAAAATCAATTTTCGGATGAAAAACGATGACTCCGGACATGTCGAACGTTCCCAAAATGGTCTATAATGATGAAATTTTAACATTTAATCTTTTGACTCTAAATAACTGTTGGATGTGAATTATGACTTTTTCAACTAAAATAAGTGTGTTTAAAGTCATTTCTGTGCCTGAAACGGGTCAAAATTGAAGCTTTTGAGTAAGCAAAACTCTGTGAATTGTCAATTTTGGTCACTGTGAGGGTTTAAAAAGTGGTTATTCAACATGAGGCACGATCCAATTGACATTTTGAATCATTTTTGGTACAGTCCAAAAAATCCATTTTCGGATGAAAAACAATGACTCCGGACATGTCGAACGTTCCCAAAATGGTCTATAATGATGAAATTTTAACATTTAATCTTTTGACTCTAAATGACTGTTGGATGTACATTATGACTTTTTCAACTAAAATAAGTGTGTTTAAAGTCATTTCTGTGCCTTAAAAGGGTCAAAATTGAAGCTTTTGAGTAAGCAAAACTCTGTAAAAATGGCAATTTTGGTCACTGTGAGGGTTTAAAAAGTGGTTAATTAACATGAGGCACGATCCAATTGACATTTTGAATCATTTTTGGTACAGTCCAAAAAATCAATTTTCGGATGAAAAACGATGACTCCGGACATGTCGAACGTTCCCAAAATGGTCTATAATGATGAAATTTTAACATTTAATCTTTTGACTCTAAATGACTGTTGGATGTGAATTATGACTTTTTCAACTAAAATAAGTGTGTTTAAAGTCATTTCTGTGACTGAACCGGGTCAAAATTGAAGCTTTTGAGTAAGCAAAACTCTGTAAAAATGGCCATTTTGGTCACTGTGAGGGTTTAAAAAGTGGTTATTCAACATGAGGCACGATCCAATTGACATTTTGAATCATTTTGGGTACAGTCCAAAAAATCAATTTTCGGATGAAAAACAATGACTCCGGACATGTCGAACGTTCCCAAAATGGTCTATAATGATGAAATTTTAACATTTAATCTTTTGACTCTAAATGACTGTTGGATGTGCATTATGACTTTTTCAACTAAAATAAGTGTGTTTAAAGTCATTTCTGTGCCTGAAACGGGTCAAAATTGAATCTTTTGAGTAAGCAAAACTCTGTAAAAATGGCAATTTTGGTCACTGTGAGGGTTTAAAAAGTGGTTATTCAACATGAGGCACGATCCAATTGACATTTTGAATCATTTTTGGTACAGTCCAAAAAATCAATTTTCGGATGAAAAACAATGACTCCGGACATGTCGAACGTTCCCAAAATGGTCTATAATGATGAAATTTTAACATTTATTCTTTTGACTCTAAATGACTGTTGGATGTGCATTATGACTTTTTCAACTAAAATAAGTGTGTTTAAAGTCATTTCTGTGCCTGAAACGGGTCAAAATTGAAGCTTTTGAGTAAGCAAAACTCTGTAAAAATGGCAATTTTTGTCACTGTGAGGGTTTAAAAAGTGGTTATTTAACATGAGGCACGATCCAATTGACATTTTTAATCATTTTTGGTACAGTCCAAAAAATCAATTTTTGGATGAAAAACGATGACTCCGGACATGTCGAACGTTCCCAAAATGGTCTATAATGATGAAATTTTAACATTTAATCTTTTGACTCTAAATGACTGTTGGATGTGAATTATGACTTTTTCAACTAACATAAGTGTGTTTAAAATCATTTCTGTGCCTGAAACGGGTCAAAATTGAAGCTTTTGAGTAAGCAAAACTCTGTAAAAATGGCACTTTTGGTCACTGTGAGGGTTTAAAAAGTGGTTATTCAACATGAGGCACGATCCAATTGACATTTTGAATCATTTTTGGTACAGTCCAAAAAATCAATTTTCGGATGAAAAACGATGACTCCGGACATGTCGAACGTTCCCAAAATGGTCTATAATGATGAAATTTTAACATTTAATCTTTTGACTCTAAATGACTGTTGGATGTGAATTATGACTTTTTCAACTAAAATAAGTGTGTTTAAAGTCATTTCTGTGACTGAAACGGGTCAAAATTGAAGCTTTTGAGTAAGCAAAACTCTGTAAAAATGGCCATTTTGGTCACTGTGAGGGTTTAAAAAGTGGGTATTCAACATGAGGCACGATCCATAGACATTTTGAATCATTTTTGGTACAGTCCAAAAAATCCATTTTCGGATGAAAAACAATGACTCCGGACATGTCGAACGTTCCCAAAATGGTCTATAATGATGAAATTTTAACATTTAATCTTTTGACTCTAAATGACTGTTGGATGTACATTATGACTTTTTCAACTAAAATAAGTGTGTTTAAAGTCATTTCTGTGCCTTAAAAGGGTCAAAATTGAAGCTTTTGAGTAAGCAAAACTCTGTAAAAATGGCAATTTTGGTCACTGTGAGGGTTTAAAAAGTGGTTAATTAACATGAGGCACGATCCAATTGACATTTTGAATCATTTTTGGTACAGTCCAAAAAATCAATTTTCGGATGAAAAACGATGACTCCGGACATGTCGAACGTTCCCAAAATGGTCTATAATGATGAAATTTTAACATTTAATCTTTTGACTCTAAATGACTGTTGGATGTGAATTATGACTTTTTCAACTAAAATAAGTGTGTTTAAAGTCATTTCTGTGACTGAACCGGGTCAAAATTGAAGCTTTTGAGTAAGCAAAACTCTGTAAAAATGGCCATTTTGGTCACTGTGAGGGTTTAAAAAGTGGTTATTCAACATGAGGCACGATCCAATTGACATTTTGAATCATTTTGGGTACAGTCCAAAAAATCAATTTTCGGATGAAAAACAATGACTCCGGACATGTCGAACGTTCCCAAAATGGTCTATAATGATGAAATTTTAACATTTAATCTTTTGACTCTAAATGACTGTTGGATGTGCATTATGACTTTTTCAACTAAAATAAGTGTGTTTAAAGTCATTTCTGTGCCTGAAACGGGTCAAAATTGAATCTTTTGAGTAAGCAAAACTCTGTAAAAATGGCAATTTTGGTCACTGTGAGGGTTTAAAAAGTGGTTATTCAACATGAGGCACGATCCAATTGACATTTTGAATCATTTTTGGTACAGTCCAAAAAATCAATTTTCGGATGAAAAACAATGACTCCGGACATGTCGAACGTTCCCAAAATGGTCTATAATGATGAAATTTTAACATTTATTCTTTTGACTCTAAATGACTGTTGGATGTGCATTATGACTTTTTCAACTAAAATAAGTGTGTTTAAAGTCATTTCTGTGCCTGAAACGGGTCAAAATTGAAGCTTTTGAGTAAGCAAAACTCTGTAAAAATGGCAATTTTTGTCACTGTGAGGGTTTAAAAAGTGGTTATTTAACATGAGGCACGATCCAATTGACATTTTTAATCATTTTTGGTACAGTCCAAAAAATCAATTTTTGGATGAAAAACGATGACTCCGGACATGTCGAACGTTCCCAAAATGGTCTATAATGATGAAATTTTAACATTTAATCTTTTGACTCTAAATGACTGTTGGATGTGAATTATGACTTTTTCAACTAACATAAGTGTGTTTAAAATCATTTCTGTGCCTGAAACGGGTCAAAATTGAAGCTTTTGAGTAAGCAAAACTCTGTAAAAATGGCACTTTTGGTCACTGTGAGGGTTTAAAAAGTGGTTATTCAACATGAGGCACGATCCAATTGACATTTTGAATCATTTTTGGTACAGTCCAAAAAATCAATTTTCGGATGAAAAACGATGACTCCGGACATGTCGAACGTTCCCAAAATGGTCTATAATGATGAAATTTTAACATTTAATCTTTTGACTCTAAATGACTGTTGGATGTGAATTATGACTTTTTCAACTAAAATAAGTGTGTTTAAAGTCATTTCTGTGACTGAAACGGGTCAAAATTGAAGCTTTTGAGTAAGCAAAACTCTGTAAAAATGGCCATTTTGGTCACTGTGAGGGTTTAAAAAGTGGGTATTCAACATGAGGCACGATCCATAGACATTTTGAATCATTTTGGGTACAGTCCAAAAAATCAATTTTCGGATGAAAAACGATGACTCCGGACATGTCGAACGTTCCCAAAATGGTCTATAATGATGAAATTTTAACATTTAATCTTTTGACTCTAAATGACTGTTGGATGTGCATTATGACTTTTTCAACTATAATAAGTGTGTTTAAAGTCATTTCTGTGCCTGAAACGGGTCAAAATTGTAGCTTTTGAGTATGCAAAACTCTGTAAAAATGGCAATTTTGGTCACTGAGAGGGTTTAAAAAGTGGTTATTCAACATAAGGCATCATCTAATTGACATTTTGAATCATTTTTGGTACAGTCCAAAAAATCAATTTTCGGATGAAAAACGATGACTCCGGACATGTCGAACGTTCCCAAAATGGTCTATAATGATGAAATTTTAACATTTAATCTTTTGACCCTAAATAACTGTTGGATGTGAATTATGACTTTTTCAACTAAAATAAGTGTGTTTAAAGTCATTTCTGTGCCTGAAACGGGTCAAAATTGAAGCTTTTGAGTAAGCAAAACTCTGTAAAAATGGCAATTTTGGTCACTGTGAGGGTTTAAAAAGTGGTTATTCAACATGAGGCACGATCCAATTGACATTTTGAATCATTTTTGGTACAGTCCAAAAAATCAATTTTCGGATGAAAAACAATGACTCCGGACATGTCGAACGTTCCCAAAATGGTCTATAATGATGAAATTTTAACATTTAATCTTTTGACTCTAAATGACTGTTGGATGTGCATTATGACTTTTTCAACTAAAATAAGTGTGTTTAAAGTCATTTCTGTGCCTGAAAGGGGTCAAAATTGAATCTTTTGAGTAAGCAAAACTCTGTAAAAATGGCAATTTTGGTCACTGTGAGGGTTTAAAAAGTGGTTATTCAACATGAGGCACGATCCAATTGACATTTTGAATCATTTTTGGTACAGTCCAAAAAATCAATTTTCGGATGAAAAACGATGACTCCGGACATGCCGGACATTCCCAAAATGGTCTATAATGATGAAATTTTAACATTTAATCTTTTGACTCTAAATAACTGTTGGATGTGAATTATGACTTTTTCAACTAAAATAAGTGTGTTTAAAGTCATTTCTGTGCCTGAAACGGGTCAAAATTGAAGCTTTTGAGTAAGCAAAACTCTGTGAATTGTCAATTTTGGTCACTGTGAGGGTTTAAAAAGTGGTTATTCAACATGAGGCACGATCCAATTGACATTTTGAATCATTTTTGGTACAGTCCAAAAAATCCATTTTCGGATGAAAAACAATGACTCCGGACATGTCGAACGTTCCCAAAATGGTCTATAATGATGAAATTTTAACATTTAATCTTTTGACTCTAAATGACTGTTGGATGTACATTATGACTTTTTCAACTAAAATAAGTGTGTTTAAAGTCATTTCTGTGCCTGAAACGGGTCAAAATTGAAGCTTTTGAGTAAGCAAAACTCTGTAAAAATGGCACTTTTGGTCACTGTGAGGGTTTAAAAAGTGGTTATTCAACATGAGGCACGATCAAATTGACATTTTGAATCATTTTTGGTACAGTCCAAAAAATCAATTTTCGGATGAAAAACGATGACTCCGGACATGTCGAGCGTTCCCAAAATGGTCTATAATGATGAAATTTTAACATTTAATCTTTTGACTCTAAATGACTGTTGGATGGGCATTATGACTTTTTCAACTAAAATAAGTGTGTTTAAAGTAATTTCTGTGCCTGAAACGGGTCAAAATTGAAGCTTTTGAGTAAGCAAAACTCTGTAAAAATGGCAATTTTGGTCACTGTGAGGGTTTAAAAAGTGGTTAATTAACATGAGGCACGATCCAATTGACATTTTGAATCATTTTTGGTACTGTCCAAAAAATCAATTTTCGGATGAAAAACGATGACTCCGGACATGTCGAACGTTCCCAAAATGGTCTATAATGATGAAATTTTAACATTTAATCTTTTGACTCTAAATGACTGTTGGATGTGAATTATGACTTTTTCAACTAAAATAAGTGTGTTTAAAGTCATTTCTGTGACTGAAACGGGTCAAAATTGAAGCTTTTGAGTAAGCAAAACTCTGTAAAAATGGCCATTTTGGTCACTGTGAGGGTTTAAAAAGTGGGTATTCAACATGAGGCACGATCCAATAGACATTTTGAATCATTTTGGGTACAGTCCAAAAAATCAATTTTCGGATGAAAAAGGATGACTCCGGACATGTCGAACGTTCCCAAAATGGTCTATAATGATGAAATTTTAACATTTAATCTTTTGACTCTAAATGACTGTTGGATGTGCATTAGGACTTTTTCAACTATAATAAGTGTGTTTAAAGTCATTTCTGTGCCTGAAACGGGTCAAAATTGAAGCTTTTGAGTAAGCAAAACTCTGTGAATTGTCAATTTTGGTCACTGTGAGGGTTTAAAAAGTGGTTATTCAACATGAGGCACGATCCAATTGACATTTTGAATCATTTTTGGTACAGTCCAAAAAATCCATTTTCGGATGAAAAACAATGACTCCGGACATGTCGAACGTTCCCAAAATGGTCTATAATGATGAAATTTTAACATTTAATCTTTTGACTCTAAATGACTGTTGGATGTACATTATGACTTTTTCAACTAAAATAAGTGTGTTTAAAGTCATTTCTGTGCCTTAAAAGGGTCAAAATTGAAGCTTTTGAGTAAGCAAAACTCTGTAAAAATGGCAATTTTGGTCACTGTGAGGGTTTAAAAAGTGGTTAATTAACATGAGGCACGATCCAATTGACATTTTGAATCATTTTTGGTACAGTCCAAAAAATCAATTTTCGGATGAAAAACGATGACTCCGGACATGTCGAACGTTCCCAAAATGGTCTATAATGATGAAATTTTAACATTTAATCTTTTGACTCTAAATGACTGTTGGATGTGAATTATGACTTTTTCAACTAAAATAAGTGTGTTTAAAGTCATTTCTGTGACTGAAACGGGTCAAAATTGAAGCTTTTGAGTAAGCAAAACTCTGTAAAAATGGCCATTTTGGTCACTGTGAGGGTTTAAAAAGTGGTTATTCAACATGAGGCACGATCCAATTGACATTTTGAATCATTTTGGGTACAGTCCAAAAAATCAATTTTCGGATGAAAAACAATGACTCCGGACATGTCGAACGTTCCCAAAATGGTCTATAATGATGAAATTTTAACATTTAATCTTTTGACTCTAAATGACTGTTGGATGTGCATTATGACTTTTTCAATTAAAATAAGTGTGTTTAAAGTCATTTCTGTGCCTGAAACGGGTCAAAATTGAAGCTTTTGAGTAAGCAAAACTCTGTAAAAATGGCAATTTTTGTCACTGTGAGGGTTTAAAAAGTGGTTATTTAACATGAGGCACGATCCAATTGACATTTTTAATCATTTTTGGTACAGTCCAAAAAATCAATTTTTGGATGAAAAACGATGACTCCGGACATGTCGAACGTTCCCAAAATGGTCTATAATGATGAAATTTTAACATTTAATCTTTTGACTCTAAATGACTGTTGGATGTGAATTATGACTTTTTCAACTAACATAAGTGTGTTTAAAATCATTTCTGTGCCTGAAACGGGTCAAAATTGAAGCTTTTGAGTAAGAAAAACTCTGTAAAAATGGCACTTTTGGTCACTGTGAGGGTTTAAAAAGTGGTTATTCAACATGAGGCACGATCCAATTGACATTTTGAATCATTTTTGGTACAGTCCAAAAAATCAATTTTCGGATGAAAAACGATGACTCCGGACATGTCGAACGTTCCCAAAATGGTCTATAATGATGACATTTTAACATTTAATCTTTTGACTCTAAATGACTGTTGGATGTGAATTATGACTTTTTCAACTAAAATAAGTGTGTTTAAAGTCATTTCTGTGACTGAAACGGGTCAAAATTGAAGCTTTTGAGTAAGCAAAACTCTGTAAAAATGGCCATTTTGGTCACTGTGAGGGTTTAAAAAGTGGGTATTCAACATGAGGCACGATCCATAGACATTTTGAATCATTTTGGGTACAGTCCAAAAAATCAATTTTCGGATGAAAAACGATGACTCCGGACATGTCGAACGTTCCCAAAATGGTCTATAATGATGAAATTTTAACATTTAATCTTTTGACTCTAAATGACTGTTGGATGTGCATTATGACTTTTTCAACTATAATAAGTGTGTTTAAAGTCATTTCTGTGCCTGAAACGGGTCAAAATTGTAGCTTTTGAGTATGCAAAACTCTGTAAAAATGGCAATTTTGGTCACTGAGAGGGTTTAAAAAGTGGTTATTCAACATAAGGCATCATCTAATTGACATTTTGAATCATCTTTGGTACAGTCCAAAAAATCAATTTTCGGATGAAAAACGATGACTCCGGACATGTCGAACGTTCCCAAAATGGTCTATAATGATGAAATTTTAACATTTAATCTTTTGACCCTAAATAACTGTTGGATGTGAATTATGACTTTTTCAACTAAAATAAGTGTGTTTAAAGTCATTTCTGTGCCTGAAACGGGTCAAAATTGAAGCTTTTGAGTAAGCAAAACTCTGTAAAAATGGCAATTTTGGTCACTGTGAGGGTTTAAAAAGTGGTTATTCAACATGAGGCACGATCCAATTGACATTTTGAATCATTTTTGGTACAGTCCAAAAAATCAATTTTCGGATGAAAAACAATGACTCCGGACATGTCGAACGTTCCCAAAATGGTCTATAATGATGAAATTTTAACAT
Source organism: Lissotriton vulgaris (assembly GCF_964263255.1). NCBI lineage: Eukaryota > Metazoa > Chordata > Amphibia > Caudata > Salamandridae > Lissotriton > Lissotriton vulgaris. The sequence continues at coordinate 966,221 of NW_028253574.1, forward strand.
TTAATCTTTTGACTCTAAATGACTGTTGGATGTGCATTATGACTTTTTCAACTAAAATAAGTGTGTTTAAAGTCATTTCTGTGCCTGAAACGGGTCAAAATTGAATCTTTTGAGTAAGCAAAACTCTGTAAAAATGGCAATTTTGGTCACTGTGAGGGTTTAAAAAGTGGTTATTCAACATGAGGCACGATCCAATTGACATTTTGAATCATTTTTGGTACAGTCCAAAAAATCAATTTTCGGATGAAAAACAATGACTCCGGACATGTCGAACGTTCCCAAAATGGTCTATAATGATGAAATTTTAACATTTAATCTTTTGACTCTAAATGACTGTTGGATGTGCATTATGACTTTTTCAACTAAAATAAGTGTGTTTAAAGTCATTTCTGTGCCTGAAACGGGTCAAAATTGTAGCTTTTGAGTATGCAAAACTCTGTAAAAATGGCAATTTTGGTCACTGAGAGGGTTTAAAAAGTGGTTATTCAACATAAGGCATCATCTAATTGACATTTTGAATCATTTTTGGTACAGTCCAAAAAATCAATTTTCGGATGAAAAACGATGACTCCGGACATGTCGAACGTTCCCAAAATGGTCTATAATGATGAAATTTTAACATTTAATCTTTTGACTCTAAATAACTGTTGGATGTGAATTATGACTTTTTCAACTAAAATAAGTGTGTTTAAAGTCATTTCTGTGCCTGAAACGGGTCAAAATTGAAGCTTTTGAGTAAGCAAAACTCTGTGAATTGTCAATTTTGGTCACTGTGAGGGTTTAAAAAGTGGTTATTCAACATGAGGCACGATCCAATTGACATTTTGAATCATTTTTGGTACAGTCCAAAAAATCCATTTTCGGATGAAAAACAATGACTCCGGACATGTCGAACGTTCCCAAAATGGTCTATAATGATGAAATTTTAACATTTAATCTTTTGACTCTAAATGACTGTTGGATGTACATTATGACTTTTTCAACTAAAATAAGTGTGTTTAAAGTCATTTCTGTGCCTGAAACGGGTCAAAATTGAAGCTTTTGAGTAAGCAAAACTCTGTAAAAATGGCACTTTTGGTCACTGTGAGGGTTTAAAAAGTGGTTATTCAACATGAGGCACGATCAAATTGACATTTTGAATCATTTTTGGTACAGTCCAAAAAATCAATTTTCGGATGAAAAACGATGACTCCGGACATGTCGAGCGTTCCCAAAATGGTCTATAATGATGAAATTTTAACATTTAATCTTTTGACTCTAAATGACTGTTGGATGGGCATTATGACTTTTTCAACTAAAATAAGTGTGTTTAAAGTAATTTCTGTGCCTGAAACGGGTCAAAATTGAAGCTTTTGAGTAAGCAAAACTCTGTAAAAATGGCAATTTTGGTCACTGTGAGGGTTTAAAAAGTGGTTAATTAACATGAGGCACGATCCAATTGACATTTTGAATCATTTTTGGTACTGTCCAAAAAATCAATTTTCGGATGAAAAACGATGACTCCGGACATGTCGAACGTTCCCAAAATGGTCTATAATGATGAAATTTTAACATTTAATCTTTTGACTCTAAATGACTGTTGGATGTGAATTATGACTTTTTCAACTAAAATAAGTGTGTTTAAAGTCATTTCTGTGACTGAAACGGGTCAAAATTGAAGCTTTTGAGTAAGCAAAACTCTGTAAAAATGGCCATTTTGGTCACTGTGAGGGTTTAAAAAGTGGGTATTCAACATGAGGCACGATCCAATAGACATTTTGAATCATTTTGGGTACAGTCCAAAAAATCAATTTTCGGATGAAAAAGGATGACTCCGGGCATGTCGAACGTTCCCAAAATGGTCTATAATGATGAAATTTTAACATTTAATCTTTTGACTCTAAATGACTGTTGGATGTGCATTAGGACTTTTTCAACTATAATAAGTGTGTTTAAAGTCATTTCTGTGCCTGAAACGGGTCAAAATTGAAGCTTTTGAAAAAGCAAAACTCTGTAAAAATGGCACTTTTGGTCACTGTGAGGGTTTAAAAAGTGGTTATTCAACATGAGGCACGATCCAATTGACATTTTGAATCATTTTTGGTACAGTCCAAAAAATCAATTTTCGGATGAAAAACGATGACTCCGGACATGTCGAACGTTCCCAAAATGGTCTATAATGATGAAATTTTAACATTTAATCTTTTGACTCTAAATAACTGTTGGATGTGAATTATGACTTTTTCAACTAAAATAAGTGTGTTTAAAGTCATTTCTGTGCCTGAAACGGGTCAAAATTGAAGCTTTTGAGTAAGCAAAACTCTGTGAATTGTCAATTTTGGTCACTGTGAGGGTTTAAAAAGTGGTTATTCAACATGAGGCACGATCCAATTGACATTTTGAATCATTTTTGGTACAGTCCAAAAAATCCATTTTCGGATGAAAAACAATGACTCCGGACATGTCGAACGTTCCCAAAATGGTCTATAATGATGAAATTTTAACATTTAATCTTTTGACTCTAAATGACTGTTGGATGTACATTATGACTTTTTCAACTAAAATAAGTGTGTTTAAAGTCATTTCTGTGCCTTAAAAGGGTCAAAATTGAAGCTTTTGAGTAAGCAAAACTCTGTAAAAATGGCAATTTTGGTCACTGTGAGGGTTTAAAAAGTGGTTAATTAACATGAGGCACGATCCAATTGACATTTTGAATCATTTTTGGTACAGTCCAAAAAATCAATTTTCGGATGAAAAACGATGACTCCGGACATGTCGAACGTTCCCAAAATGGTCTATAATGATGAAATTTTAACATTTAATCTTTTGACTCTAAATGACTGTTGGATGTGAATTATGACTTTTTCAACTAAAATAAGTGTGTTTAAAGTCATTTCTGTGACTGAACCGGGTCAAAATTGAAGCTTTTGAGTAAGCAAAACTCTGTAAAAATGGCCATTTTGGTCACTGTGAGGGTTTAAAAAGTGGTTATTCAACATGAGGCACGATCCAATTGACATTTTGAATCATTTTGGGTACAGTCCAAAAAATCAATTTTCGGATGAAAAACAATGACTCCGGACATGTCGAACGTTCCCAAAATGGTCTATAATGATGAAATTTTAACATTTAATCTTTTGACTCTAAATGACTGTTGGATGTGCATTATGACTTTTTCAACTAAAATAAGTGTGTTTAAAGTCATTTCTGTGCCTGAAACGGGTCAAAATTGAATCTTTTGAGTAAGCAAAACTCTGTAAAAATGGCAATTTTGGTCACTGTGAGGGTTTAAAAAGTGGTTATTCAACATGAGGCACGATCCAATTGACATTTTGAATCATTTTTGGTACAGTCCAAAAAATCAATTTTCGGATGAAAAACAATGACTCCGGACATGTCGAACGTTCCCAAAATGGTCTATAATGATGAAATTTTAACATTTATTCTTTTGACTCTAAATGACTGTTGGATGTGCATTATGACTTTTTCAACTAAAATAAGTGTGTTTAAAGTCATTTCTGTGCCTGAAACGGGTCAAAATTGAAGCTTTTGAGTAAGCAAAACTCTGTAAAAATGGCAATTTTTGTCACTGTGAGGGTTTAAAAAGTGGTTATTTAACATGAGGCACGATCCAATTGACATTTTTAATCATTTTTGGTACAGTCCAAAAAATCAATTTTTGGATGAAAAACGATGACTCCGGACATGTCGAACGTTCCCAAAATGGTCTATAATGATGAAATTTTAACATTTAATCTTTTGACTCTAAATGACTGTTGGATGTGAATTATGACTTTTTCAACTAACATAAGTGTGTTTAAAATCATTTCTGTGCCTGAAACGGGTCAAAATTGAAGCTTTTGAGTAAGCAAAACTCTGTAAAAATGGCACTTTTGGTCACTGTGAGGGTTTAAAAAGTGGTTATTCAACATGAGGCACGATCCAATTGACATTTTGAATCATTTTTGGTACAGTCCAAAAAATCAATTTTCGGATGAAAAACGATGACTCCGGACATGTCGAACGTTCCCAAAATGGTCTATAATGATGAAATTTTAACATTTAATCTTTTGACTCTAAATGACTGTTGGATGTGAATTATGACTTTTTCAACTAAAATAAGTGTGTTTAAAGTCATTTCTGTGACTGAAACGGGTCAAAATTGAAGCTTTTGAGTAAGCAAAACTCTGTAAAAATGGCCATTTTGGTCACTGTGAGGGTTTAAAAAGTGGGTATTCAACATGAGGCACGATCCATAGACATTTTGAATCATTTTTGGTACAGTCCAAAAAATCAATTTTCGGATGAAAAACGATGACTCCGGACATGTCGAACGTTCCCAAAATGGTCTATAATGATGAAATTTTAACATTTAATCTTTTGACTCTAAATGACTGTTGGATGTGAATTATGACTTTTTCAACTAAAATAAGTGTGTTTAAAGTCATTTCTGTGACTGAAACGGGTCAAAATTGAAGCTTTTGAGTAAGCAAAACTCTGTAAAAATGGCCATTTTGGTCACTGTGAGGGTTTAAAAAGTGGGTATTCAACATGAGGCACGATCCATAGACATTTTGAATCATTTTTGGTACAGTCCAAAAAATCAATTTTCGGATGAAAAACAATGACTCCGGACATGTCGAACGTTCCCAAAATGGTCTATAATGATGAAATTTTAACATTTAATCTTTTGACTCTAAATGACTGTTGGATGTACATTATGACTTTTTCAACTAAAATAAGTGTGTTTAAAGTCATTTCTGTGCCTTAAAAGGGTCAAAATTGAAGCTTTTGAGTAAGCAAAACTCTGTAAAAATGGCAATTTTGGTCACTGTGAGGGTTTAAAAAGTGGTTAATTAACATGAGGCACGATCCAATTGACATTTTGAATCATTTTTGGTACAGTCCAAAAAATCAATTTTCGGATGAAAAACGATGACTCCGGACATGTCGAACGTTCCCAAAATGGTCTATAATGATGAAATTTTAACATTTAATCTTTTGACTCTAAATGACTGTTGGATGTGAATTATGACTTTTTCAACTAAAATAAGTGTGTTTAAAGTCATTTCTGTGACTGAACCGGGTCAAAATTGAAGCTTTTGAGTAAGCAAAACTCTGTAAAAATGGCCATTTTGGTCACTGTGAGGGTTTAAAAAGTGGTTATTCAACATGAGGCACGATCCAATTGACATTTTGAATCATTTTGGGTACAGTCCAAAAAATCAATTTTCGGATGAAAAACAATGACTCCGGACATGTCGAACGTTCCCAAAATGGTCTATAATGATGAAATTTTAACATTTAATCTTTTGACTCTAAATGACTGTTGGATGTGCATTATGACTTTTTCAACTAAAATAAGTGTGTTTAAAGTCATTTCTGTGCCTGAAACGGGTCAAAATTGAATCTTTTGAGTAAGCAAAACTCTGTAAAAATGGCAATTTTGGTCACTGTGAGGGTTTAAAAAGTGGTTATTCAACATGAGGCACGATCCAATTGACATTTTGAATCATTTTTGGTACAGTCCAAAAAATCAATTTTCGGATGAAAAACAATGACTCCGGACATGTCGAACGTTCCCAAAATGGTCTATAATGATGAAATTTTAACATTTATTCTTTTGACTCTAAATGACTGTTGGATGTGCATTATGACTTTTTCAACTAAAATAAGTGTGTTTAAAGTCATTTCTGTGCCTGAAACGGGTCAAAATTGAAGCTTTTGAGTAAGCAAAACTCTGTAAAAATGGCAATTTTTGTCACTGTGAGGGTTTAAAAAGTGGTTATTTAACATGAGGCACGATCCAATTGACATTTTTAATCATTTTTGGTACAGTCCAAAAAATCAATTTTTGGATGAAAAACGATGACTCCGGACATGTCGAACGTTCCCAAAATGGTCTATAATGATGAAATTTTAACATTTAATCTTTTGACTCTAAATGACTGTTGGATGTGAATTATGACTTTTTCAACTAACATAAGTGTGTTTAAAATCATTTCTGTGCCTGAAACGGGTCAAAATTGAAGCTTTTGAGTAAGCAAAACTCTGTAAAAATGGCACTTTTGGTCACTGTGAGGGTTTAAAAAGTGGTTATTCAACATGAGGCACGATCCAATTGACATTTTGAATCATTTTTGGTACAGTCCAAAAAATCAATTTTCGGATGAAAAACGATGACTCCGGACATGTCGAACGTTCCCAAAATGGTCTATAATGATGAAATTTTAACATTTAATCTTTTGACTCTAAATGACTGTTGGATGTGAATTATGACTTTTTCAACTAAAATAAGTGTGTTTAAAGTCATTTCTGTGACTGAAACGGGTCAAAATTGAAGCTTTTGAGTAAGCAAAACTCTGTAAAAATGGCCATTTTGGTCACTGTGAGGGTTTAAAAAGTGGGTATTCAACATGAGGCACGATCCATAGACATTTTGAATCATTTTGGGTACAGTCCAAAAAATCAATTTTCGGATGAAAAACGATGACTCCGGACATGTCGAACGTTCCCAAAATGGTCTATAATGATGAAATTTTAACATTTAATCTTTTGACTCTAAATGACTGTTGGATGTGCATTATGACTTTTTCAACTATAATAAGTGTGTTTAAAGTCATTTCTGTGCCTGAAACGGGTCAAAATTGTAGCTTTTGAGTATGCAAAACTCTGTAAAAATGGCAATTTTGGTCACTGAGAGGGTTTAAAAAGTGGTTATTCAACATAAGGCATCATCTAATTGACATTTTGAATCATTTTTGGTACAGTCCAAAAAATCAATTTTCGGATGAAAAACGATGACTCCGGACATGTCGAACGTTCCCAAAATGGTCTATAATGATGAAATTTTAACATTTAATCTTTTGACCCTAAATAACTGTTGGATGTGAATTATGACTTTTTCAACTAAAATAAGTGTGTTTAAAGTCATTTCTGTGCCTGAAACGGGTCAAAATTGAAGCTTTTGAGTAAGCAAAACTCTGTAAAAATGGCAATTTTGGTCACTGTGAGGGTTTAAAAAGTGGTTATTCAACATGAGGCACGATCCAATTGACATTTTGAATCATTTTTGGTACAGTCCAAAAAATCAATTTTCGGATGAAAAACAATGACTCCGGACATGTCGAACGTTCCCAAAATGGTCTATAATGATGAAATTTTAACATTTAATCTTTTGACTCTAAATGACTGTTGGATGTGCATTATGACTTTTTCAACTAAAATAAGTGTGTTTAAAGTCATTTCTGTGCCTGAAACGGGTCAAAATTGAATCTTTTGAGTAAGCAAAACTCTGTAAAAATGGCAATTTTGGTCACTGTGAGGGTTTAAAAAGTGGTTATTCAACATGAGGCACGATCCAATTGACATTTTGAATCATTTTTGGTACAGTCCAAAAAATCAATTTTCGGATGAAAAACGATGACTCCGGACATGCCGGACATTCCCAAAATGGTCTATAATGATGAAATTTTAACATTTAATCTTTTGACTCTAAATAACTGTTGGATGTGAATTATGACTTTTTCAACTAAAATAAGTGTGTTTAAAGTCATTTCTGTGCCTGAAACGGGTCAAAATTGAAGCTTTTGAGTAAGCAAAACTCTGTGAATTGTCAATTTTGGTCACTGTGAGGGTTTAAAAAGTGGTTATTCAACATGAGGCACGATCCAATTGACATTTTGAATCATTTTTGGTACAGTCCAAAAAATCCATTTTCGGATGAAAAACAATGACTCCGGACATGTCGAACGTTCCCAAAATGGTCTATAATGATGAAATTTTAACATTTAATCTTTTGACTCTAAATGACTGTTGGATGTACATTATGACTTTTTCAACTAAAATAAGTGTGTTTAAAGTCATTTCTGTGCCTGAAACGGGTCAAAATTGAAGCTTTTGAGTAAGCAAAACTCTGTAAAAATGGCACTTTTGGTCACTGTGAGGGTTTAAAAAGTGGTTATTCAACATGAGGCACGATCAAATTGACATTTTGAATCATTTTTGGTACAGTCCAAAAAATCAATTTTCGGATGAAAAACGATGACTCCGGACATGTCGAGCGTTCCCAAAATGGTCTATAATGATGAAATTTTAACATTTAATCTTTTGACTCTAAATGACTGTTGGATGGGCATTATGACTTTTTCAACTAAAATAAGTGTGTTTAAAGTAATTTCTGTGCCTGAAACGGGTCAAAATTGAAGCTTTTGAGTAAGCAAAACTCTGTAAAAATGGCAATTTTGGTCACTGTGAGGGTTTAAAAAGTGGTTAATTAACATGAGGCACGATCCAATTGACATTTTGAATCATTTTTGGTACTGTCCAAAAAATCAATTTTCGGATGAAAAACGATGACTCCGGACATGTCGAACGTTCCCAAAATGGTCTATAATGATGAAATTTTAACATTTAATCTTTTGACTCTAAATGACTGTTGGATGTGAATTATGACTTTTTCAACTAAAATAAGTGTGTTTAAAGTCATTTCTGTGACTGAAACGGGTCAAAATTGAAGCTTTTGAGTAAGCAAAACTCTGTAAAAATGGCCATTTTGGTCACTGTGAGGGTTTAAAAAGTGGGTATTCAACATGAGGCACGATCCAATAGACATTTTGAATCATTTTGGGTACAGTCCAAAAAATCAATTTTCGGATGAAAAAGGATGACTCCGGACATGTCGAACGTTCCCAAAATGGTCTATAATGATGAAATTTTAACATTTAATCTTTTGACTCTAAATGACTGTTGGATGTGCATTAGGACTTTTTCAACTATAATAAGTGTGTTTAAAGTCATTTCTGTGCCTGAAACGGGTCAAAATTGAAGCTTTTGAGTAAGCAAAACTCTGTAAAAATGGCACTTTTGGTCACTGTGAGGGTTTAAAAAGTGGTTATTCAACATGAGGCACGATCCAATTGACATTTTGAATCATTTTTGGTACAGTCCAAAAAATCAATTTTCGGATGAAAAACGATGACTCCGGACATGTCGAACGTTCCCAAAATGGTCTATAATGATGAAATTTTACCATTTAATCTTTTGACTCTAAATGACTGTTGGATGTGCATTATGACTTTTTCAACTATAATAAGTGTGTTTAAAGTCATTTCTGTGCCTGAAACGGGTCAAAATTGTAGCTTTTGAGTATGCAAAACTCTGTAAAAATGGCAATTTTGGTCACTGAGAGGGTTTAAAAAGTGGTTATTCAACATAAGGCATCATCTAATTGACATTTTGAATCATTTTTGGTACAGTCCAAAAAATCAATTTTCGGATGAAAAACGATGACTCCGGACATGTCGAACGTTCCCAAAATGGTCTATAATGATGAAATTTTAACATTTAATCTTTTGACTCTAAATAACTGTTGGATGTGAATTATGACTTTTTCAACTAAAATAAGTGTGTTTAAAGTCATTTCTGTGCCTGAAACGGGTCAAAATTGAAGCTTTTGAGTAAGCAAAACTCTGTGAATTGTCAATTTTGGTCACTGTGAGGGTTTAAAAAGTGGTTATTCAACATGAGGCACGATCCAATTGACATTTTGAATCATTTTTGGTACAGTCCAAAAAATCAATTTTCGGATGAAAAACGATGACTCCGGACATGCCGGACGTTCCCAAAATGGTCTATAATGATGAAATTTTAACATTTAATCTTTTGACTCTAAATAACTGTTGGATGTGAATTATGACTTTTTCAACTAAAATAAGTGTGTTTAAAGTCATTTCTGTGCCTGAAACGGGTCAAAATTGAAGCTTTTGAGTAAGCAAAACTCTGTGAATTGTTAATTTTGGTCACTGTGAGGGTTTAAAAAGTGGTTATTCAACATGAGGCACGATCCAATTGACATTTTGAATCATTTTTGGTACAGTCCAAAAAATCCATTTTCGGATGAAAAACAATGACTCCGGACATGTCGAACGTTCCCAAAATGGTCTATAATGATGAAATTTTAACATTTAATCTTTTGACTCTAAATGACTGTTGGATGTACATTATGACTTTTTCAACTAAAATAAGTGTGTTTAAAGTCATTTCTGTGCCTGAAACGGGTCAAAATTGAAGCTTTTGAGTAAGCAAAACTCTGTAAAAATGGCACTTTTGGTCACTGTGAGGGTTTAAAAAGTGGTTATTCAACATGAGGCACGATCAAATTGACATTTTGAATCATTTTTGGTACAGTCCAAAAAACCAATTTTTGGATGAAAAACGATGACTCCGGACATGTCGAGCGTTCCCAAAATGGTCTATAATGATGAAATTTTAACATTTAATCTTTTGACTCTAAATGACTGTTGGATGGGCATTATGACTTTTTCAACTAAAATAAGTGTGTTTAAAGTAATTTCTGTGCCTGAAACGGGTCAAAATTGAAGCTTTTGAGTAAGCAAAACTCTGTAAAAATGGCAATTTTGGTCACTGTGAGGGTTTAAAAAGTGGTTAATTAACATGAGGCACGATCCAATTGACATTTTGAATCATTTTTGGTACTGTCCAAAAAATCAATTTTCGGATGAAAAACGATGACTCCGGACATGTCTAACGTTCCCAAAATGGTCTATAATGATGAAATTTTAACATTTAATCTTTTGACTCTAAATGACTGTTGGACGTGAATTATGACTTTTTCAACTAAAATAAGTGTGTTTAAAGTCATTTCTGTGACTGAAACGGGTCAAAATTGAAGCTTTTGAGTAAGCAAAACTCTGTAAAAATGGCCATTTTGGTCACTGTGAGGGTTTAAAAAGTGGGTATTCAACATGAGGCACGATCCAATAGACATTTTGAATCATTTTGGGTACAGTCCAAAAAATCAATTTTCGGATGAAAAAGGATGACTCCGGACATGTCGAACGTTCCCAAAATGGTCTATAATGATGAAATTTTACCATTTAATCTTTTGACTCTAAATGACTGTTGGATGTGCATTAGGACTTTTTCAACTATAATAAGTGTGTTTAAAGTCATTTCTGTGCCTGAAACGGGTCAAAATTGAAGCTTTTGAGTAAGCAAAACTCTGTAAAAATGGCACTTTTGGTCACTGTGAGGGTTTAAAAAGTGGTTATTCAACATGAGGCACGATCCAATTGACATTTTGAATCATTTTTGGTACAGTCCAAAAAATCAATTTTCGGATGAAAAACGATGACTCCGGACATGTCGAACGTTCCCAAAATGGTCTATAATGATGAAATTTTACCATTTAATCTTTTGACTCTAAATGACTGTTGGATGTGCATTATGACTTTTTCAACTATAATAAGTGTGTTTAAAGTCATTTCTGTGCCTGAAACGGGTCAAAATTGTAGCTTTTGAGTATGCAAAACTCTGTAAAAATTGCAATTTTGGTCACTGAGAGGGTTTAAAAAGTGGTTATTCAACATAAGGCATCATCTAATTGACATTTTGAATCATTTTTGGTACAGTCCAAAAAATCAATTTTCGGATGAAAAACGATGACTCCGGACATGTCGAACGTTCCCAAAATGGTCTATAATGATGAAATTTTAACATTTAATCTTTTGACTCCAAATAACTGTTGGATGTGAATTATGACTTTTTCAACTAAAATAAGTGTGTTTAAAGTCATTTCTGTGCCTGAAACGGGTCAAAATTGAAGCTTTTGAGTAAGCAAAACTCTGTGAATTGTCAATTTTGGTCACTGTGAGGGTTTAAAAAGTGGTTATTCAACATGAGGCACGATCCAATTGACATTTTGAATCATTTTTGGTACAGTCCAAAAAATCCATTTTCGGATGAAAAACAATGACTCCGGACATGTCGAACGTTCCCAAAATGGTCTATAATGATGAAATTTTAACATTTAATCTTTTGACTCTAAATGACTGTTGGATGTACATTATGACTTTTTCAACTAAAATAAGTGTGTTTAAAGTCATTTCTGTGCCTTAAAAGGGTCAAAATTGAAGCTTTTGAGTAAGCAAAACTCTGTAAAAATGGCAATTTTGGTCACTGTGAGGGTTTAAAAAGTGGTTAATTAACATGAGGCACGATCCAATTGACATTTTGAATCATTTTTGGTACAGTCCAAAAAATCAATTTTCGGATGAAAAACGATGACTCCGGACATGTCGAACGTTCCCAAAATGGTCTATAATGATGAAATTTTAACATTTAATCTTTTGACTCTAAATGACTGTTGGATGTGAATTATGACTTTTTCAACTAAAATAAGTGTGTTTAAAGTCATTTCTGTGACTGAAACGGGTCAAAATTGAAGCTTTTGAGTAAGCAAAACTCTGTAAAAATGGCCATTTTGGTCACTGTGAGGGTTTAAAAAGTGGTTATTCAACATGAGGCACGATCCAATTGACATTTTGAATCATTTTGGGTACAGTCCAAAAAATCAATTTTCGGATGAAAAACAATGACTCCGGACATGTCGAACGTTCCCAAAATGGTCTATAATGATGAAATTTTAACATTTAATCTTTTGACTCTAAATGACTGTTGGATGTGCATTATGACTTTTTCAACTAAAAGAAGTGTGTTTAAAGTCATTTCTGTGCCTGAAACGGGTCAAAATTGAAGCTTTTGAGTAAGCAAAACTCTGTGAATTGTCAATTTTGGTCACTGTGAGGGTTTAAAAAGTGGTTATTCAACATGAGGCACGATCCAATTGACATTTTGAATCATTTTTGGTACAGTCCAAAAAATCCATTTTCGGATGAAAAACAATGACTCCGGACATGTCGAACGTTCCCAAAATGGTCTATAATGATGAAATTTTAACATTTAATCTTTTGACTCTAAATGACTGTTGGATGTGCATTATGACTTTTTCAACTAAAAGAAGTGTGTTTAAAGTCATTTCTGTGCCTGAAACGGGTCAAAATTGAAGCTTTTGAGTAAGCAAAACTCTGTGAATTGTCAATTTTGGTCACTGTGAGGGTTTAAAAAGTGGTTATTCAACATGAGGCACGATCCAATTGACATTTTGAATCATTTTTGGTACAGTCCAAAAAATCAATTTTCGGATGAAAAACGATGACTCCGGACATGTCGAGCGTTCCCAAAATGGTCTATAATGATGAAATTTTAACATTTAATCTTTTGACTCTAAATGACTGTTGGATGGGCATTATGACTTTTTCAACTAAAATAAGTGTGTTTAAAGTAATTTCTGTGCCTGAAACGGGTCAAAATTGAAGCTTTTGAGTAAGCAAAACTCTGTAAAAATGGCAATTTTGGTCACTGTGAGGGTTTAAAAAGTGGTTAATTAACATGAGGCACGATCCAATTGACATTTTGAATCATTTTTGGTACTGTCCAAAAAATCAATTTTCGGATGAAAAACGATGACTCCGGACATGTCGAACGTTCCCAAAATGGTCTATAATGATGAAATTTTAACATTTAATCTTTTGACTCTAAATGACTGTTGGATGTGAATTATGACTCTTTCAACTAAAATAAGTGTGTTTAAAGTCATTTCTGTGACTGAAACGGGTCAAAATTGAAGCTTTTGAGTAAGCAAAACTCTGTAAAAATGGCCATTTTGGTCACTGTGAGGGTTTAAAAAGTGGGTATTCAACATGAGGCACGATCCAATAGACATTTTGAATCATTTTGGGTACAGTCCAAAAAATCAATTTTCGGATGAAAAAGGATGACTCCGGGCATGTCGAACGTTCCCAAAATGGTCTATAATGATGAAATTTTAACATTTAATCTTTTGACTCTAAATGACTGTTGGATGTGCATTAGGACTTTTTCAACTATAATAAGTGTGTTTAAAGTCATTTCTGTGCCTGAAACGGGTCAAAATTGAAGCTTTTGAAAAAGCAAAACTCTGTAAAAATGGCACTTTTGGTCACTGTGAGGGTTTAAAAAGTGGTTATTCAACATGAGGCACGATCCAATTGACATTTTGAATCATTTTTGGTACAGTCCAAAAAATCAATTTTCGGATGAAAAACGATGACTCCGGGCATGTCGAACGTTCCCAAAATGGTCTATAATGATGAAATTTTAACATTTAATCTTTTGACTCTAAATAACTGTTGGATGTGAATTATGACTTTTTCAACTAAAATAAGTGTGTTTAAAGTCATTTCTGTGCCTGAAACGGGTCAAAATTGAAGCTTTTGAGTAAGCAAAACTCTGTGAATTGTCAATTTTGGTCACTGTGAGGGTTTAAAAAGTGGTTATTCAACATGAGGCACGATCCAATTGACATTTTGAATCATTTTTGGTACAGTCCAAAAAATCCATTTTCGGATGAAAAACAATGACTCCGGACATGTCGAACGTTCCCAAAATGGTCTATAATGATGAAATTTTAACATTTAATCTTTTGACTCTAAATGACTGTTGGATGTACATTATGACTTTTTCAACTAAAATAAGTGTGTTTAAAGTCATTTCTGTGCCTTAAAAGGGTCAAAATTGAAGCTTTTGAGTAAGCAAAACTCTGTAAAAATGGCAATTTTGGTCACTGTGAGGGTTTAAAAAGTGGTTAATTAACATGAGGCACGATCCAATTGACATTTTGAATCATTTTTGGTACAGTCCAAAAAATCAATTTTCGGATGAAAAACGATGACTCCGGACATGTCGAACGTTCCCAAAATGGTCTATAATGATGAAATTTTAACATTTAATCTTTTGACTCTAAATGACTGTTGGATGTGAATTATGACTTTTTCAACTAAAATAAGTGTGTTTAAAGTCATTTCTGTGACTGAAACGGGTCAAAATTGAAGCTTTTGAGTAAGCAAAACTCTGTAAAAATGGCCATTTTGGTCACTGTGAGGGTTTAAAAAGTGGTTATTCAACATGAGGCACGATCCAATTGACATTTTGAATCATTTTGGGTACAGTCCAAAAAATCAATTTTCGGATGAAAAACAATGACTCCGGACATGTCGAACGTTCCCAAAATGGTCTATAATGATGAAATTTTAACATTTAATCTTTTGACTCTAAATGACTGTTGGATGTGCATTATGACTTTTTCAATTAAAATAAGTGTGTTTAAAGTCATTTCTGTGCCTGAAACGGGTCAAAATTGAAGCTTTTGAGTAAGCAAAACTCTGTAAAAATGGCAATTTTTGTCACTGTGAGGGTTTAAAAAGTGGTTATTTAACATGAGGCACGATCCAATTGACATTTTTAATCATTTTTGGTACAGTCCAAAAAATCAATTTTTGGATGAAAAACGATGACTCCGGACATGTCGAACGTTCCCAAAATGGTCTATAATGATGAAATTTTAACATTTAATCTTTTGACTCTAAATGACTGTTGGATGTGAATTATGACTTTTTCAACTAACATAAGTGTGTTTAAAATCATTTCTGTGCCTGAAACGGGTCAAAATTGAAGCTTTTGAGTAAGCAAAACTCTGTAAAAATGGCACTTTTGGTCACTGTGAGGGTTTAAAAAGTGGTTATTCAACATGAGGCACGATCCAATTGACATTTTGAATCATTTTTGGTACAGTCCAAAAAATCAATTTTCGGATGAAAAACGATGACTCCGGACATGTCGAACGTTCCCAAAATGGTCTATAATGATGACATTTTAACATTTAATCTTTTGACTCTAAATGACTGTTGGATGTGAATTATGACTTTTTCAACTAAAATAAGTGTGTTTAAAGTCATTTCTGTGACTGAAACGGGTCAAAATTGAAGCTTTTGAGTAAGCAAAACTCTGTAAAAATGGCCATTTTGGTCACTGTGAGGGTTTAAAAAGTGGGTATTCAACATGAGGCACGATCCATAGACATTTTGAATCATTTTGGGTACAGTCCAAAAAATCAATTTTCGGATGAAAAACGATGACTCCGGACATGTCGAACGTTCCCAAAATGGTCTATAATGATGAAATTTTAACATTTAATCTTTTGACTCTAAATGACTGTTGGATGTGCATTATGACTTTTTCAACTATAATAAGTGTGTTTAAAGTCATTTCTGTGCCTGAAACGGGTCAAAATTGTAGCTTTTGAGTATGCAAAACTCTGTAAAAATGGCAATTTTGGTCACTGAGAGGGTTTAAAAAGTGGTTATTCAACATAAGGCATCATCTAATTGACATTTTGAATCATTTTTGGTACAGTCCAAAAAATCAATTTTCGGATGAAAAACGATGACTCCGGACATGTCGAACGTTCCCAAAATGGTCTATAATGATGAAATTTTAACATTTAATCTTTTGACCCTAAATAACTGTTGGATGTGAATTATGACTTTTTCAACTAAAATAAGTGTGTTTAAAGTCATTTCTGTGCCTGAAACGGGTCAAAATTGAAGCTTTTGAGTAAGCAAAACTCTGTAAAAATGGCAATTTTGGTCACTGTGAGGGTTTAAAAAGTGGTTATTCAACATGAGGCACGATCCAATTGACATTTTGAATCATTTTTGGTACAGTCCAAAAAATCAATTTTCGGATGAAAAACAATGACTCCGGACATGTCGAACGTTCCCAAAATGGTCTATAATGATGAAATTTTAACATTTAATCTTTTGACTCTAAATGACTGTTGGATGTGCATTATGACTTTTTCAACTAAAATAAGTGTGTTTAAAGTCATTTCTGTGCCTGAAACGGGTCAAAATTGAATCTTTTGAGTAAGCAAAACTCTGTAAAAATGGCAATTTTGGTCACTGTGAGGGTTTAAAAAGTGGTTATTCAACATGAGGCACGATCCAATTGACATTTTGAATCATTTTTGGTACAGTCCAAAAAATCAATTTTCGGATGAAAAACAATGACTCCGGACATGTCGAACGTTCCCAAAATGGTCTATAATGATGAAATTTTAACATTTAATCTTTTGACTCTAAATGACTGTTGGATGTGCATTATGACTTTTTCAACTAAAATAAGTGTGTTTAAAGTCATTTCTGTGCCTGAAACGGGTCAAAATTGTAGCTTTTGAGTATGCAAAACTCTGTAAAAATGGCAATTTTGGTCACTGAGAGGGTTTAAAAAGTGGTTATTCAACATAAGGCATCATCTAATTGACATTTTGAATCATTTTTGGTACAGTCCAAAAAATCAATTTTCGGATGAAAAACGATGACTCCGGACATGTCGAACGTTCCCAAAATGGTCTATAATGATGAAATTTTAACATTTAATCTTTTGACTCTAAATAACTGTTGGATGTGAATTATGACTTTTTCAACTAAAATAAGTGTGTTTAAAGTCATTTCTGTGCCTGAAACGGGTCAAAATTGAAGCTTTTGAGTAAGCAAAACTCTGTGAATTGTCAATTTTGGTCACTGTGAGGGTTTAAAAAGTGGTTATTCAACATGAGGCACGATCCAATTGACATTTTGAATCATTTTTGGTACAGTCCAAAAAATCAATTTTCGGATGAAAAACGATGACTCCGGACATGCCGGACGTTCCCAAAATGGTCTATAATGATGAAATTTTAACATTTAATCTTTTGACTCTAAATAACTGTTGGATGTGAATTATGACTTTTTCAACTAAAATAAGTGTGTTTAAAGTCATTTCTGTGCCTGAAACGGGTCAAAATTGAAGCTTTTGAGTAAGCAAAACTCTGTGAATTGTTAATTTTGGTCACTGTGAGGGTTTAAAAAGTGGTTATTCAACATGAGGCACGATCCAATTGACATTTTGAATCATTTTTGGTACAGTCCAAAAAATCCATTTTCGGATGAAAAACAATGACTCCGGACATGTCGAACGTTCCCAAAATGGTCTATAATGATGAAATTTTAACATTTAATCTTTTGACTCTAAATGACTGTTGGATGTACATTATGACTTTTTCAACTAAAATAAGTGTGTTTAAAGTCATTTCTGTGCCTGAAACGGGTCAAAATTGAAGCTTTTGAGTAAGCAAAACTCTGTAAAAATGGCACTTTTGGTCACTGTGAGGGTTTAAAAAGTGGTTATTCAACATGAGGCACGATCAAATTGACATTTTGAATCATTTTTGGTACAGTCCAAAAAACCAATTTTTGGATGAAAAACGATGACTCCGGACATGTCGAGCGTTCCCAAAATGGTCTATAATGATGAAATTTTAACATTTAATCTTTTGACTCTAAATGACTGTTGGATGGGCATTATGACTTTTTCAACTAAAATAAGTGTGTTTAAAGTAATTTCTGTGCCTGAAACGGGTCAAAATTGAAGCTTTTGAGTAAGCAAAACTCTGTAAAAATGGCAATTTTGGTCACTGTGAGGGTTTAAAAAGTGGTTAATTAACATGAGGCACGATCCAATTGACATTTTGAATCATTTTTGGTACTGTCCAAAAAATCAATTTTCGGATGAAAAACGATGACTCCGGACATGTCTAACGTTCCCAAAATGGTCTATAATGATGAAATTTTAACATTTAATCTTTTGACTCTAAATGACTGTTGGACGTGAATTATGACTTTTTCAACTAAAATAAGTGTGTTTAAAGTCATTTCTGTGACTGAAACGGGTCAAAATTGAAGCTTTTGAGTAAGCAAAACTCTGTAAAAATGGCCATTTTGGTCACTGTGAGGGTTTAAAAAGTGGGTATTCAACATGAGGCACGATCCAATAGACATTTTGAATCATTTTGGGTACAGTCCAAAAAATCAATTTTCGGATGAAAAAGGATGACTCCGGACATGTCGAACGTTCCCAAAATGGTCTATAATGATGAAATTTTAACATTTAATCTTTTGACTCTAAATGACTGTTGGATGTGCATTAGGACTTTTTCAACTATAATAAGTGTGTTTAAAGTCATTTCTGTGCCTGAAACGGGTCAAAATTGAAGCTTTTGAGTAAGCAAAACTCTGTAAAAATGGCACTTTTGGTCACTGTGAGGGTTTAAAAAGTGGTTATTCAACATGAGGCACGATCCAATTGACATTTTGAATCATTTTTGGTACAGTCCAAAAAATCAATTTTCGGATGAAAAACGATGACTCCGGACATGTCGAACGTTCCCAAAATGGTCTATAATGATGAAATTTTACCATTTAATCTTTTGACTCTAAATGACTGTTGGATGTGCATTATGACTTTTTCAACTATAATAAGTGTGTTTAAAGTCATTTCTGTGCCTGAAACGGGTCAAAATTGTAGCTTTTGAGTATGCAAAACTCTGTAAAAATTGCAATTTTGGTCACTGAGAGGGTTTAAAAAGTGGTTATTCAACATAAGGCATCATCTAATTGACATTTTGAATCATTTTTGGTACAGTCCAAAAAATCAATTTTCGGATGAAAAACGATGACTCCGGACATGTCGAACGTTCCCAAAATGGTCTATAATGATGAAATTTTAACATTTAATCTTTTGACTCCAAATAACTGTTGGATGTGAATTATGACTTTTTCAACTAAAATAAGTGTGTTTAAAGTCATTTCTGTGCCTGAAACGGGTCAAAATTGAAGCTTTTGAGTAAGCAAAACTCTGTGAATTGTCAATTTTGGTCACTGTGAGGGTTTAAAAAGTGGTTATTCAACATGAGGCACGATCCAATTGACATTTTGAATCATTTTTGGTACAGTCCAAAAAATCCATTTTCGGATGAAAAACAATGACTCCGGACATGTCGAACGTTCCCAAAATGGTCTATAATGATGAAATTTTAACATTTAATCTTTTGACTCTAAATGACTGTTGGATGTACATTATGACTTTTTCAACTAAAATAAGTGTGTTTAAAGTCATTTCTGTGCCTTAAAAGGGTCAAAATTGAAGCTTTTGAGTAAGCAAAACTCTGTAAAAATGGCAATTTTGGTCACTGTGAGGGTTTAAAAAGTGGTTAATTAACATGAGGCACGATCCAATTGACATTTTGAATCATTTTTGGTACAGTCCAAAAAATCAATTTTCGGATGAAAAACGATGACTCCGGACATGTCGAACGTTCCCAAAATGGTCTATAATGATGAAATTTTAACATTTAATCTTTTGACTCTAAATGACTGTTGGATGTGAATTATGACTTTTTCAACTAAAATAAGTGTGTTTAAAGTCATTTCTGTGACTGAAACGGGTCAAAATTGAAGCTTTTGAGTAAGCAAAACTCTGTAAAAATGGCCATTTTGGTCACTGTGAGGGTTTAAAAAGTGGTTATTCAACATGAGGCACGATCCAATTGACATTTTGAATCATTTTGGGTACAGTCCAAAAAATCAATTTTCGGATGAAAAACAATGACTCCGGACATGTCGAACGTTCCCAAAATGGTCTATAATGATGAAATTTTAACATTTAATCTTTTGACTCTAAATGACTGTTGGATGTGCATTATGACTTTTTCAACTAAAAGAAGTGTGTTTAAAGTCATTTCTGTGCCTGAAACGGGTCAAAATTGAAGCTTTTGAGTAAGCAAAACTCTGTGAATTGTCAATTTTGGTCACTGTGAGGGTTTAAAAAGTGGTTATTCAACATGAGGCACGATCCAATTGACATTTTGAATCATTTTTGGTACAGTCCAAAAAATCCATTTTCGGATGAAAAACAATGACTCCGGACATGTCGAACGTTCCCAAAATGGTCTATAATGATGAAATTTTAACATTTAATCTTTTGACTCTAAATGACTGTTGGATGTGCATTATGACTTTTTCAACTAAAAGAAGTGTGTTTAAAGTCATTTCTGTGCCTGAAACGGGTCAAAATTGAAGCTTTTGAGTAAGCAAAACTCTGTGAATTGTCAATTTTGGTCACTGTGAGGGTTTAAAAAGTGGTTATTCAACATGAGGCACGATCCAATTGACATTTTGAATCATTTTTGGTACAGTCCAAAAAATCAATTTTCGGATGAAAAACGATGACTCCGGACATGTCGAGCGTTCCCAAAATGGTCTATAATGATGAAATTTTAACATTTAATCTTTTGACTCTAAATGACTGTTGGATGGGCATTATGACTTTTTCAACTAAAATAAGTGTGTTTAAAGTAATTTCTGTGCCTGAAACGGGTCAAAATTGAAGCTTTTGAGTAAGCAAAACTCTGTAAAAATGGCAATTTTGGTCACTGTGAGGGTTTAAAAAGTGGTTAATTAACATGAGGCACGATCCAATTGACATTTTGAATCATTTTTGGTACTGTCCAAAAAATCAATTTTCGGATGAAAAACGATGACTCCGGACATGTCGAACGTTCCCAAAATGGTCTATAATGATGAAATTTTAACATTTAATCTTTTGACTCTAAATGACTGTTGGATGTGAATTATGACTCTTTCAACTAAAATAAGTGTGTTTAAAGTCATTTCTGTGACTGAAACGGGTCAAAATTGAAGCTTTTGAGTAAGCAAAACTCTGTAAAAATGGCCATTTTGGTCACTGTGAGGGTTTAAAAAGTGGGTATTCAACATGAGGCACGATCCAATAGACATTTTGAATCATTTTGGGTACAGTCCAAAAAATCAATTTTCGGATGAAAAAGGATGACTCCGGGCATGTCGAACGTTCCCAAAATGGTCTATAATGATGAAATTTTAACATTTAATCTTTTGACTCTAAATGACTGTTGGATGTGCATTAGGACTTTTTCAACTATAATAAGTGTGTTTAAAGTCATTTCTGTGCCTGAAACGGGTCAAAATTGAAGCTTTTGAAAAAGCAAAACTCTGTAAAAATGGCACTTTTGGTCACTGTGAGGGTTTAAAAAGTGGTTATTCAACATGAGGCACGATCCAATTGACATTTTGAATCATTTTTGGTACAGTCCAAAAAATCAATTTTCGGATGAAAAACGATGACTCCGGACATGTCGAACGTTCCCAAAATGGTCTATAATGATGAAATTTTAACATTTAATCTTTTGACTCTAAATAACTGTTGGATGTGAATTATGACTTTTTCAACTAAAATAAGTGTGTTTAAAGTCATTTCTGTGCCTGAAACGGGTCAAAATTGAAGCTTTTGAGTAAGCAAAACTCTGTGAATTGTCAATTTTGGTCACTGTGAGGGTTTAAAAAGTGGTTATTCAACATGAGGCACGATCCAATTGACATTTTGAATCATTTTTGGTACAGTCCAAAAAATCCATTTTCGGATGAAAAACAATGACTCCGGACATGTCGAACGTTCCCAAAATGGTCTATAATGATGAAATTTTAACATTTAATCTTTTGACTCTAAATGACTGTTGGATGTACATTATGACTTTTTCAACTAAAATAAGTGTGTTTAAAGTCATTTCTGTGCCTTAAAAGGGTCAAAATTGAAGCTTTTGAGTAAGCAAAACTCTGTAAAAATGGCAATTTTGGTCACTGTGAAGGTTTAAAAAGTGGTTAATTAACATGAGGCACGATCCAATTGACATTTTGAATCATTTTTGGTACAGTCCAAAAAATCAATTTTCGGATGAAAAACGATGACTCCGGACATGTCGAACGTTCCCAAAATGGTCTATAATGATGAAATTTTAACATTTAATCTTTTGACTCTAAATGACTGTTGGATGTGAATTATGACTTTTTCAACTAAAATAAGTGTGTTTAAAGTCATTTCTGTGACTGAAACGGGTCAAAATTGAAGCTTTTGAGTAAGCAAAACTCTGTAAAAATGGCCATTTTGGTCACTGTGGGGGTTTAAAAAGTGGTTATTCAACATGAGGCACGATCCAATTGACATTTTGAATCATTTTGGGTACAGTCCAAAAAATCAATTTTCGGATGAAAAACAATGACTCCGGACATGTCGAACGTTCCCAAAATGGTCTATAATGATGAAATTTTAACATTTAATCTTTTGACTCTAAATGACTGTTGGATGTGCATTATGACTTTTTCAATTAAAATAAGTGTGTTTAAAGTCATTTCTGTGCCTGAAACGGGTCAAAATTGAAGCTTTTGAGTAAGCAAAACTCTGTAAAAATGGCAATTTTTGTCACTGTGAGGGTTTAAAAAGTGGTTATTTAACATGAGGCACGATCCAATTGACATTTTTAATCATTTTTGGTACAGTCCAAAAAATCAATTTTTGGATGAAAAACGATGACTCCGGACATGTCGAACGTTCCCAAAATGGTCTATAATGATGAAATTTTAACATTTAATCTTTTGACTCTAAATGACTGTTGGATGTGAATTATGACTTTTTCAACTAACATAAGTGTGTTTAAAATCATTTCTGTGCCTGAAACGGGTCAAAATTGAAGCTTTTGAGTAAGCAAAACTCTGTAAAAATGGCACTTTTGGTCACTGTGAGGGTTTAAAAAGTGGTTATTCAACATGAGGCACGATCCAATTGACATTTTGAATCATTTTTGGTACAGTCCAAAAAATCAATTTTCGGATGAAAAACGATGACTCCGGACATGTCGAACGTTCCCAAAATGGTCTATAATGATGACATTTTAACATTTAATCTTTTGACTCTAAATGACTGTTGGATGTGAATTATGACTTTTTCAACTAAAATAAGTGTGTTTAAAGTCATTTCTGTGACTGAAACGGGTCAAAATTGAAGCTTTTGAGTAAGCAAAACTCTGTAAAAATGGCCATTTTGGTCACTGTGAGGGTTTAAAAAGTGGGTATTCAACATGAGGCACGATCCATAGACATTTTGAATCATTTTGGGTACAGTCCAAAAAATCAATTTTCGGATGAAAAACGATGACTCCGGACATGTCGAACGTTCCCAAAATGGTCTATAATGATGAAATTTTAACATTTAATCTTTTGACTCTAAATGACTGTTGGATGTGCATTATGACTTTTTCAACTATAATAAGTGTGTTTAAAGTCATTTCTGTGCCTGAAACGGGTCAAAATTGTAGCTTTTGAGTATGCAAAACTCTGTAAAAATGGCAATTTTGGTCACTGAGAGGGTTTAAAAAGTGGTTATTCAACATAAGGCATCATCTAATTGACATTTTGAATCATTTTTGGTACAGTCCAAAAAATCAATTTTCGGATGAAAAACGATGACTCCGGACATGTCGAACGTTCCCAAAATGGTCTATAATGATGAAATTTTAACATTTAATCTTTTGACCCTAAATAACTGTTGGATGTGAATTATGACTTTTTCAACTAAAATAAGTGTGTTTAAAGTCATTTCTGTGCCTGAAACGGGTCAAAATTGAAGCTTTTGAGTAAGCAAAACTCTGTAAAAATGGCAATTTTGGTCACTGTGAGGGTTTAAAAAGTGGTTATTCAACATGAGGCACGATCCAATTGACATTTTGAATCATTTTTGGTACAGTCCAAAAAATCAATTTTCGGATGAAAAACAATGACTCCGGACATGTCGAACGTTCCCAAAATGGTCTATAATGATGAAATTTTAACATTTAATCTTTTGACTCTAAATGACTGTTGGATGTGCATTATGACTTTTTCAACTAAAATAAGTGTGTTTAAAGTCATTTCTGTGCCTGAAACGGGTCAAAATTGAATCTTTTGAGTAAGCAAAACTCTGTAAAAATGGCAATTTTGGTCACTGTGAGGGTTTAAAAAGTGGTTATTCAACATGAGGCACGATCCAATTGACATTTTGAATCATTTTTGGTACAGTCCAAAAAATCAATTTTCGGATGAAAAACGATGACTCCGGACATGCCGGACGTTCCCAAAATGGTCTATAACGATGAAATTTTAACATTTAATCTTTTGACTCTAAATAACTGTTGGATGTGAATTATGACTTTTTCAACTAAAATAAGTGTGTTTAAAGTCATTTCTGTGCCTGAAACGGGTCAAAATTGAAGCTTTTGAGTAAGCAAAACTCTGTGAATTGTCAATTTTGGTCACTGTGAGGGTTTAAAAAGTGGTTATTCAACATGAGGCACGATCCAATTGACATTTTGAATCATTTTTGGTACAGTCCAAAAAATCAATTTTCGGATGAAAAACGATGACTCCGGACATGTCGAACGTTCCCAAAATGGTCTATAATGATGAAATTTTAACATTTAATCTTTTGACTCTAAATGACTGTTGGATGTGAATTATGACTTTTTCAACTAAAATAAGTGTGTTTAAAGTCATTTCTGTGACTGAAACGGGTCAAAATTGAAGCTTTTGAGTAAGCAAAACTCTGTAAAAATGGCCATTTTGGTCACTGTGAGGGTTTAAAAAGTGGTTATTCAACATGAGGCACGATCCAATTGACATTTTGAATCATTTTGGGTACAGTCCAAAAAATCAATTTTCGGATGAAAAACAATGACTCCGGACATGTCGAACGTTCCCAAAATGGTCTATAATGATGAAATTTTAACATTTAATCTTTTGACTCTAAATGACTGTTGGATGTGCATTATGACTTTTTCAATTAAAATAAGTGTGTTTAAAGTCATTTCTGTGCCTGAAACGGGTCAAAATTGAAGCTTTTGAGTAAGCAAAACTCTGTAAAAATGGCAATTTTTGTCACTGTGAGGGTTTAAAAAGTGGTTATTTAACATGAGGCACGATCCAATTGACATTTTTAATCATTTTTGGTACAGTCCAAAAAATCAATTTTTGGATGAAAAACGATGACTCCGGACATGTCGAACGTTCCCAAAATGGTCTATAATGATGAAATTTTAACATTTAATCTTTTGACTCTAAATGACTGTTGGATGTGAATTATGACTTTTTCAACTAACATAAGTGTGTTTAAAATCATTTCTGTGCCTGAAACGGGTCAAAATTGAAGCTTTTGAGTAAGCAAAACTCTGTAAAAATGGCACTTTTGGTCACTGTGAGGGTTTAAAAAGTGGTTATTCAACATGAGGCACGATCCAATTGACATTTTGAATCATTTTTGGTACAGTCCAAAAAATCAATTTTCGGATGAAAAACGATGACTCCGGACATGTCGAACGTTCCCAAAATGGTCTATAATGATGACATTTTAACATTTAATCTTTTGACTCTAAATGACTGTTGGATGTGAATTATGACTTTTTCAACTAAAATAAGTGTGTTTAAAGTCATTTCTGTGACTGAAACGGGTCAAAATTGAAGCTTTTGAGTAAGCAAAACTCTGTAAAAATGGCCATTTTGGTCACTGTGAGGGTTTAAAAAGTGGGTATTCAACATGAGGCACGATCCATAGACATTTTGAATCATTTTGGGTACAGTCCAAAAAATCAATTTTCGGATGAAAAACGATGACTCCGGACATGTCGAACGTTCCCAAAATGGTCTATAATGATGAAATTTTAACATTTAATCTTTTGACTCTAAATGACTGTTGGATGTGCATTATGACTTTTTCAACTATAATAAGTGTGTTTAAAGTCATTTCTGTGCCTGAAACGGGTCAAAATTGTAGCTTTTGAGTATGCAAAACTCTGTAAAAATGGCAATTTTGGTCACTGAGAGGGTTTAAAAAGTGGTTATTCAACATAAGGCATCATCTAATTGACATTTTGAATCATTTTTGGTACAGTCCAAAAAATCAATTTTCGGATGAAAAACGATGACTCCGGACATGTCGAACGTTCCCAAAATGGTCTATAATGATGAAATTTTAACATTTAATCTTTTGACCCTAAATAACTGTTGGATGTGAATTATGACTTTTTCAACTAAAATAAGTGTGTTTAAAGTCATTTCTGTGCCTGAAACGGGTCAAAATTGAAGCTTTTGAGTAAGCAAAACTCTGTAAAAATGGCAATTTTGGTCACTGTGAGGGTTTAAAAAGTGGTTATTCAACATGAGGCACGATCCAATTGACATTTTGAATCATTTTTGGTACAGTCCAAAAAATCAATTTTCGGATGAAAAACAATGACTCCGGACATGTCGAACGTTCCCAAAATGGTCTATAATGATGAAATTTTAACATTTAATCTTTTGACTCTAAATGACTGTTGGATGTGCATTATGACTTTTTCAACTAAAATAAGTGTGTTTAAAGTCATTTCTGTGCCTGAAACGGGTCAAAATTGAATCTTTTGAGTAAGCAAAACTCTGTAAAAATGGCAATTTTGGTCACTGTGAGGGTTTAAAAAGTGGTTATTCAACATGAGGCACGATCCAATTGACATTTTGAATCATTTTTGGTACAGTCCAAAAAATCAATTTTCGGATGAAAAACGATGACTCCGGACATGCCGGACGTTCCCAAAATGGTCTATAACGATGAAATTTTAACATTTAATCTTTTGACTCTAAATAACTGTTGGATGTGAATTATGACTTTTTCAACTAAAATAAGTGTGTTTAAAGTCATTTCTGTGCCTGAAACGGGTCAAAATTGAAGCTTTTGAGTAAGCAAAACTCTGTGAATTGTCAATTTTGGTCACTGTGAGGGTTTAAAAAGTGGTTATTCAACATGAGGCACGATCCAATTGACATTTTGAATCATTTTTGGTACAGTCCAAAAAATCCATTTTCGGATGAAAAACAATGACTCCGGACATGTCGAACGTTCCCAAAATGGTCTATAATGATGAAATTTTAACATTTAATCTTTTGACTCTAAATGACTGTTGGATGTACATTATGACTTTTTCAACTAAAATAAGTGTGTTTAAAGTCATTTCTGTGCCTGAAACGGGTCAAAATTGAAGCTTTTGAGTAAGCAAAACTCTGTAAAAATGGCACTTTTGGTCACTGTGAGGGTTTAAAAAGTGGTTATTCAACATGAGGCACGATCAAATTGACATTTTGAATCATTTTTGGTACAGTCCAAAAAATCAATTTTCGGATGAAAAACGATGACTCCGGACATGTCGAGCGTTCCCAAAATGGTCTATAATGATGAAATTTTAACATTTAATCTTTTGACTCTAAATGACTGTTGGATGGGCATTATGACTTTTTCAACTAAAATAAGTGTGTTTAAAGTAATTTCTGTGCCTGAAACGGGTCAAAATTGAAGCTTTTGAGTAAGCAAAACTCTGTAAAAATGGCAATTTTGGTCACTGTGAGGGTTTAAAAAGTGGTTAATTAACATGAGGCACGATCCAATAGACATTTTGAATCATTTTGGGTACAGTCCAAAAAATCAATTTTCGGATGAAAAAGGATGACTCCGGACATGTCGAACGTTCCCAAAATGGTCTATAATGATGAAATTTTAACATTTAATCTTTTGACTCTAAATGACTGTTGGATGTGCATTAGGACTTTTTCAACTATAATAAGTGTGTTTAAAGTCATTTCTGTGCCTGAAACGGGTCAAAATTGAAGCTTTTGAGTAAGCAAAACTCTGTAAAAATGGCACTTTTGGTCACTGTGAGGGTTTAAAAAGTGGTTATTCAACATGAGGCACGATCCAATTGACATTTTGAATCATTTTTGGTACAGTCCAAAAAATCAATTTTCGGATGAAAAACGATGACTCCGGACATGTCGAACGTTCCCAAAATGGTCTATAATGATGAAATTTTACCATTTAATCTTTTGACTCTAAATGACTGTTGGATGTGCATTATGACTTTTTCAACTATAATAAGTGTGTTTAAAGTCATTTCTGTGCCTGAAACGGGTCAAAATTGTAGCTTTTGAGTATGCAAAACTCTGTAAAAATGGCAATTTTGGTCACTGAGAGGGTTTAAAAAGTGGTTATTCAACATAAGGCATCATCTAATTGACATTTTGAATCATTTTTGGTACAGTCCAAAAAATCAATTTTCGGATGAAAAACGATGACTCCGGACATGTCGAACGTTCCCAAAATGGTCTATAAAGATGAAATTTTAACATTTAATCTTTTGACTCTAAATAACTGTTGGATGTGAATTATGACTTTTTCAACTAAAATAAGTGTGTTTAAAGTCATTTCTGTGCCTGAAACGGGTCAAAATTGAAGCTTTTGAGTAAGCAAAACTCTGTGAATTGTCAATTTTGGTCACTGTGAGGGTTTAAAAAGTGGTTATTCAACATGAGGCACGATCCAATTGACATTTTGAATCATTTTTGGTACAGTCCAAAAAATCCATTTTCGGATGAAAAACAATGACTCCGGACATGTCGAACGTTCCCAAAATGGTCTATAATGATGAAATTTTAACATTTAATCTTTTGACTCTAAATGACTGTTGGATGTGCATTATGACTTTTTCAACTAAAATAAGTGTGTTTAAAGTCATTTCTGTGCCTGAAACGGGTCAAAATTGAATCTTTTGAGTAAGCAAAACTCTGTAAAAATGGCAATTTTGGTCACTGTGAGGGTTTAAAAAGTGGTTATTCAACATGAGGCACGATCCAATTGACATTTTGAATCATTTTTGGTACAGTCCAAAAAATCAATTTTCGGATGAAAAACGATGACTCCGGACATGCCGGACGTTCCCAAAATGGTCTATAATGATGAAATTTTAACATTTAATCTTTTGACTCTAAATAACTGTTGGATGTGAATTATGACTTTTTCAACTAAAATAAGTGTGTTTAAAGTCATTTCTGTGCCTGAAACGGGTCAAAATTGAAGCTTTTGAGTAAGCAAAACTCTGTAAAAATGGCACTTTTGGTCACTGTGAGGGTTTAAAAAGTGGTTATTCAACATGAGGCACGATCAAATTGACATTTTGAATCATTTTTGGTACAGTCCAAAAAATCAATTTTCGGATGAAAAACGATGACTCCGGACATGTCGAGCGTTCCCAAAATGGTCTATAATGATGAAATTTTAACATTTAATCTTTTGACTCTAAATGACTGTTGGATGGGCATTATGACTTTTTCAACTAAAATAAGTGTGTTTAAAGTAATTTCTGTGCCTGAAACGGGTCAAAATTGAAGCTTTTGAGTAAGCAAAACTCTGTAAAAATGGCAATTTTGGTCACTGTGAGGGTTTAAAAAGTGGTTAATTAACATGAGGCACGATCCAATTGACATTTTGAATCATTTTTGGTACTGTCCAAAAAATCAATTTTCGGATGAAAAACGATGACTCCGGACATGTCGAACGTTCCCAAAATGGTCTATAATGATGAAATTTTAACATTTAATCTTTTGACTCTAAATGACTGTTGGATGTGAATTATGACTTTTTCAACTAAAATAAGTGTGTTTAAAGTCATTTCTGTGACTGAAACGGGTCAAAATTGAAGCTTTTGAGTAAGCAAAACTCTGTAAAAATGGCCATTTTGGTCACTGTGAGGGTTTAAAAAGTGGGTATTCAACATGAGGCACGATCCAATAGACATTTTGAATCATTTTGGGTACAGTCCAAAAAATCAATTTTCGGATGAAAAAGGATGACTCCGGACATGTCGAACGTTCCCAAAATGGTCTATAATGATGAATATTTAACATTTAATCTTTTGACTCTAAATGACTGTTGGATGTGCATTAGGACTTTTTCAACTATAATAAGTGTGTTTAAAGTCATTTCTGTGCCTGAAACGGGTCAAAATTGAAGCTTTTGAGTAAGCAAAACTCTGTAAAAATGGCACTTTTGGTCACTGTGAGGGTTTAAAAAGTGGTTATTCAACATGAGGCACGATCCAATTGACATTTTGAATCATTTTTGGTACAGTCCAAAAAATCAATTTTCGGATGAAAAACGATGACTCCGGACATGTCGAACGTTCCCAAAATGGTCTATAATGATGAAATTTTACCATTTAATCTTTTGACTCTAAATGACTGTTGGATGTGCATTATGACTTTTTCAACTATAATAAGTGTGTTTAAAGTCATTTCTGTGCCTGAAACGGGTCAAAATTGTAGCTTTTGAGTATGCAAAACTCTGTAAAAATGGCAATTTTGGTCACTGAGAGGGTTTAAAAAGTGGTTATTCAACATAAGGCATCATCTAATTGACATTTTGAATCATTTTTGGTACAGTCCAAAAAATCAATTTTCGGATGAAAAACGATGACTCCGGACATGTCGAACGTTCCCAAAATGGTCTATAATGATGAAATTTTAACATTTAATCTTTTGACTCCAAATAACTGTTGGATGTGAATTATGACTTTTTCAACTAAAATAAGTGTGTTTAAAGTCATTTCTGTGCCTGAAACAGGTCAAAATTGAAGCTTTTGAGTAAGCAAAACTCTGTGAATTGTCAATTTTGGTCACTGTGAGGGTTTAAAAAGTGGTTATTCAACATGAGGCACGATCCAATTGACATTTTGAATCATTTTTGGTACAGTCCAAAAAATCCATTTTCGGATGAAAAACAATGACTCCGGACATGTCGAACGTTCCCAAAATGGTCTATAATGATGAAATTTTAACATTTAATCTTTTGACTCTAAATGACTGTTGGATGTACATTATGACTTTTTCAACTAAAATAAGTGTGTTGAAAGTCATTTCTGTGCCTTAAAAGGGTCAAAATTGAAGCTTTTGAGTAAGCAAAACTCTGTAAAAATGGCAATTTTGGTCACTGTGAGGGTTTAAAAAGTGGTTAATTAACATGAGGCACGATCCAATTGACATTTTGAATCATTTTTGGTACAGTCCAAAAAATCAATTTTCGGATGAAAAACGATGACTCCGGACATGTCGAACGTTCCCAAAATGGTCTATAATGATGAAATTTTAACATTTAATCTTTTGACTCTAAATGACTGTTGGATGTGCATTATGACTTTTTCAACTAAAATAAGTGTGTTTAAAGTCATTTCTGTGACTGAAACGGGTCAAAATTGAAGCTTTTGAGTAAGCAAAACTCTGTAAAAATGGCCATTTTGGTCACTGTGAGGGTTTAAAAAGTGGTTATTCAACATGAGGCACGATCCAATTGACATTTTGAATCATTTTGGGTACAGTCCAAAAAATCAATTTTCGGATGAAAAACAATGACTCCGGACATGTCGAACGTTCCCAAAATGGTCTATAATGATGAAATTTTAACATTTAATCTTTTGACTCTAAATGACTGTTGGATGTGCATTATGACTTTTTCAACTAAAAGAAGTGTGTTTAAAGTCATTTCTGTGCCTGAAACGGGTCAAAATTGAATCTTTTGAGTAAGCAAAACTCTGTAAAAATGGCAATTTTGGTCACTGTGAGGGTTTAAAAAGTGGTTATTCAACATGAGGCACGATCCAATTGACATTTTGAATCATTTTTGGTACAGTCCAAAAAATCAATTTTCGGATGAAAAACAATGACTCCGGACATGTCGAACGTTCCCAAAATGGTCTATAATGATGAAATTTTAACATTTATTCTTTTGACTCTAAATGACTGTTGGATGTGCATTATGACTTTTTCAACTAAAATAAGTGTGTTTAAAGTCATTTCTGTGCCTGAAACGGGTCAAAATTGAAGCTTTTGAGTAAGCAAAACTCTGTAAAAATGGCAATTTTTGTCACTGTGAGGGTTTAAAAAGTGGTTATTTAACATGAGGCACGATCCAATTGACATTTTTAATCATTTTTGGTACAGTCCAAAAAATCTATTTTTGGATGAAAAACGATGACTCCGGACATGTCGAACGTTCCCAAAATGGTCTATAATGATGAAATTTTAACATTTAATCTTTTGACTCTAAATGACTGTTGGATGTGAATTATGACTTTTTCAACTAACATAAGTGTGTTTAAAATCATTTCTGTGCCTGAAACGGGTCAAAATTGAAGCTTTTGAGTAAGCAAAACTCTGTAAAAATGGCACTTTTGGTCACTGTGAGGGTTTAAAAAGTGGTTATTCAACATGAGGCACGATCCAATTGACATTTTGAATCATTTTTGGTACAGTCCAAAAAATCAATTTTCGGATGAAAAACGATGACTCCGGACATGTCGAACGTTCCCAAAATGGTCTATAATGATGAAATTTTAACATTTAATCTTTTGACTCTAAATGACTGTTGGATGTGAATTATGACTTTTTCACCTAAAATAAGTGTGTTTAAAGTCATTTCTGTGACTGAAACGGGTCAAAATTGAAGCTTTTGAGTAAGCAAAACTCTGTAAAAATGGCCATTTTGGTCACTGTGAGGGTTTAAAAAGTGGGTATTCAACATGAGGCACGATCCATAGACATTTTGAATCATTTTGGGTACAGTCCAAAAAATCAATTTTCGGATGAAAAACGATGACTCCGGACATGTCGAACGTTCCCAAAATGGTCTATAATGATGAAATTTTAACATTTAATCTTTTGACTCTAAATGACTGGTGGATGTGCATTATGACTTTTTCAACTATAATAAGTGTGTTTAAAGTCATTTCTGTGCCTGAAACGGGTCAAAATTGTAGCTTTTGAGTATGCAAAACTCTGTAAAAATGGCAATTTTGGTCACTGAGAGGGTTTAAAAAGTGGTTATTCAACATAAGGCATCATCTAATTGACATTTTGAATCATTTTTGGTACAGTCCAAAAAATCAATTTTCGGATGAAAAACGATGACTCCGGACATGTCGAACGTTCCCAAAATGGTCTATAATGATGAAATTTTAACATTTAATCTTTTGACTCTAAATGACTGTTGGATGTACATTATGACTTTTTCAACTAAAATAAGTGTGTTTAAAGTCATTTCTGTGCCTTAAAAGGGTCAAAATTGAAGCTTTTGAGTAAGCAAAACTCTGTAAAAATGGCAATTTTGGTCACTGTGAGGGTTTAAAAAGTGGTTAATTAACATGAGGCACGATCCAATTGACATTTTGAATCATTTTTGGTACAGTCCAAAAAATCAATTTTCGGATGAAAAACGATGACTCCGGACATGTCGAACGTTCCCAAAATGGTCTATAATGATGAAATTTTAACATTTAATCTTTTGACTCTAAATGACTGTTGGATGTGAATTATTACTTTTTCAACTAAAATAAGTGTGTTTAAAGTCATTTCTGTGACTGAAACGGGTCAAAATTGAAGCTTTTGAGTAAGCAAAACTCTGTAAAAATGGCCATTTTGGTCACTGTGAGGGTTTAAAAAGTGGTTATTCAACATGAGGCACGATCCAATTGACATTTTGAATCATTTTGGGTACAGTCCAAAAAATCAATTTTCGGATGAAAAACAATGACTCCGGACATGTCGAACGTTCCCAAAATGGTCTATAATGATGAAATTTTAACATTTAATCTTTTGACTCTAAATGACTGTTGGATGTGCATTATGACTTTTTCAACTAAAATAAGTGTGTTTAAAGTCATTTCTGTGCCTGAAACGGGTCAAAATTGAATCTTTTGAGTAAGCAAAACTCTGTAAAAATGGCAATTTTGGTCACTGTGAGGGTTTAAAAAGTGGTTATTCAACATGAGGCACGATCCAATTGACATTTTGAATCATTTTTGGTACAGTCCAAAAAATCAATTTTCGGATGAAAAACAATGACTCCGGACATGTCGAACGTTCCCAAAATGGTCTATAATAATGAAATTTTAACATTTATTCTTTTGACTCTAAATGACTGTTGGATGTGCATTATGACTTTTTCAACTAAAATAAGTGTGTTTAAAGTCATTTCTGTGCCTGAAACGGGTCAAAATTGAAGCTTTTGAGTAAGCAAAACTCTGTAAAAATGGCAATTTTTGTCACTGTGAGGGTTTAAAAAGTGGTTATTTAACATGAGGCACGATCCAATTGACATTTTTAATCATTTTTGTTACAGTCAAAAAAATCAATTTTTGGATGAAAAACGATGACTCCGGACATGTCGAACGTTCCCAAAATGGTCTATAATGATGAAATTTTAACATTTAATCTTTTGACTCTAAATGACTGTTGGATGTGAATTATGACTTTTTCAACTAACATAAGTGTGTTTAAAATCATTTCTGTGCCTGCAACGGGTCAAAATTGAAGCTTTTGAGTAAGCAAAACTCTGTAAAAATGGCACTTTTGGTCACTGTGAGGGTTTAAAAAGTGGTTATTCAACATGAGGCACGATCCAATTGACATTTTGAATCATTTTTGGTACAGTCCAAAAAATCAATTTTCGGATGAAAAACGATGACTCCGGACATGTCGAACGTTCCCAAAATGGTCTATAATGATGAAATTTTAACATTTAATCTTTTGACTCTAAATGACTGTTGGATGTGAATTATGACTTTTTCAACTAAAATAAGTGTGTTTAAAGTCATTTCTGTGACTGAAACGGGTCAAAATTGAAGCTTTTGAGTAAGCAAAACTCTGTAAAAATGGCCATTTTGGTCACTGTAAGGGTTTAAAAAGTGGGTATTCAACATGAGGCACGATCCATAGACATTTTGAATCATTTTGGGTACAGTCCAAAAAATCAATTTTCGGATGAAAAACGATGACTCCGGACATGTCGAACGTTCCCAAAATGGTCTATAATGATGAAATTTTAACATTTAATCTTTTGACTCTAAATGACTGTTGGATGTGCATTATGACTTTTTCAACTATAATAAGTGTGTTTAAAGTCATTTCTGTGCCTGAAACGGGTCAAAATTGTAGCTTTTGAGTATGCAAAACTCTGTAAAAATGGCAATTTTGGTCACTGAGAGGGTTTAAACAGTGGTTATTCAACATAAGGCATCATCTAATTGACATTTTGAATCATTTTTGGTACAGTCCAAAAAATCAATTTTCGGATGAAAAACGATGACTCCGGACATGTCGAACGTTCCCAAAATGGTCTATAATGATGAAATTTTAACATTTAATCTTTTGACTCCAAATAACTGTTGGATGTGAATTATGACTTTTTCAACTAAAATAAGTGTGTTTAAAGTCATTTCTGTGCCTGAAACGGGTCAAAATTGAAGCTTTTGAGTAAGCAAAACTCTGTGAATTGTCAATTTTGGTCACTGTGAGGGTTTAAAAAGTGGTTATTCAACATGAGGCACGATCCAATTGACATTTTGAATCATTTTTGGTACAGTCCAAAAAATCCATTTTCGAAAGAAAAACAATGACTCCGGACATGTTGAACGTTCCCAAAATGGTCTATAATGATGAAATTTTAATATTTATTCTTTTGACTCTAAATGACTGTTGGATGTGCATTATGACTTTTTCAACTAAAATAAGTGTGTTTAAAGTCATTTCTGTGCCTGAAACGGGTCAAAATTGAAGCTTTTGAGTAAGCAAAACTCTGTAAAAATGGCAATTTTTGTCACTGTGAGGGTTTAAAAAGTGGTTATTCAACATGAGGCACGATCCAATTGACATTTTGAATCATTTTGGGTACAGTCCAAAAAATCAATTTTCGGATGAAAAACAATGACTCCGGACATGTCGAACGTTCCCAAAATGGTCTATAATGATGAAATTTTAACATTTAATCTTTTGACTCTAAATGACTGTTGGATGTGCATTATGACTTTTTCAACTAAAAGAAGTGTGTTTAAAGTCATTTCTGTGCCTGAAACGGGTCAAAATTGAATCTTTTGAGTAAGCAAAACTCTGTAAAAATGGCAATTTTGGTCACTGTGAGGGTTTAAAAAGTGGTTATTCAACATGAGGCACGATCCAATTGACATTTTGAATCATTTTTGGTACAGTCCAAAAAATCAATTTTCGGATGAAAAACAATGACTCCGGACATGTCGAACGTTCCCAAAATGGTCTATAATGATGAAATTTTAATATTTATTCTTTTGACTCTAAATGACTGTTGGATGTGCATTATGACTTTTTCAACTAAAATAAGTGTGTTTAAAGTCATTTCTGTGCCTGAAACGGGTCAAAATTGAAGCTTTTGAGTAAGCAAAACTCTGTAAAAATGGCAATTTTTGTCACTGTGAGGGTTTAAAAAGTGGTTATTTAACATGAGGCACGATCCAATTGACATTTTTAATCATTTTTGGTACAGTCCAAAAAATCAATTTTTGGATGAAAAACGATGACTCCGGACATGTCAAACGTTCCCAAAATGGTCTATAATGATGACATTTTAACATTTAATCTTTTGACTCTAAATGACTGTTGGATGTGAATTATGACTTTTTCAACTAACATAAGTGTGTTTAAAATCATTTCTGTGCCTGAAACGGGTCAAAATTGAAGCTTTTGAGTAAGCAAAACTCTGTAAAAATGGCACTTTTGGTCACTGTGAGGGTTTAAAAAGTGGTTATTCAACATGAGGCACGATCCAATTGACATTTTGAATCATTTTTGGTACAGTCCAAAAAATCAATTTTCGGATGAAAAACGATGACTCCGGACATGTCGAACGTTCCCAAAATGGTCTATAATGATGAAATTTTAACATTTAATCTTTTGACTCTAAATGACTGTTGGATGTGAATTATGACTTTTTCAACTAAAATAAGTGTGTTTAAAGTCATTTCTGTGACTGAAACGGGTCAAAATTGAAGCTTTTGAGTAAGCAAAACTCTGTACAAATGGCCATTTTGGTCACTGTGAGGGTTTAAAAAGTGGGTATTCAACATGAGGCACGATCCATAGACATTTTGAATCATTTTGGGTACAGTCCAAAAAATCAATTTTCGGATGAAAAACGATGACTCCGGACATGTCGAACGTTCCCAAAATGGTCTATAATGATGAAATTTTAACATTTAATCTTTTGACTCTAAATGACTGTTGGATGTGCATTATGACTTTTTCAACTATAATAAGTGTGTTTAAAGTCATTTCTGTGCCTGAAACGGGTCAAAATTGTAGCTTTTGAGTATGCAAAACTCTGTAAAAATGGCAATTTTGGTCACTGAGAGGGTTTAAAAAGTGGTTATTCAACATAAGGCATCATCTAATTGACATTTTGAATCATTTTTGGTACAGTCCTAAAAATCAATTTTCGGATGAAAAACGATGACTCCGGACATGTCGAACGTTCCCAAAATGGTCTATAATGATGAAATTTTAACATTTAATCTTTTGACCCTAAATGACTGTTGGATGTGCATTATGACTTTTTCAACTAAAATAAGTGTGTTTAAAGTCATTTCTGTGCCTGAAACGGGTCAAAATTGAAGCTTTTGAGTAAGCAAAACTCTGTAAAAATGGCAATTTTTGTCACTGTGAGGGTTTAAAAAGTGGTTATTTAACATGAGGCACGATCCAATTGACATTTTTAATCATTTTTGGTACAGTCCAAAAAATCAATTTTTGGATGAAAAACGATGACTCCGGACATGTCGAACGTTCCCAAAATGGTCTATAATGATGAAATTTTAACATTTAATCTTTTGACTCTAAATGACTGTTGGATGTGCATTATGACTTTTTCAACTATAATAAGTGTGTTTAAAGTCATTTCTGTGCCTGAAACGGGTCAAAATTGTAGCTTTTGAGTATGCAAAACTCTGTAAAAATGGCAATTTTGGTCACTGAGAGGGTTTAAAAAGTGGTTATTCAACATAAGGCATCATCTAATTGACATTTTGAATCATTTTTGGTACAGTCCAAAAAATCAATTTTCGGATGAAAAACGATGACTCCGGACATGTCGAACGTTCCCAAAATGGTCTATAATGATGAAATTTTAACATTTAATCTTTTGACTCCAAATAACTGTTGGATGTGAATTATGACTTTTTCAACTAAAATAAGTGTGTTTAAAGTCATTTCTGTGCCTGAAACGGGTCAAAATTGAAGCTTTTGAGTAAGCAAAACTCTGTGAATTGTCAATTTTGGTCACTGTGAGGGTTTAAAAAGTGGTTATTCAACATGAGGCACGATCCAATTGACATTTTGAATCATTTTTGGTACAGTCCAAAAAATCCATTTTCGAAAGAAAAACAATGACTCCGGACATGTCGAACGTTCCCAAAATGGTCTATAATGATGAAATTTTAACATTTAATCTTTTGACTCTAAATGACTGTTGGATGTGAATTATGACTTTTTCAACTAAAATAAGTGTGTTTAAAGTCATTTCTGTGACTGAAACGGGTCAAAATTGAAGCTTTTGAGTAAGCAAAACTCTGTAAAAATGGCCATTTTGGTCACTGTGAGGGTTTAAAAAGTGGTTATTCAACATGAGGCACGATCCAATTGACATTTTGAATCATTTTGGGTACAG
Source organism: Lissotriton vulgaris (assembly GCF_964263255.1). Taxonomy (NCBI): domain Eukaryota; kingdom Metazoa; phylum Chordata; class Amphibia; order Caudata; family Salamandridae; genus Lissotriton; species Lissotriton vulgaris. The sequence goes on from NW_028253574.1 coordinate 1,004,978, forward strand.
TCCAAAAAATCAATTTTCGGATGAAAAACAATGACTCCGGACATGTCGAACGTTCCCAAAATGGTCTATAATGATGAAATTTTAACATTTAATCTTTTGACTCTAAATGACTGTTGGATGTGCATTATGACTTTTTCAACTAAAAGAAGTGTGTTTAAAGTCATTTCTGTGCCTGAAACGGGTCAAAATTGAATCTTTTGAGTAAGCAAAACTCTGTAAAAATGGCAATTTTGGTCACTGTGAGGGTTTAAAAAGTGGTTATTCAACATGAGGCACGATCCAATTGACATTTTGAATCATTTTTGGTACAGTCCAAAAAATCAATTTTCGGATGAAAAACAATGACTCCGGACATGTCGAACGTTCCCAAAATGGTCTATAATGATGAAATTTTAACATTTATTCTTTTGACTCTAAATGACTGTTGGATGTGCATTATGACTTTTTCAACTAAAATAAGTGTGTTTAAAGTCATTTCTGTGCCTGAAACGGGTCAAAATTGAAACTTTTGAGTAAGCAAAACTCTGTAAAAATGGCAATTTTTGTCACTGTGAGGGTTTAAAAAGTGGTTATTTAACATGAGGCACGATCCAATTGACATTTTTAATCATTTTTGGTACAGTCCAAAAAATCAATTTTTGGATGAAAAACGATGACTCCGGACATGTCGAACGTTCCCAAAATGGTCTATAATGATGACATTTTAACATTTAATCTTTTGACTCTAAATGACTGTTGGATGTGAATTATGACTTTTTCAACTAACATAAGTGTGTTTAAAATCATTTCTGTGCCTGAAACGGGTCAAAATTGAAGCTTTTGAGTAAGCAAAACTCTGTAAAAATGGCACTTTTGGTCACTGTGAGGGTTTAAAAAGTGGTTATTCAACATGAGGCACGATCCAATTGACATTTTGAATCATTTTTGGTACAGTCCAAAAAATCAATTTTCGGATGAAAAACAATGACTTCGGACATGTCGAACGTTCCCAAAATGGTCTATAATGATGAAATTTTAACATTTAATCTTTTGACTCTAAATGACTGTTGGATGTGAATTATGACTTTTTCAACTAAAATAAGTGTGTTTAAAGTCATTTCTGTGACTGAAACGGGTCAAAATTGAAGCTTTTGAGTAAGCAAAACTCTGTACAAATGGCCATTTTGGTCACTGTGAGGGTTTAAAAAGTGGGTATTCAACATGAGGCACGATCCATAGACATTTTGAATCATTTTGGGTACAGTCCAAAAAATCAATTTTCGGATGAAAAACGATGACTCCGGACATGTCGAACGTTCCCAAAATGGTCTATAATGATGAAATTTTAACATTTAATCTTTTGACTCTAAATGACTGTTGGATGTGCATTATGACTTTTTCAACTATAATAAGTGTGTTTAAAGTCATTTCTGTGCCTGAAACGGGTCAAAATTGTAGCTTTTGAGTATGCAAAACTCTGTAAAAATGGCAATTTTGGTCACTGAGAGGGTTTAAAAAGTGGTTATTCAACATAAGGCATCATCTAATTGACATTTTGAATCATTTTTGGTACAGTCCTAAAAATCAATTTTCGGATGAAAAACGATGACTCCGGACATGTCGAACGTTCCCAAAATGGTCTATAATGATGAAATTTTAACATTTAATCTTTTGACCCTAAATAACTGTTGGATGTGAATTATGACTTTTTCAACTAAAATAAGTGTGTTTAAAGTCATTTCTGTGCCTGAAACGGGTCAAAATTGAAGCTTTTGAGTAAGCAAAACTCTGTAAAAATGGCAATTTTGGTCACTGTGAGGGTTTAAAAAGTGGTTAATTAACATGAGGCACGATCCAATTGACATTTTGAATCATTTTTGGTACTGTCCAAAAAATCAATTTTCGGATGAAAAACGATGACTCCGGACATGTCGAACGTTCCCAAAATGGTCTATAATGATGAAATTTTAACATTTAATCTTTTGACTCTAAATGACTGTTGGATGTACATTATGACTTTTTCAACTAAAATAAGTGTGTTTAAAGTCATTTCTGTGCCTTAAAAGGGTCAAAATTGAAGCTTTTGAGTAAGCAAAACTCTGTAAAAATGGCAATTTTGGTCACTGTGAGGGTTTAAAAAGTGGTTAATTAACATGAGGCACGATCCAATTGACATTTTGAATCATTTTTGGTACAGTCCAAAAAATCAATTTTCGGATGAAAAACGATGACTCCGGACATGTCGAACGTTCCCAAAATGGTCTATAATGATGAAATTTTAACATTTAATCTTTTGACTCTAAATGACTGTTGGATGTGAATTATGACTTTTTCAACTAAAATAAGTGTGTTTAAAGTCATTTCTGTGACTGAAACGGGTCAAAATTGAAGCTTTTGAGTAAGCAAAACTCTGTAAAAATGGCCATTTTGGTCACTGTGAGGGTTTAAAAAGTGGTTATTCAACATGAGGCACGATCCAATTGACATTTTGAATCATTTTGGGTACAGTCCAAAAAATCAATTTTCGGATGAAAAACAATGACTCCGGACATGTCGAACGTTCCCAAAATGGTCTATAATGATGAAATTTTAACATTTAATCTTTTGACTCTAAATGACTGTTGGATGTGCATTATGACTTTTTCAACTAAAATAAGTGTGTTTAAAGTCATTTCTGTGCCTGAAACGGGTCAAAATTGAATCTTTGAGTAAGCAAAACTCTGTAAAAATGGCAATTTTGGTCACTGTGAGGGTTTAAAAAGTGGTTATTCAACATGAGGCACGATCCAATTGACATTTTGAATCATTTTTGGTACAGTCCAAAAAATCAATTTTCGGATGAAAAACAATGACTCCGGACATGTCGAACGTTCCCAAAATGGTCTATAATGATGAAATTTTAACATTTATTCTTTTGACTCTAAATGACTGTTGGATGTGCATTATGACTTTTTCAACTAAAATAAGTGTGTTTAAAGTCATTTCTGTGCCTGAAACGGGTCAAAATTGAAGCTTTTGAGTAAGCAAAACTCTGTAAAAATGGCAATTTTTGTCACTGTGAGGGTTTAAAAAGTGGTTATTTAACATGAGGCACGATCCAATTGACATTTTTAATCATTTTTGGTACAGTCCAAAAAATCAATTTTTGGATGAAAAACGATGACTCCGGACATGTCGAACGTTCCCAAAATGGTCTATAATGATGAAATTTTAACATTTAATCTTTTGACTCTAAATGACTGTTGGATGTGAATTATGACTTTTTCAACTAACATAAGTGTGTTTAAAATCATTTCTGTGCCTGAAACGGGTCAAAATTGAAGCTTTTGAGTAAGCAAAACTCTGTAAAAATGGCACTTTTGGTCACTGTGAGGGTTTAAAAAGTGGTTATTCAACATGAGGCACGATCCAATTGACATTTTGAATCATTTTTGGTACAGTCCAAAAAATCAATTTTCGGATGAAAAACGATGACTCCGGACATGTCGAACGTTCCCAAAATGGTCTATAATGATGAAATTTTAACATTTAATCTTTTGACTCTAAATGACTGTTGGATGTGAATTATGACTTTTTCAACTAAAATAAGTGTGTTTAAAGTCATTTCTGTGACTGAAACGGGTCAAAATTGAAGCTTTTGAGTAAGCAAAACTCTGTAAAAATGGCCATTTTGGTCACTGTGAGGGTTTAAAAAGTGGGTATTCAACATGAGGCACGATCCATAGACATTTTGAATCATTTTGGGTACAGTCCAAAAAATCAATTTTCGGATGAAAAACGATGACTCCGGACATGTCGAACGTTCCCAAAATGGTCTATAATGATGAAATTTTAACATTTAATCTTTTGACTCTAAATGACTGTTGGATGTGCATTATGACTTTTTCAACTATAATAAGTGTGTTTAAAGTCATTTCTGTGCCTGAAACGGGTCAAAATTGTAGCTTTTGAGTATGCAAAACTCTGTAAAAATGGCAATTTTGGTCACTGAGAGGGTTTAAAAAGTGGTTATTCAACATAAGGCATCATCTAATTGACATTTTGAATCATTTTTGGTACAGTCCAAAAAATCAATTTTCGGATGAAAAACGATGACTCCGGACATGTCGAACGTTCCCAAAATGGTCTATAATGATGAAATTTTAACATTGAATCTTTTGACCCTAAATAACTGTTGGATGTGAATTATGACTTTTTCAACTAAAATAAGTGTGTTTAAAGTCATTTCTGTGCCTGAAACGGGTCAAAATTGAAGCTTTTGAGTAAGGAAAACTCTGTAAAAATGGCAATTTTGGTCACTGTGAGGGTTTTAAAAAGTGGTTATTCAACATGAGGCACGATCCAATTGACATTTTGAATCATTTTTGGTACAGTCCAAAAAATCAATTTTCGGATGAAAAACAATGACTCCGGACATGTCGAACGTTCCCAAAATGGTCTATAATGATGAAATTTTAACATTTAATCTTTTGACTCTAAATGACTGTTGGATGTGCATTATGACTTTTTCAACTAAAATAAGTGTGTTTAAAGTCATTTCTGTGCCTGAAACGGGTCAAAATTGAATCTTTTGAGTAAGCAAAACTCTGTAAAAATGGCAATTTTGGTCACTGTGAGGGTTTAAAAAGTGGTTATTCAACATGAGGCACGATCCAATTGACATTTTGAATCATTTTTGGTACAGTCCAAAAAATCAATTTTCGGATGAAAAACGATGACTCCGGACATGCCGGACGTTCCCAAAATGGTCTATAATGATGAAATTTTAACATTTAATCTTTTGACTCTAAATAACTGTTGGATGTGAATTATGACTTTTTCAACTAAAATAAGTGTGTTTAAAGTCATTTCTGTGCCTGAAACGGGTCAAAATTGAAGCTTTTGAGTAAGCAAAACTCTGTGAATTGTCAATTTTGGTCACTGTGAGGGTTTAAAAAGTGGTTATTCAACATGAGGCACGATCCAATTGACATTTTGAATCATTTTTGGTACAGTCCAAAAAATCCATTTTCGGATGAAAAACAATGACTCCGGACATGTCGAACGTTCCCAAAATGGTCTATAATGATGAAATTTTAACATTTAATCTTTTGAATCTAAATGACTGTTGGATGTACATTATGACTTTTTCAACTAAAATAAGTGTGTTTAAAGTCATTTCTGTGCCTGAAACGGGTCAAAATTGAAGCTTTTGAGTAAGCAAAACTCTGTAAAAATGGCACTTTTGGTCACTGTGAGGGTTTAAAAAGTGGTTATTCAACATGAGGCACGATCAAATTGACATTTTGAATCATTTTTGGTACAGTCCAAAAAATCAATTTTCGGATGAAAAACGATGACTCCGGACATGTCGAGCGTTCCCAAAATGGTCTATAATGATGAAATTTTAACATTTAATCTTTTGACTCTAAATGACTGTTGGATGGGCATTATGACTTTTTCAACTAAAATAAGTGTGTTTAAAGTAATTTCTGTGCCTGAAACGGGTCAAAATTGAAGCTTTTGAGTAAGCAAAACTCTGTAAAAAAAATGGCAATTTTGGTCACTGTGAGGGTTTAAAAAGTGGTTAATTAACATGAGGCACGATCCAATTGACATTTTGAATCATTTTTGGTACTGTCCAAAAAATCAATTTTCGGATGAAAAACGATGACTCCGGACATGTCGAACGTTCCCAAAATGGTCTATAATGATGACATTTTAACATTTAATCTTTTGACTCTAAATGACTGTTGGATGTGAATTATGACTTTTTCAACTAAAATAAGTGTGTTTAAAGTCATTTCTGTGACTGAAACGGGTCAAAATTGAAGCTTTTGAGTAAGCAAAACTCTATAAAAATGGCCATTTTGGTCACTGTGAGGGTTTAAAAAGTGGGTATTCAACATGAGGCACGATCCAATAGACATTTTGAATCATTTTGGGTACAGTCCAAAAAATCAATTTTCGGATGAAAAAGGATGACTCCGGACATGTCGAACGTTCCCAAAATGGTCTATAATGATGAAATTTTAACATTTAATCTTTTGACTCTAAATGACTGTTGGATGTGAATTATGACTTTTTCAACTAAAATAAGTGTGTTTAAAGTCATTTCTGTGACTGAAACGGGTCAAAATTGAAGCTTTTGAGTAAGCAAAACTCTGTAAAAATGGCCATTTTGGTCACTGTGAGGGTTTAAAAAGTGGTTATTCAACATGAGGCACGATCCAATTGACATTTTGAATCATTTTGGGTACAGTCCAAAAAATCAATTTTCGGATGAAAAACAATGACTCCGGACATGTCGAACGTTCCCAAAATGGTCTATAATGATGAAATTTTAACATTTAATCTTTTGACTCTAAATGACTGTTGGATGTGCATTATGACTTTTTCAACTAAAATAAGTGTGTTTAAAGTCATTTCTGTGCCTGAAACGGGTCAAAATTGAATCTTTGAGTAAGCAAAACTCTGTAAAAATGGCAATTTTGGTCACTGTGAGGGTTTAAAAAGTGGTTATTCAACATGAGGCACGATCCAATTGACATTTTGAATCATTTTTGGTACAGTCCAAAAAATCAATTTTCGGATGAAAAACAATGACTCCGGACATGTCGAACGTTCCCAAAATGGTCTATAATGATGAAATTTTAACATTTATTCTTTTGACTCTAAATGACTGTTGGATGTGCATTATGACTTTTTCAACTAAAATAAGTGTGTTTAAAGTCATTTCTGTGCCTGAAACGGGTCAAAATTGAAGCTTTTGAGTAAGCAAAACTCTGTAAAAATGGCAATTTTTGTCACTGTGAGGGTTTAAAAAGTGGTTATTTAACATGAGGCACGATCCAATTGACATTTTTAATCATTTTTGGTACAGTCCAAAAAATCAATTTTTGGATGAAAAACGATGACTCCGGACATGTCGAACGTTCCCAAAATGGTCTATAATGATGAAATTTTAACATTTAATCTTTTGACTCTAAATGACTGTTGGATGTGAATTATGACTTTTTCAACTAACATAAGTGTGTTTAAAATCATTTCTGTGCCTGAAACGGGTCAAAATTGAAGCTTTTGAGTAAGCAAAACTCTGTAAAAATGGCACTTTTGGTCACTGTGAGGGTTTAAAAAGTGGTTATTCAACATGAGGCACGATCCAATTGACATTTTGAATCATTTTTGGTACAGTCCAAAAAATCAATTTTCGGATGAAAAACGATGACTCCGGACATGTCGAACGTTCCCAAAATGGTCTATAATGATGAAATTTTAACATTTAATCTTTTGACTCTAAATGACTGTTGGATGTGAATTATGACTTTTTCAACTAAAATAAGTGTGTTTAAAGTCATTTCTGTGACTGAAACGGGTCAAAATTGAAGCTTTTGAGTAAGCAAAACTCTGTAAAAATGGCCATTTTGGTCACTGTGAGGGTTTAAAAAGTGGGTATTCAACATGAGGCACGATCCATAGACATTTTGAATCATTTTGGGTACAGTCCAAAAAATCAATTTTCGGATGAAAAACGATGACTCCGGACATGTCGAACGTTCCCAAAATGGTCTATAATGATGAAATTTTAACATTTAATCTTTTGACTCTAAATGACTGTTGGATGTGCATTATGACTTTTTCAACTATAATAAGTGTGTTTAAAGTCATTTCTGTGCCTGAAACGGGTCAAAATTGTAGCTTTTGAGTATGCAAAACTCTGTAAAAATGGCAATTTTGGTCACTGAGAGGGTTTAAAAAGTGGTTATTCAACATAAGGCATCATCTAATTGACATTTTGAATCATTTTTGGTACAGTCCAAAAAATCAATTTTCGGATGAAAAACGATGACTCCGGACATGTCGAACGTTCCCAAAATGGTCTATAATGATGAAATTTTAACATTGAATCTTTTGACCCTAAATAACTGTTGGATGTGAATTATGACTTTTTCAACTAAAATAAGTGTGTTTAAAGTCATTTCTGTGCCTGAAACGGGTCAAAATTGAAGCTTTTGAGTAAGGAAAACTCTGTAAAAATGGCAATTTTGGTCACTGTGAGGGTTTTAAAAAGTGGTTATTCAACATGAGGCACGATCCAATTGACATTTTGAATCATTTTTGGTACAGTCCAAAAAATCAATTTTCGGATGAAAAACAATGACTCCGGACATGTCGAACGTTCCCAAAATGGTCTATAATGATGAAATTTTAACATTTAATCTTTTGACTCTAAATGACTGTTGGATGTGCATTATGACTTTTTCAACTAAAATAAGTGTGTTTAAAGTCATTTCTGTGCCTGAAACGGGTCAAAATTGAATCTTTTGAGTAAGCAAAACTCTGTAAAAATGGCAATTTTGGTCACTGTGAGGGTTTAAAAAGTGGTTATTCAACATGAGGCACGATCCAATTGACATTTTGAATCATTTTTGGTACAGTCCAAAAAATCAATTTTCGGATGAAAAACGATGACTCCGGACATGCCGGACGTTCCCAAAATGGTCTATAATGATGAAATTTTAACATTTAATCTTTTGACTCTAAATAACTGTTGGATGTGAATTATGACTTTTTCAACTAAAATAAGTGTGTTTAAAGTCATTTCTGTGCCTGAAACGGGTCAAAATTGAAGCTTTTGAGTAAGCAAAACTCTGTGAATTGTCAATTTTGGTCACTGTGAGGGTTTAAAAAGTGGTTATTCAACATGAGGCACGATCCAATTGACATTTTGAATCATTTTTGGTACAGTCCAAAAAATCCATTTTCGGATGAAAAACAATGACTCCGGACATGTCGAACGTTCCCAAAATGGTCTATAATGATGAAATTTTAACATTTAATCTTTTGAATCTAAATGACTGTTGGATGTACATTATGACTTTTTCAACTAAAATAAGTGTGTTTAAAGTCATTTCTGTGCCTGAAACGGGTCAAAATTGAAGCTTTTGAGTAAGCAAAACTCTGTAAAAATGGCACTTTTGGTCACTGTGAGGGTTTAAAAAGTGGTTATTCAACATGAGGCACGATCAAATTGACATTTTGAATCATTTTTGGTACAGTCCAAAAAATCAATTTTCGGATGAAAAACGATGACTCCGGACATGTCGAGCGTTCCCAAAATGGTCTATAATGATGAAATTTTAACATTTAATCTTTTGACTCTAAATGACTGTTGGATGGGCATTATGACTTTTTCAACTAAAATAAGTGTGTTTAAAGTAATTTCTGTGCCTGAAACGGGTCAAAATTGAAGCTTTTGAGTAAGCAAAACTCTGTAAAAAAAATGGCAATTTTGGTCACTGTGAGGGTTTAAAAAGTGGTTAATTAACATGAGGCACGATCCAATTGACATTTTGAATCATTTTTGGTACTGTCCAAAAAATCAATTTTCGGATGAAAAACGATGACTCCGGACATGTCGAACGTTCCCAAAATGGTCTATAATGATGACATTTTAACATTTAATCTTTTGACTCTAAATGACTGTTGGATGTGAATTATGACTTTTTCAACTAAAATAAGTGTGTTTAAAGTCATTTCTGTGACTGAAACGGGTCAAAATTGAAGCTTTTGAGTAAGCAAAACTCTATAAAAATGGCCATTTTGGTCACTGTGAGGGTTTAAAAAGTGGGTATTCAACATGAGGCACGATCCAATAGACATTTTGAATCATTTTGGGTACAGTCCAAAAAATCAATTTTCGGATGAAAAAGGATGACTCCGGACATGTCGAACGTTCCCAAAATGGTCTATAATGATGAAATTTTAACATTTAATCTTTTGACTCTAAATGACTGTTGGATGTGCATTAGGACTTTTTCAACTATAATAAGTGTGTTTAAAGTCATTTCTGTGCCTGAAACGGGTCAAAATTGAAGCTTTTGAGTAAGCAAAACTCTGTAAAAATGGCACTTTTGGTCACTGTGAGGGTTTAAAAAGTGGTTATTCAACATGAGGCACGATCCAATTGACATTTTGAATCATTTTTGGTACAGTCCAAAAAATCAATTTTCGGATGAAAAACGATGACTCCGGACATGTCGAACGTTCCCAAAATGGTCTATAATGATGAAATTTTACCATTTAATCTTTTGACTCTAAATGACTGTTGGATGTGCATTAGGACTTTTTCAACTATAATAAGTGTGTTTAAAGTCATTTCTGTGCCTGAAACGGGTCAAAATTGAAGCTTTTGAGTAAGCAAAACTCTGTAAAAATGGCAATTTTGGTCACTGTGAGGGTTTAAAAAGTGGTTATTCAACATGAGGCTCGATCCAAATGACATTTGAAATCATTTTTGGTAGAGTCCAAAAAATCAATTTTCTGATGAAAAACGATGACCCCGGACCAGTCGAACGTTGAAAAAATGGTCAATATTGATGAAATTTTAACATTTAATCTTTTGACTTTAAATGACGGTTGGATGTGAGTTATTACTTTTTCAACTAAAATAAGTGTGTTTAAAGTCATTTCTGTGCCTGAAATTGGTCAAAATTGAAGATTTTGAGTAAGCAAAACTCTTTAAAAATGGCAATTTTGGTCACTGTGAGGGTTTAAAAAGTGGTTATTCAACATGAGGCCCGATCCAAATGACATTTTGAATCATTTTTGGTAGAGTCCAAAAAATCAATTTTCTGATGAAAAACGATGACCCCGGACCAGTCGAACGTTGAAAAAATGGTCAATATTGATGAAATTTTAACATTTAATCTTTTGACTTTAAATGACGGTTGGATGTGAGTTATTACTTTTTCAACTAAAATAAGTGTGTTTAAAGTCATTTCTGTGCCTGAAATTGGTCAAAATTGAAGATTTTGAGTAAGCAAAACTCTGTAAAAATGGCAATTTTGGTCACTGTGAGGGTTTAAAAAGTGGTTATTCAACATGAGGCCCGATCCAAATGTTATTTTGAATCATTTTTGGTAGAGTCCAAAAAATCTATTTTCTGATGAAAAACGATGACCCCGGACCAGTCGAACGTTGAAAAAATTGGTCAATATTGATGACATTTTAACATTTAATCTTTTGACTTTAAATGACGGTTGGATGTGAGTTATTACTTTTTCAACTAAAATAAGTGTGTTTAAAGTCATTTCTGTGCCTGAAATTGGTCAAAATTGAAGCTTTTGAGTAAGCAAAACTCTGTAAAAATGGCAATTTTGGTCACTGTGAGGTTTAAAAAGTGGTTATTCAACATGAGGCCCGATCCAAATGACATTTTGAATCATTTTTGGTAGAGTCCAAAAAATCAATTTTCTGATGAAAAACGATGACCCCGGACCAGTCGAACGTTGAAAAAATGGTCAATATTGATGAAATTTTAACATTTAATCTTTTGACTTTAAATGACGGTTGGATGTGAGTTATTACTTTTTCAACTAAAATAAGTGTGTTTAAAGTCATTTCTGTGCCTGAAATTGGTCAAAATTGAAGATTTTGAGTAAGCAAAACTCTGTAAAAATGGCAATTTTGGTAACTGTGAGGGTTTAAAAAGTGGTTATTCAACATGAGGCCCGATCCATATGACATTTTGAATCATTTTTGGTAGAGTCCAAAAATCAATTTTCTGATGAAAAACAATGACCCCGACCAGTCGAACGTTGAAAAAACGGTCAATATTTATGAAATTTTAACATTTAATCTTTTGACTTTAAATGACGGTTGGATGTGAGTTATTACTTTTTCAACTAAAATAAGTGTGTTTAAAGTCATTTCTGTGCCTGAAATTGGTCAAAATTGAAGATTTTGAGTAAGCAAAACTCTGTAAAAATGGCAATTTTGGTCACTGTGAGGGTTTAAAAAGTGGTTATTAAACATGAGGCCCGATCCAAATGACATTTTGAATCATTTTTGGTAGAGTCCAAAAAATCAATTTTCTGATGAAAAACGATGACCCCGGACCAGTCGAACGTTGAAAAAATGGTCAATATTGATGAAATTTTAACATTTAATCTTTTGACTTTAAATGACGGTTGGATGTGAGTTATTACTTTTTCAACTAAAATAAGTGTGTTTAAAGTCATTTCTGTGCCTGAAATTGGTCAAAATTGAAGATTTTGAGTAAGCAAAACTCTGTAAAAATGGCAATTTTGGTCACTGTGAGGGTTTAAAAAGTGGTTATTCAACATGAGGCCCGATCCAAATGACATTTTTAATCATTTTTGGTAGAGTCCAAAAAATCTATTTTCTGATGAAAAACGATGACCCCGGACCAGTTGAACGTTGAAAAAATGGTCAATATTGATGAAATTTTAATATTTAATCTTTTGACTTTAAATGACGGTTGGATGTGAGGTATTACTTTTTCAACTAAAATAAGTGTGTTTAAAGTCATTTCTGTGCCTGAAATTGGTCAAAATTGAAGATTTTGAGTAAGCAAAACTCTGTAAAAATGGCAATTTTGGTCACTGTGAGGGTTTAAAAAGTGGTTATTCAACATGAGGCCCGATCCAAATGACATTTTGAATCATTTTTGGTAGAGTCCAAAAAATCTATTTTCTGATGAAAAACGATGACCCCGGACCAGTCGAACGTTGAAAAAATTGGTCAATATTGATGAAATTTTAACATTTAATCTTTTGACTTTAAATGACGGTTGGATGTGAGTTATTACTTTTTCAACTAAAATAAGTGTGTTTAAAGTCATTTCTGTGCTTGAAATTGGTCAAATTTGAAGCTTTTGAGTAAGCAAAACTCTGTAAAAATGGCAATTTTGGTCACTGTGAGGGTTTAAAAAGTGGTTATTCAACATGAGGCCCGATCCAAATGACATTTTGAATCATTTTTGGTAGAGTCCAAAAAATCAATTTTCTGATGAAAAACGATGACCCCGGACCAGTCGAACGTTGAAAAAATGGTCAATATTGATGAAATTTTAACATTTAATCTTTTGACTTTAAATGACGGTTGGATGTGAGTTATTACTTTTTCAACTAAAATAAGTGTGTTTAAAGTCATTTCTGTGCCTGAAATTGGTCAAAATTGAAGATTTTGAGTAAGCAAAACTCTGTAAAAATGGCAATTTTGGTCACTGTGAGGTTTAAAAAGTGGTTATTCAACATGAGGCCCGATCCAAATGACATTTTGAATCATTTTTGGTAGAGTCCAAAAAATCAATTTTCTGATGAAAAACGATGACCCCGGACCAGTCGAACGTTGAAAAAATGGTCAATATTGATGAAATTTTAACATTTAATCTTTTGACTTTAAATGACGGTTGGATGTGAGTTATTACTTTTTCAACTAAAATAAGTGTGTTTAAAGTCATTTCTGTGCCTGAAATTGGTCAAAATTGAAGATTTTGACTAAGCAAAACTCTGTAAAAATGGCAATTTTGGTCACTGTGAGGGTTTAAAAAGTGGTTATTCAACATGAGGCCCGATCCATATGACATTTTGAATCATTTTTGGTAGAGTCCAAAAAATCAATTTTCTGATGAAAAACTATGACCCCGGACCAGTCGAACGTTGAAAAAATTGGTCAATATTGATGAAATTTTAACATTTAATCTTTTGACTTTAAATGACGGTTGGATGTGAGTTATTACTTTTTCAACTAAAATAAGTGTGTTTAAAGTCATTTCTGTGCTTGAAATTGGTCAAATTTGAAGCTTTTGAGTAAGCAAAACTCTGTAAAAATGGCAATTTTGGTCACTGTGAGGGTTTAAAAAGTGGTTATTCAACATGAGGCCCGATCCAAATGACATTTGGAATCATTTTTGGTAGAGTCCAAAAAATCAATTTTCTGATGAAAAACGATGACCCCGGACCAGTCGAACGTTGAAAAAATGGTCAATATTGATGAAATTTTAACATTTAATCTTTTGACTTTAAATGACGGTTGGATGTGAGTTATTACTTTTTCAACTAAAATAAGTGTGTTTAAAGTCATTTCTGTGCCTGAAATTGGTCAAAATTGAAGATTTTGAGTAAGCAAAACTCTGTAAAAATGGCAATTTTGGTCACTGTGAGGTTTAAAAAGTGGTTATTCAACATGAGGCCCAATCCAAATGACATTTTGAATCATTTTTGGTAGAGTCCAAAAAATCAATTTTCTGATGAAAAACGATGACCCCGGACCAGTTGAACGTTGAAAAAATGGTCAATATTGATGAAATTTTAATATTTATTCTTTTGACTTTAAATGATGGTTGGATGTGAGGTATTACTTTTTCAACTAAAATAAGTGTGTTTAAAGTCATTTCTGTGCCTGAAATTGGTCAAAATTGAAGATTTTGAGTAAGCAAAACTCTGTAAAAATGGCAATTTTGGTCACTGTGAGGGTTTAAAAAGTGGTTATTCAACATGAGGCCCGATCCAAATGACATTTTGAATCATTGTTGGTAGAGTCCAAAAAATCAATTTTCTGATGAAAAGCGATGACCCCGGACCAGTCGAACGTTGAAAAAATGGTCAATATTGATGAAATTTTAACATTTAATCTTTTGACTTTAAATGACATTTGGATGTGAGTTATTACTTTTTCAACTAAAATAAGTGTGTTTAAAGTCATTTCTGTGCCTGAAATTGGTCAAAATTGAAGATTTTGAGTAAGCAAAACTCTGTAAAAATGGCAATTTTGGTCACTGTGAGGGTTTAAAAAGTGGTTATTCAACATGAGGCCCGATCCAAATGACATTTTGAATCATTTTTGGTAGAGTCCAAAAAATCAATTTTCTGATGAAAAACGATGACCCCGGACCAGTCGAACGTTGAAAAAATTGGTCAATATTGATGAAATTTTAACATTTAATCTTTTGACTTTAAATGACGGTTGGATGTGAGTTATTACTTTTTCAACTAAAATAAGTGTGTTTAAAGTCATTTCTGTGCCTGAAATTGGTCAAAATTGAAGATTTTGAGTAAGCAAAACTCTGTAAAAATGGCAATTTTGGTCACTGTGAGGGTTTAAAAAGTGGTTATTCAACATGAGGCCCGATCCAAATGACATTTTGAATTGTTTTTGGTAGAGTCCAAAAAATCAATTTTCTGATGAAAAACGATGACCCCGGACCAGTCGAACGTTGAAAAAATGGTCAATAATGATGACATTTTAACATTTAATCTTTTGACTTTAAATGACGGTTGGATGTGAGTTATTACTTTTTCAACTAAAATAAGTGTGTTTAAAGTCATTTTTGTGCCTGAAATTGGTCAAAATTTGAAGATTTTGAGTAAGCAAAACTCTGTAAAAATGGCAATTTTGGTCACTGTGAGGGTTTAAAAAGTGGTTATTCAACATGAGGCCCGATCCAAATGACATTTTGAATCATTTTTGGTAGAGTCCAAAAAATCTATTTTCTGATGAAAAACGATGACCCCGGACCAGTTGAACGTTGAAAAAATGGTCAATATTGATGAAATTTTAATATTTAATCTTTTGACTTTAAATGATGGTTGGATGTGAGGTATTACTTTTTCAACTAAAATAAGTGTGTTTAAAGTCATTTCTGTGCCTGAAATTGGTCAAAATTGAAGATTTTGAGTAAGCAAAACTCTGTAAAAATGGCAATTTTGGTCACTGTGAGGGTTTAAAAAGTGGTTATTCAACATGAGGCCCGATCCAAATGACATTTTGAATCATTTTTGGTAGAGTCCAAAAAATCAATTTTCTGATGAAAAACGATGACCCCGGACCAGTCGAACGTTGAAAAAATTGGTCAATATTGATGAAATTTTAACATTTAAACTTTTGACTTTAAATGACGGTTGGATGTGAGTTATTACTTTTTCAACTAAAATAAGTGTGTTTAAACTCATTTCTGTGCCTGAAATTGGTCAAAATTGAAGATTTTGAGTAAGCAAAACTCTGTAAAAATGGCAATTTTGGTCACTGTGAGGTTTAAAAAGTGGTTATTCAACATGAGGCCCGATCCAAATGACATTTTGAATCATTTTTGGTAGAGTCCAAAAAGTCAATTTTCTGATGAAAAACGATGACCCCGGACCAGTCGAACGTTGAAAAAATGGTCAATATTGATGACATTTTAACATTTAATCTTTTGACTTTAAATGACGGTTGGATGTGAGTTATTACTTTTTCAACTAAAATAAGTGTGTTTAAAGTCATTTTTGTGCCTGAAATTGGTCAAATTTGAAGCTTTTGAGTAAGCAAAACTCTGTAAAAATGGCAATTTTGGTCACTGTGAGGGTTTAAAAAGTGGTTATTCAACATGAGGCCCGATCCAAATGACATTTTGAATCAATTTTGGTAGAGTCCAAAAAATCCATTTTCTGATGAAAAACGATGACCCCGGACCAGTCGAACGTTGAAAAAACGGTCAATATTTATGAAATTTTAACATTTAATCTTTTGACTTTAAATGACGGTTGGATGTGAGTTATTACTTTTTCAACTAAAATAAGTGTGTTTAAAGTCATTTCTGTGCCTGAAATTGGTCAAAATTGAAGATTTTGAGTAAGCAAAACTCTGTAAAAATGGCAATTTTGGTAACTGTGAGGGTTTAAAAAGTGGTTATTCAACATGAGGCCCGATCCATATGACATTTTGAATAATTTTTGGTAGAGTCCAAAAAATCAATTTTCTGATGAAAAACTATGACCCCGGACCAGTCGAACGTTGAAAAAATGGTCAATATTGATGACATTTTAACATTTAATCTTTTGACTTTAAATGACGGTTGGATGTGAGTTATTACTTTTTCAACTAAAATAAGTGTGTTTAATGTCATTTCTGTGCCTGAAATTGGTCAAAATTGAAGATTTTGAGTAAGCAAAACTCTGTAAAAATGGCAATTTTGGTCACTGTGAGGGTTTAAAAAGTGGTTATTCAACATGAGGCCCGATCCAAATGACATTTTGAATCATTTTTTGTAGAGTCCAAAAAATCAATTTTCTGATGAAAAACGATGACCCCGGACCAGTCGAACGTTGAAAAAACGGTCAATATTTATGAAATTTTAACATTTAATCTTTTGACTTTAAATGACGGTTGGATGTGAGTTATTACTTTTTCAACTAAAATAAGTGTGTTTAAAGTCATTTTTGTGCCTGAAATTGGTCAAAATTTGAAGATTTTGAGTAAGCAAAACTCTGTAAAAATGGCAATTTTGGTCACTGTGAGGGTTTAAAAAGTGGTTATTCAACATGAGGCCCGATCCAAATGACATTTTGAATCATTTTTGGTAGAGTCCAAAAAATCAATTTTCTGATGAAAAACGATGATCCCGGACCAGTCGAACGTTGAAAAAATGGTCAATATTGATGAAATTTTAACATTTAATCTTTTGACTTTAAATGACGGTTGGATGTGAGTTATTACTTTTTCAACTAAAATAAGTGTGTTTAAAGTCAATTCTGTGCCTGAAATTGGTCAAAATTGAAGATTTTGAGTAAGCAAAACTCTGTAAAAATGGCAATTTTGGTAACTGTGAGGGTTTAAAAAGTGGTTATTCAACATGAGGCCCGATCCATATGACATTTTGAATCATTTTTGGTAGAGTCCAAAAATCAATTTTCTGATGAAAAACAATGACCCCGACCAGTCGAACGTTGAAAAAACGGTCAATATTTATGAAATTTTAACATTTAATCTTTTGACTTTAAATGACGGTTGGATGTGAGTTATTACTTTTTCAACTAAAATAAGTGTGTTTAAAGTCATTTCTGTGCCTGAAATTGGTCAAAATTGAAGATTTTGAGTAAGCAAAACTCTGTAAAAATGGCAATTTTGGTCACTGTGAGGGTTTAAAAAGTGGTTATTAAACATGAGGCCCGATCCAAATGACATTTTGAATCATTTTTGGTAGAGTCCAAAAAATCAATTTTCTGATGAAAAACGATGACCCCGGACCAGTCGAACGTTGAAAAAATGGTCAATATTGATGAAATTTTAACATTTAATCTTTTGACTTTAAATGACGGTTGGATGTGAGTTATTACTTTTTCAACTAAAATAAGTGTGTTTAAAGTCATTTCTGTGCCTGAAATTGGTCAAAATTGAAGATTTTGAGTAAGCAAAACTCTGTAAAAATGGCAATTTTGGTCACTGTGAGGGTTTAAAAAGTGGTTATTCAACATGAGGCCCGATCCAAATGACATTTTTAATCATTTTTGGTAGAGTCCAAAAAATCTATTTTCTGATGAAAAACGATGACCCCGGACCAGTTGAACGTTGAAAAAATGGTCAATATTGATGAAATTTTAATATTTAATCTTTTGACTTTAAATGACGGTTGGATGTGAGGTATTACTTTTTCAACTAAAATAAGTGTGTTTAAAGTCATTTCTGTGCCTGAAATTGGTCAAAATTGAAGATTTTGAGTAAGCAAAACTCTGTAAAAATGGCAATTTTGGTCACTGTGAGGGTTTAAAAAGTGGTTATTCAACATGAGGCCCGATCCAAATGACATTTTGAATAATTTTTGGTAGAGTCCAAAAAATCTATTTTCTGATGAAAAACGATGACCCCGGACCAGTCGAACGTTGAAAAAATTGGTCAATATTGATGAAATTTTAACATTTAATCTTTTGACTTTAAATGACGGTTGGATGTGAGTTATTACTTTTTCAACTAAAATAAGTGTGTTTAAAGTCATTTCTGTGCTTGAAATTGGTCAAATTTGAAGCTTTTGAGTAAGCAAAACTCTGTAAAAATGGCAATTTTGGTCACTGTGAGGGTTTAAAAAGTGGTTATTCAACATGAGGCCCGATCCAAATGACATTTTGAATCATTTTTGGTAGAGTCCAAAAAATCAATTTTCTGATGAAAAACGATGACCCCGGACCAGTCGAACGTTGAAAAAATGGTCAATATTGATGAAATTTTAACATTTAATCTTTTGACTTTAAATGACGGTTGTATGTGAGTTATTACTTTTTCAAGTAAAATAAGTGTGTTTAAAGTCATTTCTGTGCCTGAAATTGGTCAAAATTGAAGATTTTGAGTAAGCAAAACTCTGTAAAAATGGCAATTTTGGTCACTGTGAGGTTTAAAAAGTGGTTATTCAACATGAGGCCCGATCCAAATGACATTTTGAATCATTTTTGGTAGAGTCCAAAAAATCAATTTTCTGATGAAAAACGATGACCCCGGACCAGTCGAACGTTGAAAAAATGGTCAATATTGATGAAATTTTAACATTTAATCTTTTGACTTTAAATGACGGTTGGATGTGAGTTATTACTTTTTCAACTAAAATAAGTGTGTTTAAAGTCATTTCTGTGCCTGAAATTGGTCAAAATTGAAGATTTTGACTAAGCAAAACTCTGTAAAAATGGCAATTTTGGTCACTGTGAGGGTTTAAAATGTGGTTATTCAACATGAGGCCCGATCCATATGACATTTTGAATCATTTTTGGTAGAGTCCAAAAAATCAATTTTCTGATGAAAAACTATGACCCCGGACCAGTCGAACGTTGAAAAAATTGGTCAATATTGATGAAATTTTAACATTTAATCTTTTGACTTTAAATGACGGTTGGATGTGAGTTATTACTTTTTCAACTAAAATAAGTGTGTTTAAAGTCATTTCTGTGCTTGAAATTGGTCAAATTTGAAGCTTTTGAGTAAGCAAAACTCTGTAAAAATGGCAATTTTGGTCACTGTGAGGGTTTAAAAAGTGGTTATTCAACATGAGGCCCGATCCAAATGACATTTTGAATCATTTTTGGTAGAGTCCAAAAAATCAATTTTCTGATGAAAAACGATGACCCCGGACCAGTCGAACGTTGAAAAAATGGTCAATATTGATGAAATTTTAACATTTAATCTTTTGACTTTAAATGACGGTTGGATGTGAGTTATTACTTTTTCAACTAAAATAAGTGTGTTTAAAGTCATTTCTGTGCCTGAAATTGGTCAAAATTGAAGATTTTGAGTAAGCAAAACTCTGTAAAAATGGCAATTTTGGTCACTGTGAGGTTTAAAAAGTGGTTATTCAACATGAGGCCCAATCCAAATGACATTTTGAATCATTTTTGGTAGAGTCCAAAAAATCAATTTTCTGATGAAAAACGATGACCCCGGACCAGTTGAACGTTGAAAAAATGGTCAATATTGATGAAATTTTAATATTTAATCTTTTGACTTTAAATGATGGTTGGATGTGAGGTATTACTTTTTCAACTAAAATAAGTGTGTTTAAAGTCATTTCTGTGCCTGAAATTGGTCAAAATTGAAGATTTTGAGTAAGCAAAACTCTGTAAAAATGGCAATTTTGGTCACTGTGAGGGTTTAAAAAGTGGTTATTCAACATGAGGCCCGATCCAAATGACATTTTGAATCATTTTTGGTAGAGTCCAAAAAATCAATTTTCTGATGAAAAACGATGACCCCGGACCAGTCGAACGTTGAAAAAATTGGTCAATATTGATGAAATTTTAACATTTAATCTTTTGACTTTAAATGACGGTTGGATGTGAGTTATTACTTTTTCAACTAAAATAAGTGTGTTTAAAGTCATTTCTGTGCTTGAAATTGGTCAAATTTGAAGCTTTTGAGTAAGCAAAACTCTGTAAAAATGGCAATTTTGGTCACTGTGAGGGTTTAAAAAGTGGTTATTCAACATGAGGCCCGATCCAAATGACATTTTGAATCATTTTTGGTAGAGTCCAAAAAATCAATTTTCTGATGAAAAACGATGACCCCGGACCAGTCGAACGTTGAAAAAATGGTCAATATTGATGAAATTTTAACATTTAATCTTTTGACTTTAAATGACGGTTGGATGTGAGTTATTACTTTTTCAACTAAAATAAGTGTGTTTAAAGTCATTTCTGTGCCTGAAATTGGTCAAAATTGAAGATTTTGAGTAAGCAAAACTCTGTAAAAATGGCAATTTTGGTCACTGTGAGGTTTAAAAAGTGGTTATTCAACATGAGGCCCAATCCAAATGACATTTTGAATCATTTTTGGTAGAGTCCAAAAAATCAATTTTCTGATGAAAAACGATGACCCCGGACCAGTTGAACGTTGAAAAAATGGTCAATATTGATGAAATTTTAATATTTAATCTTTTGACTTTAAATGATGGTTGGATGTGAGGTATTACTTTTTCAACTAAAATAAGTGTGTTTAAAGTCATTTCTGTGCCTGAAATTGGTCAAAATTGAAGATTTTGAGTAAGCAAAACTCTGTAAAAATGGCAATTTTGGTCACTGTGAGGGTTTAAAAAGTGGTTATTCAACATGAGGCCCGATCCAAATGACATTTTGAATCATTTTTGGTAGAGTCCAAAAAATCAATTTTCTGATGAAAAGCGATGACCCCGGACCAGTCGAACGTTGAAAAAATGGTCAATATTGATGAAATTTTAACATTTAATCTTTTGACTTTAAATGACATTTGGATGTGAGTTATTACTTTTTCAACTAAAATAAGTGTGTTTAAAGTCATTTCTGTGCCTGAAATTGGTCAAAATTGAAGATTTTGAGTAAGCAAAACTCTGTAAAAATGGCAATTTTGGTCACTGTGAGGGTTTAAAAAGTGGTTATTCAACATGAGGCCCGATCCAAATGACATTTTGAATCATTTTTGGTAGAGTCCAAAAAATCAATTTTCTGATGAAAAACGATGACCCCGGACCAGTCGAACGTTGAAAAAATTGGTCAATATTGATGAAATTTTAACATTTAATCTTTTGACTTTAAATGACGGTTGGATGTGAGTTATTACTTTTTCAACTAAAATAAGTGTGTTTAAAGTCATTTTTGTGCCTGAAATTGGTCAAATTTGAAGCTTTTGAGTAAGCAAAACTCTGTAAAAATGGCAATTTTGGTCACTGTGAGGGTTTAAAAAGTGGTTATTCAACATGAGGCCCGATCCAAATGACATTTTGAATCATTTTTAGTAGAGTCCAAAAAATCCATTTTCTGATGAAAAACGATGACCCCGGACCAGTCGAACGTTGAAAAAACGGTCAATATTGATGAAATTTTAACATTTAATCTTTTGACTTTAAATGACGGTTGGATGTGAGTTATTACTTTTTCAACTAAAATAAGTGTGTTTAAAGTCATTTCTGTGCCTGAAATTGGTCAAAATTGAAGATTTTGAGTAAGCAAAACTCTGTAAAAATGGCAATTTTGGTCACTGTGAGGGTTTAAAAAGTGGTTATTCAACATGAGGCCCGATCCATATGACATTTTGAATAGTTTTTGGTAGAGTCCAAAAAATCAATTTTCTGATGAAAAATTATGACCCCGGACCAGTCGAACGTTGAAAAAATGGTCAATATTGATGACATTTTAACATTTAATCTTTTGACTTTAAATGACGGTTGGATGTGAGTTATTACTTTTTCAACTAAAATAAGTGTGTTTAAAGTCATTTTTGTGCCTGAAATTGGTCAAAATTTGAAGATTTTGAGTAAGCAAAACTCTGTAAAAATGGCAATTTTGGTCACTGTGAGGGTTTAAAAAGTGGTTATTCAACATGAGGCCCGATCCAAATGACATTTTGAATCATTTTTGGTAGAGTCCAAAAAATCAATTTTCTGATGAAAAACGATGACCCCGGACCAGTCGAACGTTGAAAAAACGGTCAATATTTATGAAATTTTAACATTTAATCTTTTGACTTTAAATGACGGTTGGATGTGAGTTATTACTTTTTCAACTAAAATAAGTGTGTTTAAAGTCATTTTTGTGCCTGAAATTGGTCAAAATTTGAAGATTTTGAGTAAGCAAAACTCTGTAAAAATGGCAATTTTGGTCACTGTGAGGGTTTAAAAAGTGGTTATTCAACATGAGGCCCGATCCAAATGACATTTTGAATCATTTTTGGTAGAGTCCAAAAAATCAATTTTCTGATGAAAAACGATGATCCCGGACCAGTCGAACGTTGAAAAAATGGTCAATATTGATGAAATTTTAACATTTAATCTTTTGACTTTAAATGACGGTTGGATGTGAGTTATTACTTTTTCAACTAAAATAAGTGTGTTTAAAGTCATTTCTGTGCCTGAAACGGGTCAAAATTGAATCTTTTGAGTAAGCAAAACTCTGTAAAAATGGCAATTTTGGTCACTGTGAGGGTTTAAAAAGTGGTTATTCAACATGAGGCACGATCCAATTGACATTTTGAATCATTTTTGGTACAGTCCAAAAAATCAATTTTCGGATGAAAAACAATGACTCCGGACATGTCGAACGTTCCCAAAATGGTCTATAATGATGAAATTTTAACATTTATTCTTTTGACTCTAAATGACTGTTGGATGTGCATTATGACTTTTTCAACTAAAATAAGTGTGTTTAAAGTCATTTCTGTGCCTGAAACGGGTCAAAATTGAAACTTTTGAGTAAGCAAAACTCTGTAAAAATGGCAATTTTTGTCACTGTGAGGGTTTAAAAAGTGGTTATTTAACATGAGGCACGATCCAATTGACATTTTTAATCATTTTTGGTACAGTCCAAAAAATCAATTTTTGGATGAAAAACGATGACTCCGGACATGTCGAACGTTCCCAAAATGGTCTATAATGATGACATTTTAACATTTAATCTTTTGACTCTAAATGACTGTTGGATGTGAATTATGACTTTTTCAACTAACATAAGTGTGTTTAAAATCATTTCTGTGCCTGAAACGGGTCAAAATTGAAGCTTTTGAGTAAGCAAAACTCTGTAAAAATGGCACTTTTGGTCACTGTGAGGGTTTAAAAAGTGGTTATTCAACATGAGGCACGATCCAATTGACATTTTGAATCATTTTTGGTACAGTCCAAAAAATCAATTTTCGGATGAAAAACAATGACTTCGGACATGTCGAACGTTCCCAAAATGGTCTATAATGATGAAATTTTAACATTTAATCTTTTGACTCTAAATGACTGTTGGATGTGAATTATGACTTTTTCAACTAAAATAAGTGTGTTTAAAGTCATTTCTGTGACTGAAACGGGTCAAAATTGAAGCTTTTGAGTAAGCAAAACTCTGTACAAATGGCCATTTTGGTCACTGTGAGGGTTTAAAAAGTGGGTATTCAACATGAGGCACGATCCATAGACATTTTGAATCATTTTGGGTACAGTCCAAAAAATCAATTTTCGGATGAAAAACGATGACTCCGGACATGTCGAACGTTCCCAAAATGGTCTATAATGATGAAATTTTAACATTTAATCTTTTGACTCTAAATGACTGTTGGATGTGCATTATGACTTTTTCAACTATAATAAGTGTGTTTAAAGTCATTTCTGTGCCTGAAACGGGTCAAAATTGTAGCTTTTGAGTATGCAAAACTCTGTAAAAATGGCAATTTTGGTCACTGAGAGGGTTTAAAAAGTGGTTATTCAACATAAGGCATCATCTAATTGACATTTTGAATCATTTTTGGTACAGTCCTAAAAATCAATTTTCGGATGAAAAACGATGACTCCGGACATGTCGAACGTTCCCAAAATGGTCTATAATGATGAAATTTTAACATTTAATCTTTTGACCCTAAATAACTGTTGGATGTGAATTATGACTTTTTCAACTAAAATAAGTGTGTTTAAAGTCATTTCTGTGCCTGAAACGGGTCAAAATTGAAGCTTTTGAGTAAGCAAAACTCTGTAAAAATGGCAATTTTGGTCACTGTGAGGGTTTAAAAAGTGGTTAATTAACATGAGGCACGATCCAATTGACATTTTGAATCATTTTTGGTACTGTCCAAAAAATCAATTTTCGGATGAAAAACGATGACTCCGGACATGTCGAACGTTCCCAAAATGGTCTATAATGATGAAATTTTAACATTTAATCTTTTGACTCTAAATGACTGTTGGATGTACATTATGACTTTTTCAACTAAAATAAGTGTGTTTAAAGTCATTTCTGTGCCTTAAAAGGGTCAAAATTGAAGCTTTTGAGTAAGCAAAACTCTGTAAAAATGGCAATTTTGGTCACTGTGAGGGTTTAAAAAGTGGTTAATTAACATGAGGCACGATCCAATTGACATTTTGAATCATTTTTGGTACAGTCCAAAAAATCAATTTTCGGATGAAAAACGATGACTCCGGACATGTCGAACGTTCCCAAAATGGTCTATAATGATGAAATTTTAACATTTAATCTTTTGACTCTAAATGACTGTTGGATGTGAATTATGACTTTTTCAACTAAAATAAGTGTGTTTAAAGTCATTTCTGTGACTGAAACGGGTCAAAATTGAAGCTTTTGAGTAAGCAAAACTCTGTAAAAATGGCCATTTTGGTCACTGTGAGGGTTTAAAAAGTGGTTATTCAACATGAGGCACGATCCAATTGACATTTTGAATCATTTTGGGTACAGTCCAAAAAATCAATTTTCGGATGAAAAACAATGACTCCGGACATGTCGAACGTTCCCAAAATGGTCTATAATGATGAAATTTTAACATTTAATCTTTTGACTCTAAATGACTGTTGGATGTGCATTATGACTTTTTCAACTAAAATAAGTGTGTTTAAAGTCATTTCTGTGCCTGAAACGGGTCAAAATTGAATCTTTGAGTAAGCAAAACTCTGTAAAAATGGCAATTTTGGTCACTGTGAGGGTTTAAAAAGTGGTTATTCAACATGAGGCACGATCCAATTGACATTTTGAATCATTTTTGGTACAGTCCAAAAAATCAATTTTCGGATGAAAAACAATGACTCCGGACATGTCGAACGTTCCCAAAATGGTCTATAATGATGAAATTTTAACATTTATTCTTTTGACTCTAAATGACTGTTGGATGTGCATTATGACTTTTTCAACTAAAATAAGTGTGTTTAAAGTCATTTCTGTGCCTGAAACGGGTCAAAATTGAAGCTTTTGAGTAAGCAAAACTCTGTAAAAATGGCAATTTTTGTCACTGTGAGGGTTTAAAAAGTGGTTATTTAACATGAGGCACGATCCAATTGACATTTTTAATCATTTTTGGTACAGTCCAAAAAATCAATTTTTGGATGAAAAACGATGACTCCGGACATGTCGAACGTTCCCAAAATGGTCTATAATGATGAAATTTTAACATTTAATCTTTTGACTCTAAATGACTGTTGGATGTGAATTATGACTTTTTCAACTAACATAAGTGTGTTTAAAATCATTTCTGTGCCTGAAACGGGTCAAAATTGAAGCTTTTGAGTAAGCAAAACTCTGTAAAAATGGCACTTTTGGTCACTGTGAGGGTTTAAAAAGTGGTTATTCAACATGAGGCACGATCCAATTGACATTTTGAATCATTTTTGGTACAGTCCAAAAAATCAATTTTCGGATGAAAAACGATGACTCCGGACATGTCGAACGTTCCCAAAATGGTCTATAATGATGAAATTTTAACATTTAATCTTTTGACTCTAAATGACTGTTGGATGTGAATTATGACTTTTTCAACTAAAATAAGTGTGTTTAAAGTCATTTCTGTGACTGAAACGGGTCAAAATTGAAGCTTTTGAGTAAGCAAAACTCTGTAAAAATGGCCATTTTGGTCACTGTGAGGGTTTAAAAAGTGGGTATTCAACATGAGGCACGATCCATAGACATTTTGAATCATTTTGGGTACAGTCCAAAAAATCAATTTTCGGATGAAAAACGATGACTCCGGACATGTCGAACGTTCCCAAAATGGTCTATAATGATGAAATTTTAACATTGAATCTTTTGACCCTAAATAACTGTTGGATGTGAATTATGACTTTTTCAACTAAAATAAGTGTGTTTAAAGTCATTTCTGTGCCTGAAACGGGTCAAAATTGAAGCTTTTGAGTAAGGAAAACTCTGTAAAAATGGCAATTTTGGTCACTGTGAGGGTTTTAAAAAGTGGTTATTCAACATGAGGCACGATCCAATTGACATTTTGAATCATTTTTGGTACAGTCCAAAAAATCAATTTTCGGATGAAAAACAATGACTCCGGACATGTCGAACGTTCCCAAAATGGTCTATAATGATGAAATTTTAACATTTAATCTTTTGACTCTAAATGACTGTTGGATGTGCATTATGACTTTTTCAACTAAAATAAGTGTGTTTAAAGTCATTTCTGTGCCTGAAACGGGTCAAAATTGAATCTTTTGAGTAAGCAAAACTCTGTAAAAATGGCAATTTTGGTCACTGTGAGGGTTTAAAAAGTGGTTATTCAACATGAGGCACGATCCAATTGACATTTTGAATCATTTTTGGTACAGTCCAAAAAATCAATTTTCGGATGAAAAACGATGACTCCGGACATGCCGGACGTTCCCAAAATGGTCTATAATGATGAAATTTTAACATTTAATCTTTTGACTCTAAATAACTGTTGGATGTGAATTATGACTTTTTCAACTAAAATAAGTGTGTTTAAAGTCATTTCTGTGCCTGAAACGGGTCAAAATTGAAGCTTTTGAGTAAGCAAAACTCTGTGAATTGTCAATTTTGGTCACTGTGAGGGTTTAAAAAGTGGTTATTCAACATGAGGCACGATCCAATTGACATTTTGAATCATTTTTGGTACAGTCCAAAAAATCCATTTTCGGATGAAAAACAATGACTCCGGACATGTCGAACGTTCCCAAAATGGTCTATAATGATGAAATTTTAACATTTAATCTTTTGAATCTAAATGACTGTTGGATGTACATTATGACTTTTTCAACTAAAATAAGTGTGTTTAAAGTCATTTCTGTGCCTGAAACGGGTCAAAATTGAAGCTTTTGAGTAAGCAAAACTCTGTAAAAATGGCACTTTTGGTCACTGTGAGGGTTTAAAAAGTGGTTATTCAACATGAGGCACGATCAAATTGACATTTTGAATCATTTTTGGTACAGTCCAAAAAATCAATTTTCGGATGAAAAACGATGACTCCGGACATGTCGAGCGTTCCCAAAATGGTCTATAATGATGAAATTTTAACATTTAATCTTTTGACTCTAAATGACTGTTGGATGGGCATTATGACTTTTTCAACTAAAATAAGTGTGTTTAAAGTAATTTCTGTGCCTGAAACGGGTCAAAATTGAAGCTTTTGAGTAAGCAAAACTCTGTAAAAAAAATGGCAATTTTGGTCACTGTGAGGGTTTAAAAAGTGGTTAATTAACATGAGGCACGATCCAATTGACATTTTGAATCATTTTTGGTACTGTCCAAAAAATCAATTTTCGGATGAAAAACGATGACTCCGGACATGTCGAACGTTCCCAAAATGGTCTATAATGATGACATTTTAACATTTAATCTTTTGACTCTAAATGACTGTTGGATGTGAATTATGACTTTTTCAACTAAAATAAGTGTGTTTAAAGTCATTTCTGTGACTGAAACGGGTCAAAATTGAAGCTTTTGAGTAAGCAAAACTCTATAAAAATGGCCATTTTGGTCACTGTGAGGGTTTAAAAAGTGGGTATTCAACATGAGGCACGATCCAATAGACATTTTGAATCATTTTGGGTACAGTCCAAAAAATCAATTTTCGGATGAAAAAGGATGACTCCGGACATGTCGAACGTTCCCAAAATGGTCTATAATGATGAAATTTTAACATTTAATCTTTTGACTCTAAATGACTGTTGGATGTGCATTAGGACTTTTTCAACTATAATAAGTGTGTTTAAAGTCATTTCTGTGCCTGAAACGGGTCAAAATTGAAGCTTTTGAGTAAGCAAAACTCTGTAAAAATGGCACTTTTGGTCACTGTGAGGGTTTAAAAAGTGGTTATTCAACATGAGGCACGATCCAATTGACATTTTGAATCATTTTTGGTACAGTCCAAAAAATCAATTTTCGGATGAAAAACGATGACTCCGGACATGTCGAACGTTCCCAAAATGGTCTATAATGATGAAATTTTACCATTTAATCTTTTGACTCTAAATGACTGTTGGATGTGCATTAGGACTTTTTCAACTATAATAAGTGTGTTTAAAGTCATTTCTGTGCCTGAAACGGGTCAAAATTGAAGCTTTTGAGTAAGCAAAACTCTGTAAAAATGGCAATTTTGGTCACTGTGAGGGTTTAAAAAGTGGTTATTCAACATGAGGCTCGATCCAAATGACATTTGAAATCATTTTTGGTAGAGTCCAAAAAATCAATTTTCTGATGAAAAACGATGACCCCGGACCAGTCGAACGTTGAAAAAATGGTCAATATTGATGAAATTTTAACATTTAATCTTTTGACTTTAAATGACGGTTGGATGTGAGTTATTACTTTTTCAACTAAAATAAGTGTGTTTAAAGTCATTTCTGTGCCTGAAATTGGTCAAAATTGAAGATTTTGAGTAAGCAAAACTCTTTAAAAATGGCAATTTTGGTCACTGTGAGGGTTTAAAAAGTGGTTATTCAACATGAGGCCCGATCCAAATGACATTTTGAATCATTTTTGGTAGAGTCCAAAAAATCAATTTTCTGATGAAAAACGATGACCCCGGACCAGTCGAACGTTGAAAAAATGGTCAATATTGATGAAATTTTAACATTTAATCTTTTGACTTTAAATGACGGTTGGATGTGAGTTATTACTTTTTCAACTAAAATAAGTGTGTTTAAAGTCATTTCTGTGCCTGAAATTGGTCAAAATTGAAGATTTTGAGTAAGCAAAACTCTGTAAAAATGGCAATTTTGGTCACTGTGAGGGTTTAAAAAGTGGTTATTCAACATGAGGCCCGATCCAAATGTTATTTTGAATCATTTTTGGTAGAGTCCAAAAAATCTATTTTCTGATGAAAAACGATGACCCCGGACCAGTCGAACGTTGAAAAAATTGGTCAATATTGATGACATTTTAACATTTAATCTTTTGACTTTAAATGACGGTTGGATGTGAGTTATTACTTTTTCAACTAAAATAAGTGTGTTTAAAGTCATTTCTGTGCCTGAAATTGGTCAAAATTGAAGCTTTTGAGTAAGCAAAACTCTGTAAAAATGGCAATTTTGGTCACTGTGAGGTTTAAAAAGTGGTTATTCAACATGAGGCCCGATCCAAATGACATTTTGAATCATTTTTGGTAGAGTCCAAAAAATCAATTTTCTGATGAAAAACGATGACCCCGGACCAGTCGAACGTTGAAAAAATGGTCAATATTGATGAAATTTTAACATTTAATCTTTTGACTTTAAATGACGGTTGGATGTGAGTTATTACTTTTTCAACTAAAATAAGTGTGTTTAAAGTCATTTCTGTGCCTGAAATTGGTCAAAATTGAAGATTTTGAGTAAGCAAAACTCTGTAAAAATGGCAATTTTGGTAACTGTGAGGGTTTAAAAAGTGGTTATTCAACATGAGGCCCGATCCATATGACATTTTGAATCATTTTTGGTAGAGTCCAAAAATCAATTTTCTGATGAAAAACAATGACCCCGACCAGTCGAACGTTGAAAAAACGGTCAATATTTATGAAATTTTAACATTTAATCTTTTGACTTTAAATGACGGTTGGATGTGAGTTATTACTTTTTCAACTAAAATAAGTGTGTTTAAAGTCATTTCTGTGCCTGAAATTGGTCAAAATTGAAGATTTTGAGTAAGCAAAACTCTGTAAAAATGGCAATTTTGGTCACTGTGAGGGTTTAAAAAGTGGTTATTAAACATGAGGCCCGATCCAAATGACATTTTGAATCATTTTTGGTAGAGTCCAAAAAATCAATTTTCTGATGAAAAACGATGACCCCGGACCAGTCGAACGTTGAAAAAATGGTCAATATTGATGAAATTTTAACATTTAATCTTTTGACTTTAAATGACGGTTGGATGTGAGTTATTACTTTTTCAACTAAAATAAGTGTGTTTAAAGTCATTTCTGTGCCTGAAATTGGTCAAAATTGAAGATTTTGAGTAAGCAAAACTCTGTAAAAATGGCAATTTTGGTCACTGTGAGGGTTTAAAAAGTGGTTATTCAACATGAGGCCCGATCCAAATGACATTTTTAATCATTTTTGGTAGAGTCCAAAAAATCTATTTTCTGATGAAAAACGATGACCCCGGACGAGTTGAACGTTGAAAAAATGGTCAATATTGATGAAATTTTAATATTTAATCTTTTGACTTTAAATGACGGTTGGATGTGAGGTATTACTTTTTCAACTAAAATAAGTGTGTTTAAAGTCATTTCTGTGCCTGAAATTGGTCAAAATTGAAGATTTTGAGTAAGCAAAACTCTGTAAAAATGGCAATTTTGGTCACTGTGAGGGTTTAAAAAGTGGTTATTCAACATGAGGCCCGATCCAAATGACATTTTGAATCATTTTTGGTAGAGTCCAAAAAATCTATTTTCTGATGAAAAACGATGACCCCGGACCAGTCGAACGTTGAAAAAATTGGTCAATATTGATGAAATTTTAACATTTAATCTTTTGACTTTAAATGACGGTTGGATGTGAGTTATTACTTTTTCAACTAAAATAAGTGTGTTTAAAGTCATTTCTGTGCTTGAAATTGGTCAAATTTGAAGCTTTTGAGTAAGCAAAACTCTGTAAAAATGGCAATTTTGGTCACTGTGAGGGTTTAAAAAGTGGTTATTCAACATGAGGCCCGATCCAAATGACATTTTGAATCATTTTTGGTAGAGTCCAAAAAATCAATTTTCTGATGAAAAACGATGACCCCGGACCAGTCGAACGTTGAAAAAATGGTCAATATTGATGAAATTTTAACATTTAATCTTTTGACTTTAAATGACGGTTGGATGTGAGTTATTACTTTTTCAACTAAAATAAGTGTGTTTAAAGTCATTTCTGTGCCTGAAATTGGTCAAAATTGAAGATTTTGAGTAAGCAAAACTCTGTAAAAATGGCAATTTTGGTCACTGTGAGGTTTAAAAAGTGGTTATTCAACATGAGGCCCGATCCAAATGACATTTTGAATCATTTTTGGTAGAGTCCAAAAAATCAATTTTCTGATGAAAAACGATGACCCCGGACCAGTCGAACGTTGAAAAAATGGTCAATATTGATGAAATTTTAACATTTAATCTTTTGACTTTAAATGACGGTTGGATGTGAGTTATTACTTTTTCAACTAAAATAAGTGTGTTTAAAGTCATTTCTGTGCCTGAAATTGGTCAAAATTGAAGATTTTGACTAAGCAAAACTCTGTAAAAATGGCAATTTTGGTCACTGTGAGGGTTTAAAAAGTGGTTATTCAACATGAGGCCCGATCCATATGACATTTTGAATCATTTTTGGTAGAGTCCAAAAAATCAATTTTCTGATGAAAAACTATGACCCCGGACCAGTCGAACGTTGAAAAAATTGGTCAATATTGATGAAATTTTAACATTTAATCTTTTGACTTTAAATGACGGTTGGATGTGAGTTATTACTTTTTCAACTAAAATAAGTGTGTTTAAAGTCATTTCTGTGCTTGAAATTGGTCAAATTTGAAGCTTTTGAGTAAGCAAAACTCTGTAAAAATGGCAATTTTGGTCACTGTGAGGGTTTAAAAAGTGGTTATTCAACATGAGGCCCGATCCAAATGACATTTTGAATCATTTTTGGTAGAGTCCAAAAAATCAATTTTCTGATGAAAAACGATGACCCCGGACCAGTCGAACGTTGAAAAAATGGTCAATATTGATGAAATTTTAACATTTAATCTTTTGACTTTAAATGACGGTTGGATGTGAGTTATTACTTTTTCAACTAAAATAAGTGTGTTTAAAGTCATTTCTGTGCCTGAAATTGGTCAAAATTGAAGATTTTGAGTAAGCAAAACTCTGTAAAAATGGCAATTTTGGTCACTGTGAGGTTTAAAAAGTGGTTATTCAACATGAGGCCCAATCCAAATGACATTTTGAATCATTTTTGGTAGAGTCCAAAAAATCAATTTTCTGATGAAAAACGATGACCCCGGACCAGTTGAACGTTGAAAAAATGGTCAATATTGATGAAATTTTAATATTTAATCTTTTGACTTTAAATGATGGTTGGATGTGAGGTATTACTTTTTCAACTAAAATAAGTGTGTTTAAAGTCATTTCTGTGCCTGAAATTGGTCAAAATTGAAGATTTTGAGTAAGCAAAACTCTGTAAAAATGGCAATTTTGGTCACTGTGAGGGTTTAAAAAGTGGTTATTCAACATGAGGCCCGATCCAAATGACATTTTGAATCATTGTTGGTAGAGTCCAAAAAATCAATTTTCTGATGAAAAGCGATGACCCCGGACCAGTCGAACGTTGAAAAAATGGTCAATATTGATGAAATTTTAACATTTAATCTTTTGACTTTAAATGACATTTGGATGTGAGTTATTACTTTTTCAACTAAAATAAGTGTGTTTAAAGTCATTTCTGTGCCTGAAATTGGTCAAAATTGAAGATTTTGAGTAAGCAAAACTCTGTAAAAATGGCAATTTTGGTCACTGTGAGGGTTTAAAAAGTGGTTATTCAACATGAGGCCCGATCCAAATGACATTTTGAATCATTTTTGGTAGAGTCCAAAAAATCAATTTTCTGATGAAAAACGATGACCCCGGACCAGTCGAACGTTGAAAAAATTGGTCAATATTGATGAAATTTTAACATTTAATCTTTTGACTTTAAATGACGGTTGGATGTGAGTTATTACTTTTTCAACTAAAATAAGTGTGTTTAAAGTCATTTCTGTGCTTGAAATTGGTCAAATTTGAAGCTTTTGAGTAAGCAAAACTCTGTAAAAATGGCAATTTTGGTCACTGTGAGGGTTTAAAAAGTGGTTATTCAACATGAGGCCCGATCCAAATGACATTTTGAATCATTTTTAGTAGAGTCCAAAAAATCCATTTTCTGATGAAAAACGATGACCCCGGACCAGTCGAACGTTGAAAAAATGGTCAATATTGATGAAATTTTAACATTTAATCTTTTGACTTTAAATGACGGTTGGATGTGAGTTATTACTTTTTCAACTAAAATAAGTGTGTTTAAAGTCATTTCTGTGCCTGAAATTGGTCAAAATTGAAGATTTTGAGTAAGCAAAACTCTGTAAAAATGGCAATTTTGGTCACTGTGAGGGTTTAAAAAGTGGTTATTCAACATGAGGCCCGATCCAAATGACATTTTGAATTGTTTTTGGTAGAGTCCAAAAAATCAATTTTCTGATGAAAAACGATGACCCCGGACCAGTCGAACGTTGAAAAAATGGTCAATAATGATGACATTTTAACATTTAATCTTTTGACTTTAAATGACGGTTGGATGTGAGTTATTACTTTTTCAACTAAAATAAGTGTGTTTAAAGTCATTTTTGTGCCTGAAATTGGTCAAAATTTGAAGATTTTGAGTAAGCAAAACTCTGTAAAAATGGCAATTTTGGTCACTGTGAGGGTTTAAAAAGTGGTTATTCAACATGAGGCCCGATCCAAATGACATTTTGAATCATTTTTGGTAGAGTCCAAAAAATCTATTTTCTGATGAAAAACGATGACCCCGGACCAGTTGAACGTTGAAAAAATGGTCAATATTGATGAAATTTTAATATTTAATCTTTTGACTTTAAATGATGGTTGGATGTGAGGTATTACTTTTTCAACTAAAATAAGTGTGTTTAAAGTCATTTCTGTGCCTGAAATTGGTCAAAATTGAAGATTTTGAGTAAGCAAAACTCTGTAAAAATGGCAATTTTGGTCACTGTGAGGGTTTAAAAAGTGGTTATTCAACATGAGGCCCGATCCAAATGACATTTTGAATCATTTTTGGTAGAGTCCAAAAAATCAATTTTCTGATGAAAAACGATGACCCCGGACCAGTCGAACGTTGAAAAAATTGGTCAATATTGATGAAATTTTAACATTTAAACTTTTGACTTTAAATGACGGTTGGATGTGAGTTATTACTTTTTCAACTAAAATAAGTGTGTTTAAACTCATTTCTGTGCCTGAAATTGGTCAAAATTGAAGATTTTGAGTAAGCAAAACTCTGTAAAAATGGCAATTTTGGTCACTGTGAGGTTTAAAAAGTGGTTATTCAACATTAGGCCCGATCCAAATGACATTTTGAATCATTTTTGGTAGAGTCCAAAAAGTCAATTTTCTGATGAAAAACGATGACCCCGGACCAGTCGAACGTTGAAAAAATGGTCAATATTGATGACATTTTAACATTTAATCTTTTGACTTTAAATGACGGTTGGATGTGAGTTATTACTTTTTCAACTAAAATAAGTGTGTTTAAAGTCATTTTTGTGCCTGAAATTGGTCAAATTTGAAGCTTTTGAGTAAGCAAAACTCTGTAAAAATGGCAATTTTGGTCACTGTGAGGGTTTAAAAAGTGGTTATTCAACATGAGGCCCGATCCAAATGACATTTTGAATCAATTTTGGTAGAGTCCAAAAAATCCATTTTCTGATGAAAAACGATGACCCCGGACCAGTCGAACGTTGAAAAAACGGTCAATATTTATGAAATTTTAACATTTAATCTTTTGACTTTAAATGACGGTTGGATGTGAGTTATTACTTTTTCAACTAAAATAAGTGTGTTTAAAGTCATTTCTGTGCCTGAAATTGGTCAAAATTGAAGATTTTGAGTAAGCAAAACTCTGTAAAAATGGAAATTTTGGTAACTGTAAGGGTTTAAAAAGTGGTTATTCAACATGAGGCCCGATCCATATGACATTTTGAATAATTTTTGGTAGAGTCCAAAAAATCAATTTTCTGATGAAAAACTATGACCCCGGACCAGTCGAACGTTGAAAAAATGGTCAATATTGATGACATTTTAACATTTAATCTTTTGACTTTAAATGACGGTTGGATGTGAGTTATTACTTTTTCAACTAAAATAAGTGTGTTTAATGTCATTTCTGTGCCTGAAATTGGTCAAAATTGAAGATTTTGAGTAAGCAAAACTCTGTAAAAATGGCAATTTTGGTCACTGTGAGGGTTTAAAAAGTGGTTATTCAACATGAGGCCCGATCCAAATGACATTTTGAATCATTTTTTGTAGAGTCCAAAAAATCAATTTTCTGATGAAAAACGATGACCCCGGACCAGTCGAACGTTGAAAAAACGGTCAATATTTATGAAATTTTAACATTTAATCTTTTGACTTTAAATGACGGTTGGATGTGAGTTATTACTTTTTCAACTAAAATAAGTGTGTTTAAAGTCATTTTTTGTGCCTGAAATTGGTCAAAATTTGAAGATTTTGAGTAAGCAAAACTCTGTAAAAATGGCAATTTTGGTCACTGTGAGGGTTTAAAAAGTGGTTATTCAACATGAGGCCCGATCCAAATGACATTTTGAATCATTTTTGGTAGAGTCCAAAAAATCAATTTTCTGATGAAAAACGATGATCCCGGACCAGTCGAACGTTGAAAAAATGGTCAATATTGATGAAATTTTAACATTTAATCTTTTGACTTTAAATGACGGTTGGATGTGAGTTATTACTTTTTCAACTAAAATAAGTGTGTTTAAAGTCAATTCTGTGCCTGAAATTGGTCAAAATTGAAGATTTTGAGTAAGCAAAACTCTGTAAAAATGGCAATTTTGGTAACTGTGAGGGTTTAAAAAGTGGTTATTCAACATGAGGCCCGATCCATATGACATTTTGAATCATTTTTGGTAGAGTCCAAAAATCAATTTTCTGATGAAAAACAATGACCCCGACCAGTCGAACGTTGAAAAAACGGTCAATATTTATGAAATTTTAACATTTAATCTTTTGACTTTAAATGACGGTTGGATGTGAGTTATTACTTTTTCAACTAAAATAAGTGTGTTTAAAGTCATTTCTGTGCCTGAAATTGGTCAAAATTGAAGATTTTGAGTAAGCAAAACTCTGTAAAAATGGCAATTTTGGTCACTGTGAGGGTTTAAAAAGTGGTTATTAAACATGAGGCCCGATCCAAATGACATTTTGAATCATTTTTGGTAGAGTCCAAAAAATCAATTTTCTGATGAAAAACGATGACCCCGGACCAGTCGAACGTTGAAAAAATGGTCAATATTGATGAAATTTTAACATTTAATCTTTTGACTTTAAATGACGGTTGGATGTGAGTTATTACTTTTTCAACTAAAATAAGTGTGTTTAAAGTCATTTCTGTGCCTGAAATTGGTCAAAATTGAAGATTTTGAGTAAGCAAAACTCTGTAAAAATGGCAATTTTGGTCACTGTGAGGGTTTAAAAAGTGGTTATTCAACATGAGGCCCGATCCAAATGACATTTTTAATCATTTTTGGTAGAGTCCAAAAAATCTATTTTCTGATGAAAAACGATGACCCCGGACCAGTTGAACGTTGAAAAAATGGTCAATATTGATGAAATTTTAATATTTAATCTTTTGACTTTAAATGACGGTTGGATGTGAGGTATTACTTTTTCAACTAAAATAAGTGTGTTTAAAGTCATTTCTGTGCCTGAAATTGGTCAAAATTGAAGATTTTGAGTAAGCAAAACTCTGTAAAAATGGCAATTTTGGTCACTGTGAGGGTTTAAAAAGTGGTTATTCAACATGAGGCCCGATCCAAATGACATTTTGAATCATTTTTGGTAGAGTCCAAAAAATCTATTTTCTGATGAAAAACGATGACCCCGGACCAGTCGAACGTTGAAAAAATTGGTCAATATTGATGAAATTTTAACATTTAATCTTTTGACTTTAAATGACGGTTGGATGTGAGTTATTACTTTTTCAACTAAAATAAGTGTGTTTAAAGTCATTTCTGTGCTTGAAATTGGTCAAATTTGAAGCTTTTGAGTAAGCAAAACTCTGTAAAAATGGCAATTTTGGTCACTGTGAGGGTTTAAAAAGTGGTTATTCAACATGAGGCCCGATCCAAATGACATTTTGAATCATTTTTGGTAGAGTCCAAAAAATCAATTTTCTGATGAAAAACGATGACCCCGGACCAGTCGAACGTTGAAAAAATGGTCAATATTGATGAAATTTTAACATTTAATCTTTTGACTTTAAATGACGGTTGTATGTGAGTTATTACTTTTTCAAGTAAAATAAGTGTGTTTAAAGTCATTTCTGTGCCTGAAATTGGTCAAAATTGAAGATTTTGAGTAAGCAAAACTCTGTAAAAATGGCAATTTTGGTCACTGTGAGGTTTAAAAAGTGGTTATTCAACATGAGGCCCGATCCAAATGACATTTTGAATCATTTTTGGTAGAGTCCAAAAAATCAATTTTCTGATGAAAAACGATGACTCCGGACATGTCGAGCGTTCCCAAAATGGTCTATAATGATGAAATTTTAACATTTAATCTTTTGACTCTAAATGACTGTTGGATGGGCATTATGACTTTTTCAACTAAAATAAGTGTGTTTAAAGTAATTTCTGTGCCTGAAACGGGTCAAAATTGAAGCTTTTGAGTAAGCAAAACTCTGTAAAAAAAATGGCAATTTTGGTCACTGTGAGGGTTTAAAAAGTGGTTAATTAACATGAGGCACGATCCAATTGACATTTTGAATCATTTTTGGTACTGTCCAAAAAATCAATTTTCGGATGAAAAACGATGACTCCGGACATGTCGAACGTTCCCAAAATGGTCTATAATGATGACATTTTAACATTTAATCTTTTGACTCTAAATGACTGTTGGATGTGAATTATGACTTTTTCAACTAAAATAAGTGTGTTTAAAGTCATTTCTGTGACTGAAACGGGTCAAAATTGAAGCTTTTGAGTAAGCAAAACTCTATAAAAATGGCCATTTTGGTCACTGTGAGGGTTTAAAAAGTGGGTATTCAACATGAGGCACGATCCAATAGACATTTTGAATCATTTTGGGTACAGTCCAAAAAATCAATTTTCGGATGAAAAAGGATGACTCCGGACATGTCGAACGTTCCCAAAATGGTCTATAATGATGAAATTTTAACATTTAATCTTTTGACTCTAAATGACTGTTGGATGTGCATTAGGACTTTTTCAACTATAATAAGTGTGTTTAAAGTCATTTCTGTGCCTGAAACGGGTCAAAATTGAAGCTTTTGAGTAAGCAAAACTCTGTAAAAATGGCACTTTTGGTCACTGTGAGGGTTTAAAAAGTGGTTATTCAACATGAGGCACGATCCAATTGACATTTTGAATCATTTTTGGTACAGTCCAAAAAATCAATTTTCGGATGAAAAACGATGACTCCGGACATGTCGAACGTTCCCAAAATGGTCTATAATGATGAAATTTTACCATTTAATCTTTTGACTCTAAATGACTGTTGGATGTGCATTAGGACTTTTTCAACTATAATAAGTGTGTTTAAAGTCATTTCTGTGCCTGAAACGGGTCAAAATTGAAGCTTTTGAGTAAGCAAAACTCTGTAAAAATGGCAATTTTGGTCACTGTGAGGGTTTAAAAAGTGGTTATTCAACATGAGGCTCGATCCAAATGACATTTGAAATCATTTTTGGTAGAGTCCAAAAAATCAATTTTCTGATGAAAAACGATGACCCCGGACCAGTCGAACGTTGAAAAAATGGTCAATATTGATGAAATTTTAACATTTAATCTTTTGACTTTAAATGACGGTTGGATGTGAGTTATTACTTTTTCAACTAAAATAAGTGTGTTTAAAGTCATTTCTGTGCCTGAAATTGGTCAAAATTGAAGATTTTGAGTAAGCAAAACTCTTTAAAAATGGCAATTTTGGTCACTGTGAGGGTTTAAAAAGTGGTTATTCAACATGAGGCCCGATCCAAATGACATTTTGAATCATTTTTGGTAGAGTCCAAAAAATCAATTTTCTGATGAAAAACGATGACCCCGGACCAGTCGAACGTTGAAAAAATGGTCAATATTGATGAAATTTTAACATTTAATCTTTTGACTTTAAATGACGGTTGGATGTGAGTTATTACTTTTTCAACTAAAATAAGTGTGTTTAAAGTCATTTCTGTGCCTGAAATTGGTCAAAATTGAAGATTTTGAGTAAGCAAAACTCTGTAAAAATGGCAATTTTGGTCACTGTGAGGGTTTAAAAAGTGGTTATTCAACATGAGGCCCGATCCAAATGTTATTTTGAATCATTTTTGGTAGAGTCCAAAAAATCTATTTTCTGATGAAAAACGATGACCCCGGACCAGTCGAACGTTGAAAAAATTGGTCAATATTGATGACATTTTAACATTTAATCTTTTGACTTTAAATGACGGTTGGATGTGAGTTATTACTTTTTCAACTAAAATAAGTGTGTTTAAAGTCATTTCTGTGCCTGAAATTGGTCAAAATTGAAGCTTTTGAGTAAGCAAAACTCTGTAAAAATGGCAATTTTGGTCACTGTGAGGTTTAAAAAGTGGTTATTCAACATGAGGCCCGATCCAAATGACATTTTGAATCATTTTTTGGTAGAGTCCAAAAAATCAATTTTCTGATGAAAAACGATGACCCCGGACCAGTCGAACGTTGAAAAAATGGTCAATATTGATGAAATTTTAACATTTAATCTTTTGACTTTAAATGACGGTTGGATGTGAGTTATTACTTTTTCAACTAAAATAAGTGTGTTTAAAGTCATTTCTGTGCCTGAAATTGGTCAAAATTGAAGATTTTGAGTAAGCAAAACTCTGTAAAAATGGCAATTTTGGTAACTGTGAGGGTTTAAAAAGTGGTTATTCAACATGAGGCCCGATCCATATGACATTTTGAATCATTTTTGGTAGAGTCCAAAAATCAATTTTCTGATGAAAAACAATGACCCCGACCAGTCGAACGTTGAAAAAACGGTCAATATTTATGAAATTTTAACATTTAATCTTTTGACTTTAAATGACGGTTGGATGTGAGTTATTACTTTTTCAACTAAAATAAGTGTGTTTAAAGTCATTTCTGTGCCTGAAATTGGTCAAAATTGAAGATTTTGAGTAAGCAAAACTCTGTAAAAATGGCAATTTTGGTCACTGTGAGGTTTAAAAAGTGGTTATTAAACATGAGGCCCGATCCAAATGACATTTTGAATCATTTTTGGTAGAGTCCAAAAAATCAATTTTCTGATGAAAAACGATGACCCCGGACCAGTCGAACGTTGAAAAAATGGTCAATATTGATGAAATTTTAACATTTAATCTTTTGACTTTAAATGACGGTTGGATGTGAGTTATTACTTTTTCAACTAAAATAAGTGTGTTTAAAGTCATTTCTGTGCCTGAAATTGGTCAAAATTGAAGATTTTGAGTAAGCAAAACTCTGTAAAAATGGCAATTTTGGTCACTGTGAGGGTTTAAAAAGTGGTTATTCAACATGAGGCCCGATCCAAATGACATTTTTAATCATTTTTGGTAGAGTCCAAAAAATCTATTTTCTGATGAAAAACGATGACCCCGGACCAGTTGAACGTTGAAAAAATGGTCAATATTGATGAAATTTTAATATTTAATCTTTTGACTTTAAATGACGGTTGGATGTGAGGTATTACTTTTTCAACTAAAATAAGTGTGTTTAAAGTCATTTCTGTGCCTGAAATTGGTCAAAATTGAAGATTTTGAGTAAGCAAAACTCTGTAAAAATGGCAATTTTGGTCACTGTGAGGGTTTAAAAAGTGGTTATTCAACATGAGGCCCGATCCAAATGACATTTTGAATCATTTTTGGTAGAGTCCAAAAAATCTATTTTCTGATGAAAAACGATGACCCCGGACCAGTCGAACGTTGAAAAAATTGGTCAATATTGATGAAATTTTAACATTTAATCTTTTGACTTTAAATGACGGTTGGATGTGAGTTATTACTTTTTCAACTAAAATAAGTGTGTTTAAAGTCATTTCTGTGCTTGAAATTGGTCAAATTTGAAGCTTTTGAGTAAGCAAAACTCTGTAAAAATGGCAATTTTGGTCACTGTGAGGGTTTAAAAAGTGGTTATTCAACATGAGGCCCGATCCAAATGACATTTTGAATCATTTTTGGTAGAGTCCAAAAAATCAATTTTCTGATGAAAAACGATGACCCCGGACCAGTCGAACGTTGAAAAAATGGTCAATATTGATGAAATTTTAACATTTAATCTTTTGACTTTAAATGACGGTTGGATGTGAGTTATTACTTTTTCAACTAAAATAAGTGTGTTTAAAGTCATTTCTGTGCCTGAAATTGGTCAAAATTGAAGATTTTGAGTAAGCAAAACTCTGTAAAAATGGCAATTTTGGTCACTGTGAGGTTTAAAAAGTGGTTATTCAACATGAGGCCCGATCCAAATGACATTTTGAATCATTTTTGGTAGAGTCCAAAAAATCAATTTTCTGATGAAAAACGATGACCCCGGACCAGTCGAACGTTGAAAAAATGGTCAATATTGATGAAATTTTAACATTTAATCTTTTGACTTTAAATGACGGTTGGATGTGAGTTATTACTTTTTCAACTAAAATAAGTGTGTTTAAAGTCATTTCTGTGCCTGAAATTGGTCAAAATTGAAGATTTTGACTAAGCAAAACTCTGTAAAAATGGCAATTTTGGTCACTGTGAGGGTTTAAAAAGTGGTTATTCAACATGAGGCCCGATCCATATGACATTTTGAATCATTTTTGGTAGAGTCCAAAAAATCAATTTTCTGATGAAAAACTATGACCCCGGACCAGTCGAACGTTGAAAAAATTGGTCAATATTGATGAAATTTTAACATTTAATCTTTTGACTTTAAATGACGGTTGGATGTGAGTTATTACTTTTTCAACTAAAATAAGTGTGTTTAAAGTCATTTCTGTGCTTGAAATTGGTCAAATTTGAAGCTTTTGAGTAAGCAAAACTCTGTAAAAATGGCAATTTTGGTCACTGTGAGGGTTTAAAAAGTGGTTATTCAACATGAGGCCCGATCCAAATGACATTTTGAATCATTTTTGGTAGAGTCCAAAAAATCAATTTTCTGATGAAAAACGATGACCCCGGACCAGTCGAACGTTGAAAAAATGGTCAATATTGATGAAATTTTAACATTTAATCTTTTGACTTTAAATGACGGTTGGATGTGAGTTATTACTTTTTCAACTAAAATAAGTGTGTTTAAAGTCATTTCTGTGCCTGAAATTGGTCAAAATTGAAGATTTTGAGTAAGCAAAACTCTGTAAAAATGGCAATTTTGGTCACTGTGAGGTTTAAAAAGTGGTTATTCAACATGAGGCCCAATCCAAATGACATTTTGAATCATTTTTGGTAGAGTCCAAAAAATCAATTTTCTGATGAAAAACGATGACCCCGGACCAGTTGAACGTTGAAAAAATTGTCAATATTGATGAAATTTTAATATTTAATCTTTTGACTTTAAATGATGGTTGGATGTGAGGTATTACTTTTTCAACTAAAATAAGTGTGTTTAAAGTCATTTCTGTGCCTGAAATTGGTCAAAATTGAAGATTTTGAGTAAGCAAAACTCTGTAAAAATGGCAATTTTGGTCACTGTGAGGGTTTAAAAAGTGGTTATTCAACATGAGGCCCGATCCAAATGACATTTTGAATCATTGTTGGTAGAGTCCAAAAAATCAATTTTCTGATGAAAAGCGATGACCCCGGACCAGTCGAACGTTGAAAAAATGGTCAATATTGATGAAATTTTAACATTTAATCTTTTGACTTTAAATGACATTTGGATGTGAGTTATTACTTTTTCAACTAAAATAAGTGTGTTTAAAGTCATTTCTGTGCCTGAAATTGGTCAAAATTGAAGATTTTGAGTAAGCAAAACTCTGTAAAAATGGCAATTTTGGTCACTGTGAGGGTTTAAAAAGTGGTTATTCAACATGAGGCCCGATCCAAATGACATTTTGAATCATTTTTGGTAGAGTCCAAAAAATCAATTTTCTGATGAAAAACGATGACCCCGGACCAGTCGAACGTTGAAAAAATTGGTCAATATTGATGAAATTTTAACATTTAATCTTTTGACTTTAAATGACGGTTGGATGTGAGTTATTACTTTTTCAACTAAAATAAGTGTGTTTAAAGTCATTTCTGTGCTTGAAATTGGTCAAATTTGAAGCTTTTGAGTAAGCAAAACTCTGTAAAAATGGCAATTTTGGTCACTGTGAGGGTTTAAAAAGTGGTTATTCAACATGAGGCCCGATCCAAATGACATTTTGAATCATTTTTAGTAGAGTCCAAAAAATCCATTTTCTGATGAAAAACGATGACCCCGGACCAGTCGAACGTTGAAAAAATGGTCAATATTGATGAAATTTTAACATTTAATCTTTTGACTTTAAATGACGGTTGGATGTGAGTTATTACTTTTTCAACTAAAATAAGTGTGTTTAAAGTCATTTCTGTGCCTGAAATTGGTCAAAATTGAAGATTTTGAGTAAGCAAAACTCTGTAAAAATGGCAATTTTGGTCACTGTGAGGGTTTAAAAAGTGGTTATTCAACATGAGGCCCGATCCAAATGACATTTTGAATTGTTTTTGGTAGAGTCCAAAAAATCAATTTTCTGATGAAAAACGATGACCCCGGACCAGTCGAACGTTGAAAAAATGGTCAATAATGATGACATTTTAACATTTAATCTTTTGACTTTAAATGACGGTTGGATGTGAGTTATTACTTTTTCAACTAAAATAAGTGTGTTTAAAGTCATTTTTGTGCCTGAAATTGGTCAAAATTTGAAGATTTTGAGTAAGCAAAACTCTGTAAAAATGGCAATTTTGGTCACTGTGAGGGTTTAAAAAGTGGTTATTCAACATGAGGCCCGATCCAAATGACATTTTGAATCATTTTTGGTAGAGTCCAAAAAATCTATTTTCTGATGAAAAACGATGACCCCGGACCAGTTGAACGTTGAAAAAATGGTCAATATTGATGAAATTTTAATATTTAATCTTTTGACTTTAAATGATGGTTGGATGTGAGGTATTACTTTTTCA
This sequence comes from Lissotriton vulgaris, assembly GCF_964263255.1. NCBI lineage: Eukaryota > Metazoa > Chordata > Amphibia > Caudata > Salamandridae > Lissotriton > Lissotriton vulgaris. Next base: position 1,049,595 of record NW_028253574.1, read on the forward strand.
ACTAAAATAAGTGTGTTTAAAGTCATTTCTGTGCCTGAAATTGGTCAAAATTGAAGATTTTGAGTAAGCAAAACTCTGTAAAAATGGCAATTTTGGTCACTGTGAGGGTTTAAAAAGTGGTTATTCAACATGAGGCCCGATCCAAATGACATTTTGAATCATTTTTGGTAGAGTCCAAAAAATCAATTTTCTGATGAAAAACGATGACCCCGGACCAGTCGAACGTTGAAAAAATTGGTCAATATTGATGAAATTTTAACATTTAAACTTTTGACTTTAAATGACGGTTGGATGTGAGTTATTACTTTTTCAACTAAAATAAGTGTGTTTAAACTCATTTCTGTGCCTGAAATTGGTCAAAATTGAAGATTTTGAGTAAGCAAAACTCTGTAAAAATGGCAATTTTGGTCACTGTGAGGTTTAAAAAGTGGTTATTCAACATTAGGCCCGATCCAAATGACATTTTGAATCATTTTTGGTAGAGTCCAAAAAGTCAATTTTCTGATGAAAAACGATGACCCCGGACCAGTCGAACGTTGAAAAAATGGTCAATATTGATGACATTTTAACATTTAATCTTTTGACTTTAAATGACGGTTGGATGTGAGTTATTACTTTTTCAACTAAAATAAGTGTGTTTAAAGTCATTTTTGTGCCTGAAATTGGTCAAATTTGAAGCTTTTGAGTAAGCAAAACTCTGTAAAAATGGCAATTTTGGTCACTGTGAGGGTTTAAAAAGTGGTTATTCAACATGAGGCCCGATCCAAATGACATTTTGAATCAATTTTGGTAGAGTCCAAAAAATCCATTTTCTGATGAAAAACGATGACCCCGGACCAGTCGAACGTTGAAAAAACGGTCAATATTTATGAAATTTTAACATTTAATCTTTTGACTTTAAATGACGGTTGGATGTGAGTTATTACTTTTTCAACTAAAATAAGTGTGTTTAAAGTCATTTCTGTGCCTGAAATTGGTCAAAATTGAAGATTTTGAGTAAGCAAAACTCTGTAAAAATGGAAATTTTGGTAACTGTGAGGGTTTAAAAAGTGGTTATTCAACATGAGGCCCGATCCATATGACATTTTGAATAATTTTTGGTAGAGTCCAAAAAATCAATTTTCTGATGAAAAACTATGACCCCGGACCAGTCGAACGTTGAAAAAATGGTCAATATTGATGACATTTTAACATTTAATCTTTTGACTTTAAATGACGGTTGGATGTGAGTTATTACTTTTTCAACTAAAATAAGTGTGTTTAATGTCATTTCTGTGCCTGAAATTGGTCAAAATTGAAGATTTTGAGTAAGCAAAACTCTGTAAAAATGGCAATTTTGGTCACTGTGAGGGTTTAAAAAGTGGTTATTCAACATGAGGCCCGATCCAAATGACATTTTGAATCATTTTTTGTAGAGTCCAAAAAATCAATTTTCTGATGAAAAACGATGACCCCGGACCAGTCGAACGTTGAAAAAACGGTCAATATTTATGAAATTTTAACATTTAATCTTTTGACTTTAAATGACGGTTGGATGTGAGTTATTACTTTTTCAACTAAAATAAGTGTGTTTAAAGTCATTTTTGTGCCTGAAATTGGTCAAAATTTGAAGATTTTGAGTAAGCAAAACTCTGTAAAAATGGCAATTTTGGTCACTGTGAGGGTTTAAAAAGTGGTTATTCAACATGAGGCCCGATCCAAATGACATTTTGAATCATTTTTGGTAGAGTCCAAAAAATCAATTTTCTGATGAAAAACGATGATCCCGGACCAGTCGAACGTTGAAAAAATGGTCAATATTGATGAAATTTTAACATTTAATCTTTTGACTTTAAATGACGGTTGGATGTGAGTTATTACTTTTTCAACTAAAATAAGTGTGTTTAAAGTCAATTCTGTGCCTGAAATTGGTCAAAATTGAAGATTTTGAGTAAGCAAAACTCTGTAAAAATGGCAATTTTGGTAACTGTGAGGGTTTAAAAAGTGGTTATTCAACATGAGGCCCGATCCATATGACATTTTGAATCATTTTTGGTAGAGTCCAAAAATCAATTTTCTGATGAAAAACAATGACCCCGACCAGTCGAACGTTGAAAAAACGGTCAATATTTATGAAATTTTAACATTTAATCTTTTGACTTTAAATGACGGTTGGATGTGAGTTATTACTTTTTCAACTAAAATAAGTGTGTTTAAAGTCATTTCTGTGCCTGAAATTGGTCAAAATTGAAGATTTTGAGTAAGCAAAACTCTGTAAAAATGGCAATTTTGGTCACTGTGAGGGTTTAAAAAGTGGTTATTAAACATGAGGCCCGATCCAAATGACATTTTGAATCATTTTTGGTAGAGTCCAAAAAATCAATTTTCTGATGAAAAACGATGACCCCGGACCAGTCGAACGTTGAAAAAATGGTCAATATTGATGAAATTTTAACATTTAATCTTTTGACTTTAAATGACGGTTGGATGTGAGTTATTACTTTTTCAACTAAAATAAGTGTGTTTAAAGTCATTTCTGTGCCTGAAATTGGTCAAAATTGAAGATTTTGAGTAAGCAAAACTCTGTAAAAATGGCAATTTTGGTCACTGTGAGGGTTTAAAAAGTGGTTATTCAACATGAGGCCCGATCCAAATGACATTTTTAATCATTTTTGGTAGAGTCCAAAAAATCTATTTTCTGATGAAAAACGATGACCCCGGACCAGTTGAACGTTGAAAAAATGGTCAATATTGATGAAATTTTAATATTTAATCTTTTGACTTTAAATGACGGTTGGATGTGAGGTATTACTTTTTCAACTAAAATAAGTGTGTTTAAAGTCATTTCTGTGCCTGAAATTGGTCAAAATTGAAGATTTTGAGTAAGCAAAACTCTGTAAAAATGGCAATTTTGGTCACTGTGAGGGTTTAAAAAGTGGTTATTCAACATGAGGCCCGATCCAAATGACATTTTGAATCATTTTTGGTAGAGTCCAAAAAATCTATTTTCTGATGAAAAACGATGACCCCGGACCAGTCGAACGTTGAAAAAATTGGTCAATATTGATGAAATTTTAACATTTAATCTTTTGACTTTAAATGACGGTTGGATGTGAGTTATTACTTTTTCAACTAAAATAAGTGTGTTTAAAGTCATTTCTGTGCTTGAAATTGGTCAAATTTGAAGCTTTTGAGTAAGCAAAACTCTGTAAAAATGGCAATTTTGGTCACTGTGAGGGTTTAAAAAGTGGTTATTCAACATGAGGCCCGATCCAAATGACATTTTGAATCATTTTTGGTAGAGTCCAAAAAATCAATTTTCTGATGAAAAACGATGACCCCGGACCAGTCGAACGTTGAAAAAATGGTCAATATTGATGAAATTTTAACATTTAATCTTTTGACTTTAAATGACGGTTGTATGTGAGTTATTACTTTTTCAAGTAAAATAAGTGTGTTTAAAGTCATTTCTGTGCCTGAAATTGGTCAAAATTGAAGATTTTGAGTAAGCAAAACTCTGTAAAAATGGCAATTTTGGTCACTGTGAGGTTTAAAAAGTGGTTATTCAACATGAGGCCCGATCCAAATGACATTTTGAATCATTTTTGGTAGAGTCCAAAAAATCAATTTTCTGATGAAAAACGATGACCCCGGACCAGTCGAACGTTGAAAAAATGGTCAATATTGATGAAATTTTAACATTTAATCTTTTGACTTTAAATGACGGTTGGATGTGAGTTATTACTTTTTCAACTAAAATAAGTGTGTTTAAAGTCATTTCTGTGCCTGAAATTGGTCAAAATTGAAGATTTTGACTAAGCAAAACTCTGTAAAAATGGCAATTTTGGTCACTGTGAGGGTTTAAAAAGTGGTTATTCAACATGAGGCCCGATCCATATGACATTTTGAATCATTTTTGGTAGAGTCCAAAAAATCAATTTTCTGATGAAAAACTATGACCCCGGACCAGTCGAACGTTGAAAAAATTGGTCAATATTGATGAAATTTTAACATTTAATCTTTTGACTTTAAATGACGGTTGGATGTGAGTTATTACTTTTTCAACTAAAATAAGTGTGTTTAAAGTCATTTCTGTGCTTGAAATTGGTCAAATTTGAAGCTTTTGAGTAAGCAAAACTCTGTAAAAATGGCAATTTTGGTCACTGTGAGGGTTTAAAAAGTGGTTATTCAACATGAGGCCCGATCCAAATGACATTTTGAATCATTTTTGGTAGAGTCCAAAAAATCAATTTTCTGATGAAAAACGATGACCCCGGACCAGTCGAACGTTGAAAAAATGGTCAATATTGATGAAATTTTAACATTTAATCTTTTGACTTTAAATGACGGTTGGATGTGAGTTATTACTTTTTCAACTAAAATAAGTGTGTTTAAAGTCATTTCTGTGCCTGAAATTGGTCAAAATTGAAGATTTTGAGTAAGCAAAACTCTGTAAAAATGGCAATTTTGGTCACTGTGAGGTTTAAAAAGTGGTTATTCAACATGAGGCCCAATCCAAATGACATTTTGAATCATTTTTGGTAGAGTCCAAAAAATCAATTTTCTGATGAAAAACGATGACCCCGGACCAGTTGAACGTTGAAAAAATGGTCAATATTGATGAAATTTTAATATTTAATCTTTTGACTTTAAATGATGGTTGGATGTGAGGTATTACTTTTTCAACTAAAATAAGTGTGTTTAAAGTCATTTCTGTGCCTGAAATTGGTCAAAATTGAAGATTTTGAGTAAGCAAAACTCTGTAAAAATGGCAATTTTGGTCACTGTGAGGGTTTAAAAAGTGGTTATTCAACATGAGGCCCGATCCAAATGACATTTTGAATCATTTTTGGTAGAGTCCAAAAAATCAATTTTCTGATGAAAAACGATGACCCCGGACCAGTCGAACGTTGAAAAAATTGGTCAATATTGATGAAATTTTAACATTTAATCTTTTGACTTTAAATGACGGTTGGATGTGAGTTATTACTTTTTCAACTAAAATAAGTGTGTTTAAAGTCATTTCTGTGCTTGAAATTGGTCAAATTTGAAGCTTTTGAGTAAGCAAAACTCTGTAAAAATGGCAATTTTGGTCACTGTGAGGGTTTAAAAAGTGGTTATTCAACATGAGGCCCGATCCAAATGACATTTTGAATCATTTTTGGTAGAGTCCAAAAAATCAATTTTCTGATGAAAAACGATGACCCCGGACCAGTCGAACGTTGAAAAAATGGTCAATATTGATGAAATTTTAACATTTAATCTTTTGACTTTAAATGACGGTTGGATGTGAGTTATTACTTTTTCAACTAAAATAAGTATGTTTAAAGTCATTTCTGTGCCTGAAATTGGTCAAAATTGAAGATTTTGAGTAAGCAAAACTCTGTAAAAATGGCAATTTTGGTCACTGTGAGGTTTAAAAAGTGGTTATTCAACATGAGGCCCAATCCAAATGACATTTTGAATCATTTTTGGTAGAGTCCAAAAAATCAATTTTCTGATGAAAAACGATGACCCCGGACCAGTTGAACGTTGAAAAAATGGTCAATATTGATGAAATTTTAATATTTAATCTTTTGACTTTAAATGATGGTTGGATGTGAGGTATTACTTTTTCAACTAAAATAAGTGTGTTTAAAGTCATTTCTGTGCCTGAAATTGGTCAAAATTGAAGATTTTGAGTAAGCAAAACTCTGTAAAAATGGCAATTTTGGTCACTGTGAGGGTTTAAAAAGTGGTTATTCAACATGAGGCCCGATCCAAATGACATTTTGAATCATTTTTGGTAGAGTCCAAAAAATCAATTTTCTGATGAAAAGCGATGACCCCGGACCAGTCGAACGTTGAAAAAATGGTCAATATTGATGAAATTTTAACATTTAATCTTTTGACTTTAAATGACATTTGGATGTGAGTTATTACTTTTTCAACTAAAATAAGTGTGTTTAAAGTCATTTCTGTGCCTGAAATTGGTCAAAATTGAAGATTTTGAGTAAGCAAAACTCTGTAAAAATGGCAATTTTGGTCACTGTGAGGGTTTAAAAAGTGGTTATTCAACATGAGGCCCGATCCAAATGACATTTTGAATCATTTTTGGTAGAGTCCAAAAAATCAATTTTCTGATGAAAAACGATGACCCCGGACCAGTCGAACGTTGAAAAAATTGGTCAATATTGATGAAATTTTAACATTTAATCTTTTGACTTTAAATGACGGTTGGATGTGAGTTATTACTTTTTCAACTAAAATAAGTGTGTTTAAAGTCATTTTTGTGCCTGAAATTGGTCAAATTTGAAGCTTTTGAGTAAGCAAAACTCTGTAAAAATGGCAATTTTGGTCACTGTGAGGGTTTAAAAAGTGGTTATTCAACATGAGGCCCGATCCAAATGACATTTTGAATCATTTTTAGTAGAGTCCAAAAAATCCATTTTCTGATGAAAAACGATGACCCCGGACCAGTCGAACGTTGAAAAAACGGTCAATATTGATGAAATTTTAACATTTAATCTTTTGACTTTAAATGACGGTTGGATGTGAGTTATTACTTTTTCAACTAAAATAAGTGTGTTTAAAGTCATTTCTGTGCCTGAAATTGGTCAAAATTGAAGATTTTGAGTAAGCAAAACTCTGTAAAAATGGCAATTTTGGTCACTGTGAGGGTTTAAAAAGTGGTTATTCAACATGAGGCCCGATCCATATGACATTTTGAATAGTTTTTGGTAGAGTCCAAAAAATCAATTTTCTGATGAAAAACTATGACCCCGGACCAGTCGAACGTTGAAAAAATGGTCAATATTGATGACATTTTAACATTTAATCTTTTGACTTTAAATGACGGTTGGATGTGAGTTATTACTTTTTCAACTAAAATAAGTGTGTTTAAAGTCATTTTTGTGCCTGAAATTGGTCAAAATTTGAAGATTTTGAGTAAGCAAAACTCTGTAAAAATGGCAATTTTGGTCACTGTGAGGGTTTAAAAAGTGGTTATTCAACATGAGGCCCGATCCAAATGACATTTTGAATCATTTTTGGTAGAGTCCAAAAAATCAATTTTCTGATGAAAAACGATGACCCCGGACCAGTCGAACGTTGAAAAAACGGTCAATATTTATGAAATTTTAACATTTAATCTTTTGACTTTAAATGACGGTTGGATGTGAGTTATTACTTTTTCAACTAAAATAAGTGTGTTTAAAGTCATTTTTGTGCCTGAAATTGGTCAAAATTTGAAGATTTTGAGTAAGCAAAACTCTGTAAAAATGGCAATTTTGGTCACTGTGAGGGTTTAAAAAGTGGTTATTCAACATGAGGCCCGATCCAAATGACATTTTGAATCATTTTTGGTAGAGTCCAAAAAATCAATTTTCTGATGAAAAACGATGATCCCGGACCAGTCGAACGTTGAAAAAATGGTCAATATTGATGAAATTTTAACATTTAATCTTTTGACTTTAAATGACGGTTGGATGTGAGTTATTACTTTTTCAACTAAAATAAGTGTGTTTAAAGTCATTTCTGTGCCTGAAATTGGTCAAAATTGAAGATTTTGAGTAAGCAAAACTCTGTAAAAATGGCAATTTTGGTAACTGTGAGGGTTTAAAAAGTGGTTATTCAACATGAGGCCCGATCCATATGACATTTTGAATCATTTTTGGTAGAGTCCAAAAATCAATTTTCTGATGAAAAACAATGACCCCGACCAGTCGAACGTTGAAAAAACGGTCAATATTTATGAAATTTTAACATTTAATCTTTTGACTTTAAATGACGGTTGGATGTGAGTTATTACTTTTTCAACTAAAATAAGTGTGTTTAAAGTCATTTCTGTGCCTGAAATTGGTCAAAATTGAAGATTTTGAGTAAGCAAAACTCTGTAAAAATGGCAATTTTGGTCACTGTGAGGGTTTAAAAAGTGGTTATTCAACATGAGGCCCGATCCAAATGACATTTTTAATCATTTTTGGTAGAGTCCAAAAAATCTATTTTCTGATGAAAAACGATGACCCCGGACCAGTTGAACGTTGAAAAAATGGTCAATATTGATGAAATTTTAATATTTAATCTTTTGACTTTAAATGACGGTTGGATGTGAGGTATTACTTTTTCAACTAAAATAAGTGTGTTTAAAGTCATTTCTGTGCCTGAAATTGGTCAAAATTGAAGTTTTTGAGTAAGCAAAACTCTGTAAAAATGGCAATTTTGGTCACTGTGAGGGTTTAAAAAGTGGTTATTCAACATGAGGCCCGATCCAAATGACATTTTGAATCATTTTTGGTAGAGTCCAAAAAATCTATTTTCTGATGAAAAACGATGACCCCGGACCAGTCGAACGTTGAAAAAATTGGTCAATATTGATGAAATTTTAACATTTAATCTTTTGACTTTAAATGACGGTTGGATGTGAGTTATTACTTTTTCAACTAAAATAAGTGTGTTTAAAGTCATTTCTGTGCTTGAAATTGGTCAAATTTGAAGCTTTTGAGTAAGCAAAACTCTGTAAAAATGGCAATTTTGGTCACTGTGAGGGTTTAAAAAGTGGTTATTCAACATGAGGCCCGATCCAAATGACATTTTGAATCATTTTTGGTAGAGTCCAAAAAATCAATTTTCTGATGAAAAACGATGACCCCGGACCAGTCGAACGTTGAAAAAATGGTCAATATTGATGAAATTTTAACATTTAATCTTTTGACTTTAAATGACGGTTGTATGTGAGTTATTACTTTTTCAAGTAAAATAAGTGTGTTTAAAGTCATTTCTGTGCCTGAAATTGGTCAAAATTGAAGATTTTGAGTAAGCAAAACTCTGTAAAAATGGCAATTTTGGTCACTGTGAGGTTTAAAAAGTGGTTATTCAACATGAGGCCCGATCCAAATGACATTTTGAATCATTTTTGGTAGAGTCCAAAAAATCAATTTTCTGATGAAAAACGATGACCCCGGACCAGTCGAACGTTGAAAAAATGGTCAATATTGATGAAATTTTAACATTTAATCTTTTGACTTTAAATGACGGTTGGATGTGAGTTATTACTTTTTCAACTAAAATAAGTGTGTTTAAAGTCATTTCTGTGCCTGAAATTGGTCAAAATTGAAGATTTTGAGTAAGCAAAACTCTGTAAAAATGGCAATTTTGGTAACTGTGAGGGTTTAAAAAGTGGTTATTCAACATGAGGCCCGATCCATATGACATTTTGAATCATTTTTGGTAGAGTCCAAAAATCAATTTTCTGATGAAAAACAATGACCCCGACCAGTCGAACGTTGAAAAAACGGTCAATATTTATGAAATTTTAACATTTAATCTTTTGACTTTAAATGACGGTTGGATGTGAGTTATTACTTTTTCAACTAAAATAAGTGTGTTTAAAGTCATTTCTGTGCCTGAAATTGGTCAAAATTGAAGATTTTGAGTAAGCAAAACTCTGTAAAAATGGCAATTTTGGTCACTGTGAGGGTTTAAAAAGTGGTTATTAAACATGAGGCCCGATCCAAATGACATTTTGAATCATTTTTGGTAGAGTCCAAAAAATCAATTTTCTGATGAAAAACGATGACCCCGGACCAGTCGAACGTTGAAAAAATGGTCAATATTGATGAAATTTTAACATTTAATCTTTTGACTTTAAATGACGGTTGGATGTGAGTTATTACTTTTTCAACTAAAATAAGTGTGTTTAAAGTCATTTCTGTGCCTGAAATTGGTCAAAATTGAAGATTTTGAGTAAGCAAAACTCTGTAAAAATGGCAATTTTGGTCACTGTGAGGGTTTAAAAAGTGGTTATTCAACATGAGGCCCGATCCAAATGACATTTTTAATCATTTTTGGTAGAGTCCAAAAAATCTATTTTCTGATGAAAAACGATGACCCCGGACCAGTTGAACGTTGAAAAAATGGTCAATATTGATGAAATTTTAATATTTAATCTTTTGACTTTAAATGACGGTTGGATGTGAGGTATTACTTTTTCAACTAAAATAAGTGTGTTTAAAGTCATTTCTGTGCCTGAAATTGGTCAAAATTGAAGATTTTGAGTAAGCAAAACTCTGTAAAAATGGCAATTTTGGTCACTGTGAGGTTTAAAAAGTGGTTATTCAACATGAGGCCCAATCCAAATGACATTTTGAATCATTTTTGGTAGAGTCCAAAAAATCAATTTTCTGATGAAAAACGATGACCCCGGACCAGTTGAACGTTGAAAAAATGGTCAATATTGATGAAATTTTAATATTTAATCTTTTGACTTTAAATGATGGTTGGATGTGAGGTATTACTTTTTCAACTAAAATAAGTGTGTTTAAAGTCATTTCTGTGCCTGAAATTGGTCAAAATTGAAGATTTTGAGTAAGCAAAACTCTGTAAAAATGGCAATTTTGGTCACTGTGAGGGTTTAAAAAGTGGTTATTCAACATGAGGCCCGATCCAAATGACATTTTGAATCATTTTTGGTAGAGTCCAAAAAATCAATTTTCTGATGAAAAACGATGACCCCGGACCAGTCGAACGTTGAAAAAATTGGTCAATATTGATGAAATTTTAACATTTAATCTTTTGACTTTAAATGACGGTTGGATGTGAGTTATTACTTTTTCAACTAAAATAAGTGTGTTTAAAGTCATTTCTGTGCTTGAAATTGGTCAAATTTGAAGCTTTTGAGTAAGCAAAACTCTGTAAAAATGGCAATTTTGGTCACTGTGAGGGTTTAAAAAGTGGTTATTCAACATGAGGCCCGATCCAAATGACATTTTGAATCATTTTTGGTAGAGTCCAAAAAATCAATTTTCTGATGAAAAACGATGACCCCGGACCAGTCGAACGTTGAAAAAATGGTCAATATTGATGAAATTTTAACATTTAATCTTTTGACTTTAAATGACGGTTGGATGTGAGTTATTACTTTTTCAACTAAAATAAGTATGTTTAAAGTCATTTCTGTGCCTGAAATTGGTCAAAATTGAAGATTTTGAGTAAGCAAAACTCTGTAAAAATGGCAATTTTGGTCACTGTGAGGTTTAAAAAGTGGTTATTCAACATGAGGCCCAATCCAAATGACATTTTGAATCATTTTTGGTAGAGTCCAAAAAATCAATTTTCTGATGAAAAACGATGACCCCGGACCAGTTGAACGTTGAAAAAATGGTCAATATTGATGAAATTTTAATATTTAATCTTTTGACTTTAAATGATGGTTGGATGTGAGGTATTACTTTTTCAACTAAAATAAGTGTGTTTAAAGTCATTTCTGTGCCTGAAATTGGTCAAAATTGAAGATTTTGAGTAAGCAAAACTCTGTAAAAATGGCAATTTTGGTCACTGTGAGGGTTTAAAAAGTGGTTATTCAACATGAGGCCCGATCCAAATGACATTTTGAATCATTTTTGGTAGAGTCCAAAAAATCAATTTTCTGATGAAAAGCGATGACCCCGGACCAGTCGAACGTTGAAAAAATGGTCAATATTGATGAAATTTTAACATTTAATCTTTTGACTTTAAATGACATTTGGATGTGAGTTATTACTTTTTCAACTAAAATAAGTGTGTTTAAAGTCATTTCTGTGCCTGAAATTGGTCAAAATTGAAGATTTTGAGTAAGCAAAACTCTGTAAAAATGGCAATTTTGGTCACTGTGAGGGTTTAAAAAGTGGTTATTCAACATGAGGCCCGATCCAAATGACATTTTGAATCATTTTTGGTAGAGTCCAAAAAATCAATTTTCTGATGAAAAACGATGACCCCGGACCAGTCGAACGTTGAAAAAATTGGTCAATATTGATGAAATTTTAACATTTAATCTTTTGACTTTAAATGACGGTTGGATGTGAGTTATTACTTTTTCAACTAAAATAAGTGTGTTTAAAGTCATTTTTGTGCCTGAAATTGGTCAAATTTGAAGCTTTTGAGTAAGCAAAACTCTGTAAAAATGGCAATTTTGGTCACTGTGAGGGTTTAAAAAGTGGTTATTCAACATGAGGCCCGATCCAAATGACATTTTGAATCATTTTTAGTAGAGTCCAAAAAATCCATTTTCTGATGAAAAACGATGACCCCGGACCAGTCGAACGTTGAAAAAACGGTCAATATTGATGAAATTTTAACATTTAATCTTTTGACTTTAAATGACGGTTGGATGTGAGTTATTACTTTTTCAACTAAAATAAGTGTGTTTAAAGTCATTTCTGTGCCTGAAATTGGTCAAAATTGAAGATTTTGAGTAAGCAAAACTCTGTAAAAATGGCAATTTTGGTCACTGTGAGGGTTTAAAAAGTGGTTATTCAACATGAGGCCCGATCCATATGACATTTTGAATAGTTTTTGGTAGAGTCCAAAAAATCAATTTTCTGATGAAAAACTATGACCCCGGACCAGTCGAACGTTGAAAAAATGGTCAATATTGATGACATTTTAACATTTAATCTTTTGACTTTAAATGACGGTTGGATGTGAGTTATTACTTTTTCAACTAAAATAAGTGTGTTTAAAGTCATTTTTGTGCCTGAAATTGGTCAAAATTTGAAGATTTTGAGTAAGCAAAACTCTGTAAAAATGGCAATTTTGGTCACTGTGAGGGTTTAAAAAGTGGTTATTCAACATGAGGCCCGATCCAAATGACATTTTGAATCATTTTTGGTAGAGTCCAAAAAATCAATTTTCTGATGAAAAACGATGACCCCGGACCAGTCGAACGTTGAAAAAACGGTCAATATTTATGAAATTTTAACATTTAATCTTTTGACTTTAAATGACGGTTGGATGTGAGTTATTACTTTTTCAACTAAAATAAGTGTGTTTAAAGTCATTTTTGTGCCTGAAATTGGTCAAAATTTGAAGATTTTGAGTAAGCAAAACTCTGTAAAAATGGCAATTTTGGTCACTGTGAGGGTTTAAAAAGTGGTTATTCAACATGAGGCCCGATCCAAATGACATTTTGAATCATTTTTGGTAGAGTCCAAAAAATCAATTTTCTGATGAAAAACGATGATCCCGGACCAGTCGAACGTTGAAAAAATGGTCAATATTGATGAAATTTTAACATTTAATCTTTTGACTTTAAATGACGGTTGGATGTGAGTTATTACTTTTTCAACTAAAATAAGTGTGTTTAAAGTCATTTCTGTGCTGAAATTGGTCAAAATTGAAGATTTTGAGTAAGCAAAACTCTGTAAAAATGGCAATTTTGGTAACTGTGAGGGTTTAAAAAGTGGTTATTTCAACATGAGGCCCGATCCATATGACATTTTGAATCATTTTTGGTAGAGTCCAAAAATCAATTTTCTGATGAAAAACAATGACCCCGACCAGTCGAACGTTGAAAAAACGGTCAATATTTATGAAATTTTAACATTTAATCTTTTGACTTTAAATGACGGTTGGATGTGAGTTATTACTTTTTCAACTAAAATAAGTGTGTTTAAAGTCATTTCTGTGCCTGAAATTGGTCAAAATTGAAGATTTTGAGTAAGCAAAACTCTGTAAAAATGGCAATTTTGGTCACTGTGAGGGTTTAAAAAGTGGTTATTCAACATGAGGCCCGATCCAAATGACATTTTTAATCATTTTTGGTAGAGTCCAAAAAATCTATTTTCTGATGAAAAACGATGACCCCGGACCAGTTGAACGTTGAAAAAATGGTCAATATTGATGAAATTTTAATATTTAATCTTTTGACTTTAAATGACGGTTGGATGTGAGGTATTACTTTTTCAACTAAAATAAGTGTGTTTAAAGTCATTTCTGTGCCTGAAATTGGTCAAAATTGAAGTTTTTGAGTAAGCAAAACTCTGTAAAAATGGCAATTTTGGTCACTGTGAGGGTTTAAAAAGTGGTTATTCAACATGAGGCCCGATCCAAATGACATTTTGAATCATTTTTGGTAGAGTCCAAAAAATCTATTTTCTGATGAAAAACGATGACCCCGGACCAGTCGAACGTTGAAAAAATTGGTCAATATTGATGAAATTTTAACATTTAATCTTTTGACTTTAAATGACGGTTGGATGTGAGTTATTACTTTTTCAACTAAAATAAGTGTGTTTAAAGTCATTTCTGTGCTTGAAATTGGTCAAATTTGAAGCTTTTGAGTAAGCAAAACTCTGTAAAAATGGCAATTTTGGTCACTGTGAGGGTTTAAAAAGTGGTTATTCAACATGAGGCCCGATCCAAATGACATTTTGAATCATTTTTGGTAGAGTCCAAAAAATCAATTTTCTGATGAAAAACGATGACCCCGGACCAGTCGAACGTTGAAAAAATGGTCAATATTGATGAAATTTTAACATTTAATCTTTTGACTTTAAATGACGGTTGTATGTGAGTTATTACTTTTTCAAGTAAAATAAGTGTGTTTAAAGTCATTTCTGTGCCTGAAATTGGTCAAAATTGAAGATTTTGAGTAAGCAAAACTCTGTAAAAATGGCAATTTTGGTCACTGTGAGGTTTAAAAAGTGGTTATTCAACATGAGGCCCGATCCAAATGACATTTTGAATCATTTTTGGTAGAGTCCAAAAAATCAATTTTCTGATGAAAAACGATGACCCCGGACCAGTCGAACGTTGAAAAAATGGTCAATATTGATGAAATTTTAACATTTAATCTTTTGACTTTAAATGACGGTTGGATGTGAGTTATTACTTTTTCAACTAAAATAAGTGTGTTTAAAGTCATTTCTGTGCCTGAAATTGGTCAAAATTGAAGATTTTGAGTAAGCAAAACTCTGTAAAAATGGCAATTTTGGTAACTGTGAGGGTTTAAAAAGTGGTTATTCAACATGAGGCCCGATCCATATGACATTTTGAATCATTTTTGGTAGAGTCCAAAAATCAATTTTCTGATGAAAAACAATGACCCCGACCAGTCGAACGTTGAAAAAACGGTCAATATTTATGAAATTTTAACATTTAATCTTTTGACTTTAAATGACGGTTGGATGTGAGTTATTACTTTTTCAACTAAAATAAGTGTGTTTAAAGTCATTTCTGTGCCTGAAATTGGTCAAAATTGAAGATTTTGAGTAAGCAAAACTCTGTAAAAATGGCAATTTTGGTCACTGTGAGGGTTTAAAAAGTGGTTATTAAACATGAGGCCCGATCCAAATGACATTTTGAATCATTTTTGGTAGAGTCCAAAAAATCAATTTTCTGATGAAAAACGATGACCCCGGACCAGTCGAACGTTGAAAAAATGGTCAATATTGATGAAATTTTAACATTTAATCTTTTGACTTTAAATGACGGTTGGATGTGAGTTATTACTTTTTCAACTAAAATAAGTGTGTTTAAAGTCATTTCTGTGCCTGAAATTGGTCAAAATTGAAGATTTTGAGTAAGCAAAACTCTGTAAAAATGGCAATTTTGGTCACTGTGAGGGTTTAAAAAGTGGTTATTCAACATGAGGCCCGATCCAAATGACATTTTTAATCATTTTTGGTAGAGTCCAAAAAATCTATTTTCTGATGAAAAACGATGACCCCGGACCAGTTGAACGTTGAAAAAATGGTCAATATTGATGAAATTTTAATATTTAATCTTTTGACTTTAAATGACGGTTGGATGTGAGGTATTACTTTTTCAACTAAAATAAGTGTGTTTAAAGTCATTTCTGTGCCTGAAATTGGTCAAAATTGAAGATTTTGAGTAAGCAAAACTCTGTAAAAATGGCAATTTTGGTCACTGTGAGGGTTTAAAAAGTGGTTATTCAACATGAGGCCCGATCCAAATGACATTTTGAATCATTTTTGGTAGAGTCCAAAAAATCTATTTTCTGATGAAAAACGATGACCCCGGACCAGTCGAACGTTGAAAAAATTGGTCAATATTGATGAAATTTTAACATTTAATCTTTTGACTTTAAATGACGGTTGGATGTGAGTTATTACTTTTTCAACTAAAATAAGTGTGTTTAAAGTCATTTCTGTGCTTGAAATTGGTCAAATTTGAAGCTTTTGAGTAAGCAAAACTCTGTAAAAATGGCAATTTTGGTCACTGTGAGGGTTTAAAAAGTGGTTATTCAACATGAGGCCCGATCCAAATGACATTTTGAATCATTTTTGGTAGAGTCCAAAAAATCAATTTTCTGATGAAAAACGATGACCCCGGACCAGTCGAACGTTGAAAAAATGGTCAATATTGATGAAATTTTAACATTTAATCTTTTGACTTTAAATGACGGTTGTATGTGAGTTATTACTTTTTCAAGTAAAATAAGTGTGTTTAAAGTCATTTCTGTGCCTGAAATTGGTCAAAATTGAAGATTTTGAGTAAGCAAAACTCTGTAAAAATGGCAATTTTGGTCACTGTGAGGTTTAAAAAGTGGTTATTCAACATGAGGCCCGATCCAAATGACATTTTGAATCATTTTTGGTAGAGTCCAAAAAATCAATTTTCTGATGAAAAACGATGACCCCGGACCAGTCGAACGTTGAAAAAATGGTCAATATTGATGAAATTTTAACATTTAATCTTTTGACTTTAAATGACGGTTGGATGTGAGTTATTACTTTTTCAACTAAAATAAGTGTGTTTAAAGTCATTTCTGTGCCTGAAATTGGTCAAAATTGAAGATTTTGACTAAGCAAAACTCTGTAAAAATGGCAATTTTGGTCACTGTGAGGGTTTAAAAAGTGGTTATTCAACATGAGGCCCGATCCATATGACATTTTGAATCATTTTTGGTAGAGTCCAAAAAATCAATTTTCTGATGAAAAACTATGACCCCGGACCAGTCGAACGTTGAAAAAATTGGTCAATATTGATGAAATTTTAACATTTAATCTTTTGACTTTAAATGACGGTTGGATGTGAGTTATTACTTTTTCAACTAAAATAAGTGTGTTTAAAGTCATTTCTGTGCTTGAAATTGGTCAAATTTGAAGCTTTTGAGTAAGCAAAACTCTGTAAAAATGGCAATTTTGGTCACTGTGAGGGTTTAAAAAGTGGTTATTCAACATGAGGCCCGATCCAAATGACATTTTGAATCATTTTTGGTAGAGTCCAAAAAATCAATTTTCTGATGAAAAACGATGACCCCGGACCAGTCGAACGTTGAAAAAATGGTCAATATTGATGAAATTTTAACATTTAATCTTTTGACTTTAAATGACGGTTGGATGTGAGTTATTACTTTTTCAACTAAAATAAGTGTGTTTAAAGTCATTTCTGTGCCTGAAATTGGTCAAAATTGAAGATTTTGAGTAAGCAAAACTCTGTAAAAATGGCAATTTTGGTCACTGTGAGGTTTAAAAAGTGGTTATTCAACATGAGGCCCAATCCAAATGACATTTTGAATCATTTTTGGTAGAGTCCAAAAAATCAATTTTCTGATGAAAAACGATGACCCCGGACCAGTTGAACGTTGAAAAAATGGTCAATATTGATGAAATTTTAATATTTAATCTTTTGACTTTAAATGATGGTTGGATGTGAGGTATTACTTTTTCAACTAAAATAAGTGTGTTTAAAGTCATTTCTGTGCCTGAAATTGGTCAAAATTGAAGATTTTGAGTAAGCAAAACTCTGTAAAAATGGCAATTTTGGTCACTGTGAGGGTTTAAAAAGTGGTTATTCAACATGAGGCCCGATCCAAATGACATTTTGAATCATTTTTGGTAGAGTCCAAAAAATCAATTTTCTGATGAAAAACGATGACCCCGGACCAGTCGAACGTTGAAAAAATTGGTCAATATTGATGAAATTTTAACATTTAATCTTTTGACTTTAAATGACGGTTGGATGTGAGTTATTACTTTTTCAACTAAAATAAGTGTGTTTAAAGTCATTTCTGTGCTTGAAATTGGTCAAATTTGAAGCTTTTGAGTAAGCAAAACTCTGTAAAAATGGCAATTTTGGTCACTGTGAGGGTTTAAAAAGTGGTTATTCAACATGAGGCCCGATCCAAATGACATTTTGAATCATTTTTGGTAGAGTCCAAAAAATCAATTTTCTGATGAAAAACGATGACCCCGGACCAGTCGAACGTTGAAAAAATGGTCAATATTGATGAAATTTTAACATTTAATCTTTTGACTTTAAATGACGGTTGGATGTGAGTTATTACTTTTTCAACTAAAATAAGTGTGTTTAAAGTCATTTCTGTGCCTGAAATTGGTCAAAATTGAAGATTTTGAGTAAGCAAAACTCTGTAAAAATGGCAATTTTGGTCACTGTGAGGTTTAAAAAGTGGTTATTCAACATGAGGCCCAATCCAAATGACATTTTGAATCATTTTTGGTAGAGTCCAAAAAATCAATTTTCTGATGAAAAACGATGACCCCGGACCAGTTGAACGTTGAAAAAATGGTCAATATTGATGAAATTTTAATATTTAATCTTTTGACTTTAAATGATGGTTGGATGTGAGGTATTACTTTTTCAACTAAAATAAGTGTGTTTAAAGTCATTTCTGTGCCTGAAATTGGTCAAAATTGAAGATTTTGAGTAAGCAAAACTCTGTAAAAATGGCAATTTTGGTCACTGTGAGGGTTTAAAAAGTGGTTATTCAACATGAGGCCCGATCCAAATGACATTTTGAATCATTTTTGGTAGAGTCCAAAAAATCAATTTTCTGATGAAAAGCGATGACCCCGGACCAGTCGAACGTTGAAAAAATGGTCAATATTGATGAAATTTTAACATTTAATCTTTTGACTTTAAATGACATTTGGATGTGAGTTATTACTTTTTCAACTAAAATAAGTGTGTTTAAAGTCATTTCTGTGCCTGAAATTGGTCAAAATTGAAGATTTTGAGTAAGCAAAACTCTGTAAAAATGGCAATTTTGGTCACTGTGAGGGTTTAAAAAGTGGTTATTCAACATGAGGCCCGATCCAAATGACATTTTGAATCATTTTTGGTAGAGTCCAAAAAATCAATTTTCTGATGAAAAACGATGACCCCGGACCAGTCGAACGTTGAAAAAATTGGTCAATATTGATGAAATTTTAACATTTAATCTTTTGACTTTAAATGACGGTTGGATGTGAGTTATTACTTTTTCAACTAAAATAAGTGTGTTTAAAGTCATTTTTGTGCCTGAAATTGGTCAAATTTGAAGCTTTTGAGTAAGCAAAACTCTGTAAAAATGGCAATTTTGGTCACTGTGAGGGTTTAAAAAGTGGTTATTCAACATGAGGCCCGATCCAAATGACATTTTGAATCATTTTTAGTAGAGTCCAAAAAATCCATTTTCTGATGAAAAACGATGACCCCGGACCAGTCGAACGTTGAAAAAACGGTCAATATTGATGAAATTTTAACATTTAATCTTTTGACTTTAAATGACGGTTGGATGTGAGTTATTACTTTTTCAACTAAAATAAGTGTGTTTAAAGTCATTTCTGTGCCTGAAATTGGTCAAAATTGAAGATTTTGAGTAAGCAAAACTCTGTAAAAATGGCAATTTTGGTCACTGTGAGGGTTTAAAAAGTGGTTATTCAACATGAGGCCCGATCCATATGACATTTTGAATAGTTTTTGGTAGAGTCCAAAAAATCAATTTTCTGATGAAAAACTATGACCCCGGACCAGTCGAACGTTGAAAAAATGGTCAATATTGATGACATTTTAACATTTAATCTTTTGACTTTAAATGACGGTTGGATGTGAGTTATTACTTTTTCAACTAAAATAAGTGTGTTTAAAGTCATTTTTGTGCCTGAAATTGGTCAAAATTTGAAGATTTTGAGTAAGCAAAACTCTGTAAAAATGGCAATTTTGGTCACTGTGAGGGTTTAAAAAGTGGTTATTCAACATGAGGCCCGATCCAAATGACATTTTGAATCATTTTTGGTAGAGTCCAAAAAATCAATTTTCTGATGAAAAACGATGACCCCGGACCAGTCGAACGTTGAAAAAACGGTCAATATTTATGAAATTTTAACATTTAATCTTTTGACTTTAAATGACGGTTGGATGTGAGTTATTACTTTTTCAACTAAAATAAGTGTGTTTAAAGTCATTTTTGTGCCTGAAATTGGTCAAAATTTGAAGATTTTGAGTAAGCAAAACTCTGTAAAAATGGCAATTTTGGTCACTGTGAGGGTTTAAAAAGTGGTTATTCAACATGAGGCCCGATCCAAATGACATTTTGAATCATTTTTGGGAGAGTCCAAAAAATCAATTTTCTGATGAAAAACGATGATCCCGGACCAGTCGAACGTTGAAAAAATGGTCAATATTGATGAAATTTTAACATTTAATCTTTTGACTTTAAATGACGGTTGGATGTGAGTTATTACTTTTTCAACTAAAATAAGTGTGTTTAAAGTCATTTCTGTGCCTGAAATTGGTCAAAATTGAAGATTTTGAGTAAGCAAAACTCTGTAAAAATGGCAATTTTGGTAACTGTGAGGGTTTAAAAAGTGGTTATTCAACATCAGGCCCGATCCATATGACATTTTGAATCATTTTTGGTAGAGTCCAAAAATCAATTTTCTGATGAAAAACAATGACCCCGACCAGTCGAACGTTGAAAAAACGGTCAATATTTATGAAATTTTAACATTTAATCTTTTGACTTTAAATGACGGTTGGATGTGAGTTATTACTTTTTCAACTAAAATAAGTGTGTTTAAAGTCATTTCTGTGCCTGAAATTGGTCAAAATTGAAGATTTTGAGTAAGCAAAACTCTGTAAAAATGGCAATTTTGGTCACTGTGAGGGTTTAAAAAGTGGTTATTCAACATGAGGCCCGATCCAAATGACATTTTTAATCATTTTTGGTAGAGTCCAAAAAATCTATTTTCTGATGAAAAACGATGACCCCGGACCAGTTGAACGTTGAAAAAATGGTCAATATTGAAGAATTTTAATATTTAATCTTTTGACTTTAAATGACGGTTGGATGTGAGGTATTACTTTTTCAACTAAAATAAGTGTGTTTAAAGTCATTTCTGTGCCTGAAATTGGTCAAAATTGAAGATTTTGAGTAAGCAAAACTCTGTAAAAATGGCAATTTTGGTCACTGTGAGGGTTTAAAAAGTGGTTATTCAACATGAGGCCCGATCCAAATGACATTTTGAATCATTTTTGGTAGAGTCCAAAAAATCAATTTTCTGATGAAAAACGATGACCCCGGACCAGTCGAACGTTGAAAAAATGGTCAATATTGATGAAATTTTAACATTTAATCTTTTGACTTTAAATGACGGTTGTATGTGAGTTATTACTTTTTC
This sequence comes from Lissotriton vulgaris, assembly GCF_964263255.1. Lineage (NCBI taxonomy): Eukaryota > Metazoa > Chordata > Amphibia > Caudata > Salamandridae > Lissotriton > Lissotriton vulgaris. The sequence goes on from NW_028253574.1 coordinate 1,070,738, forward strand.
AAGTAAAATAAGTGTGTTTAAAGTCATTTCTGTGCCTGAAATTGGTCAAAATTGAAGATTTTGAGTAAGCAAAACTCTGTAAAAATGGCAATTTTGGTCACTGTGAGGTTTAAAAAGTGGTTATTCAACATGAGGCCCGATCCAAATGACATTTTGAATCATTTTTGGTAGAGTCCAAAAAATCAATTTTCTGATGAAAAACGATGACCCCGGACCAGTCGAACGTTGAAAAAATGGTCAATATTGATGAAATTTTAACATTTAATCTTTTGACTTTAAATGACGGTTGGATGTGAGTTATTACTTTTTCAACTAAAATAAGTGTGTTTAAAGTCATTTCTGTGCCTGAAATTGGTCAAAATTGAAGATTTTGACTAAGCAAAACTCTGTAAAAATGGCAATTTTGGTCACTGTGAGGGTTTAAAAAGTGGTTATTCAACATGAGGCCCGATCCATATGACATTTTGAATCATTTTTGGTAGAGTCCAAAAAATCAATTTTCTGATGAAAAACTATGACCCCGGACCAGTCGAACGTTGAAAAAATTGGTCAATATTGATGAAATTTTAACATTTAATCTTTTGACTTTAAATGACGGTTGGATGTGAGTTATTACTTTTTCAACTAAAATAAGTGTGTTTAAAGTCATTTCTGTGCTTGAAATTGGTCAAATTTGAAGCTTTTGAGTAAGCAAAACTCTGTAAAAATGGCAATTTTGGTCACTGTGAGGGTTTAAAAAGTGGTTATTCAACATGAGGCCCGATCCAAATGACATTTTGAATCATTTTTGGTAGAGTCCAAAAAATCAATTTTCTGATGAAAAACGATGACCCCGGACCAGTCGAACGTTGAAAAAATGGTCAATATTGATGAAATTTTAACATTTAATCTTTTGACTTTAAATGACGGTTGGATGTGAGTTATTACTTTTTCAACTAAAATAAGTGTGTTTAAAGTCATTTCTGTGCCTGAAATTGGTCAAAATTGAAGATTTTGAGTAAGCAAAACTCTGTAAAAATGGCAATTTTGGTCACTGTGAGGTTTAAAAAGTGGTTATTCAACATGAGGCCCAATCCAAATGACATTTTGAATCATTTTTGGTAGAGTCCAAAAAATCAATTTTCTGATGAAAAACGATGACCCCGGACCAGTTGAACGTTGAAAAAATGGTCAATATTGATGAAATTTTAATATTTAATCTTTTGACTTTAAATGATGGTTGGATGTGAGGTATTACTTTTTCAACTAAAATAAGTGTGTTTAAAGTCATTTCTGTGCCTGAAATTGGTCAAAATTGAAGATTTTGAGTAAGCAAAACTCTGTAAAAATGGCAATTTTGGTCACTGTGAGGGTTTAAAAAGTGGTTATTCAACATGAGGCCCGATCCAAATGACATTTTGAATCATTTTTGGTAGAGTCCAAAAAATCAATTTTCTGATGAAAAACGATGACCCCGGACCAGTCGAACGTTGAAAAAATTGGTCAATATTGATGAAATTTTAACATTTAAACTTTTGACTTTAAATGACGGTTGGATGTGAGTTATTACTTTTTCAACTAAAATAAGTGTGTTTAAACTCATTTCTGTGCCTGAAATTGGTCAAAATTGAAGATTTTGAGTAAGCAAAACTCTGTAAAAATGGCAATTTTGGTAACTGTGAGGGTTTAAAAAGTGGTTATTCAACATGAGGCCCGATCCATATGACATTTTGAATCAATTTGGGTAGAGTCCAAAAAATCAATTTTCTGATGAAAAACGATGACCCCGGACTAGTCGAACGTTGAAAAAACGGTCAATATTTATGAAATTTTAACATTTAATCTTTTGACTTTAAATGACGGTTGGATGTGAGTTATTACTTTTTCAACTAAAATAAGTGTGTTTAAAGTCATTTCTGTGCCTGAAATTGGTCAAAATTGAAGATTTTGAGTAAGCAAAACTCTGTAAAAATGGCAATTTTGGTCACTGTGAGGGTTTAAAAAGTGGTTATTCAACATGAGGCCCGATCCAAATGACATTTTGAATCATTTTTGGTAGAGTCCAAAAAATCAATTTTCTGATGAAAAGCGATGACCCCGGACCAGTCGAACGTTGAAAAAATGGTCAATATTGATGAAATTTTAACATTTAATCTTTTGACTTTAAATGACATTTGGATGTGAGTTATTACTTTTTCAACTAAAATAAGTGTGTTTAAAGTCATTTCTGTGCCTGAAATTGGTCAAAATTGAAGATTTTGAGTAAGCAAAACTCTGTAAAAATGGCAATTTTGGTCACTGTGAGGGTTTAAAAAGTGGTTATTCAACATGAGGCCCGATCCAAATGACATTTTGAATCATTTTTGGTAGAGTCCAAAAAATCAATTTTCTGATGAAAAACGATGACCCCGGACCAGTCGAACGTTGAAAAAATTGGTCAATATTGATGAAATTTTAACATTTAATCTTTTGACTTTAAATGACGGTTGGATGTGAGTTATTACTTTTTCAACTAAAATAAGTGTGTTTAAAGTCATTTCTGTGCTTGAAATTGGTCAAATTTGAAGCTTTTGAGTAAGCAAAACTCTGTAAAAATGGCAATTTTGGTCACTGTGAGGGTTTAAAAAGTGGTTATTCAACATGAGGCCCGATCCAAATGACATTTTGAATCATTTTTAGTAGAGTCCAAAAAATCCATTTTCTGATGAAAAACGATGACCCCGGACCAGTCGAACGTTGAAAAAATGGTCAATATTGATGAAATTTTAACATTTAATCTTTTGACTTTAAATGACGGTTGTATGTGAGTTATTACTTTTTCAAGTAAAATAAGTGTGTTTAAAGTCATTTCTGTGCCTGAAATTGGTCAAAATTGAAGATTTTGAGTAAGCAAAACTCTGTAAAAATGGCAATTTTGGTCACTGTGAGGTTTAAAAAGTGGTTATTCAACATGAGGCCCGATCCAAATGACATTTTGAATCATTTTTGGTAGAGTCCAAAAAATCAATTTTCTGATGAAAAACGATGACCCCGGACCAGTCGAACGTTGAAAAAATGGTCAATATTGATGAAATTTTAACATTTAATCTTTTGACTTTAAATGACGGTTGGATGTGAGTTATTACTTTTTCAACTAAAATAAGTGTGTTTAAAGTCATTTCTGTGCCTGAAATTGGTCAAAATTGAAGATTTTGACTAAGCAAAACTCTGTAAAAATGGCAATTTTGGTCACTGTGAGGGTTTAAAAAGTGGTTATTCAACATGAGGCCCGATCCATATGACATTTTGAATCATTTTTGGTAGAGTCCAAAAAATCAATTTTCTGATGAAAAACTATGACCCCGGACCAGTCGAACGTTGAAAAAATTGGTCAATATTGATGAAATTTTAACATTTAATCTTTTGACTTTAAATGACGGTTGGATGTGAGTTATTACTTGTTCAACTAAAATAAGTGTGTTTAACCTCTTCGCCGCTAATGACAAGGGTAACTCGTCATGCACTTTTCATTGATTTCAATGGAAATTCAATGAAAAGTAAAATATTGCCTTAGCAGCCAAGTGGTTAAAGTCATTTCTGTGCTTGAAATTGGTCAAATTTGAAGCTTTTGAGTAAGCAAAACTCTGTAAAAATGGCAATTTTGGTCACTGTGAGGGTTTAAAAAGTGGTTATTCAACATGAGGCCCGATCCAAATGACATTTTGAATCATTTTTGGTAGAGTCCAAAAAATCAATTTTCTGATGAAAAACGATGACCCCGGACCAGTCGAACGTTGAAAAAATGGTCAATATTGATGAAATTTTAACATTTAATCGTTTGACTTTAAATGACGGTTGGATGTGAGTTATTACTTTTTCAACTAAAATAAGTGTGTTTAAAGTCATTTCTGTGCCTGAAATTGGTCAAAATTGAAGATTTTGAGTAAGCAAAACTCTGTAAAAATGGCAATTTTGGTCACTGTGAGGTTTAAAAAGTGGTTATTCAACATGAGGCCCAATCCAAATGACATTTTGAATCATTTTTGGTAGAGTCCAAAAAATCAATTTTCTGATGAAAAACGATGACCCCGGACCAGTTGAACGTTGAAAAAATGGTCAATATTGATGAAATTTTAATATTTAATCTTTTGACTTTAAATGATGGTTAGATGTGAGGTATTACTTTTTCAACTAAAATAAGTGTGTTTAAAGTCATTTCTGTGCCTGAAATTGGTCAAAATTGAAGATTTTGAGTAAGCAAAACTCTGTAAAAATGGCAATTTTGGTCACTGTGAGGGTTTAAAAAGTGGTTATTCAACATGAGGCCCGATCCAAATGACATTTTGAATCATTTTTGGTAGAGTCCAAAAAATCAATTTTCTGATGAAAAACGATGACCCCGGACTAGTCGAACGTTGAAAAAACGGTCAATATTTATGAAATTTTAACATTTAATCTTTTGACTTTAAATGACGGTTGGATGTGAGTTATTACTTTTTCAACTAAAATAAGTGTGTTTAAAGTCATTTCTGTGCCTGAAATTGGTCAAAATTGAAGATTTTGAGTAAGCAAAACTCTGTAAAAATGGCAATTTTGGTCACTGTGAGGGTTTAAAAAGTGGTTATTCAACATGAGGCCCGATCCAAATGACATTTTGAATCATTTTTGGTAGAGTCCAAAAAATCAATTTTCTGATGAAAAGCGATGACCCCGGACCAGTCGAACGTTGAAAAAATGGTCAATATTGATGAAATTTTAACATTTAATCTTTTGACTTTAAATGACATTTGGATGTGAGTTATTACTTTTTCAACTAAAATAAGTGTGTTTAAAGTCATTTCTGTGCCTGAAATTGGTCAAAATTGAAGATTTTGAGTAAGCAAAACTCTGTAAAAATGGCAATTTTGGTCACTGTGAGGGTTTAAAAAGTGGTTATTCAACATGAGGCCCGATCCAAATGACATTTTGAATCATTTTTGGTAGAGTCCAAAAAATCAATTTTCTGATGAAAAACGATGACCCCGGACCAGTCGAACGTTGAAAAAATTGGTCAATATTGATGAAATTTTAACATTTAATCTTTTGACTCTAAATGACGGTTGGATGTGAGTTATTACTTTTTCAACTGAAATAAGTGTGTTTAAAGTCATTTCTGTGCTTGAAATTGGTCAAATTTGAAGCTTTTGAGTAAGCAAAACTCTGTAAAAATGGCAATTTTGGTCACTGTGAGGGTTTAAAAAGTGGTTATTCAACATGAGGCCCGATCCAAATGACATTTTGAATCATTTTTAGTAGAGTCCAAAAAATCCATTTTCTGATGAAAAACGATGACCCCGGACCAGTCGAACGTTGAAAAAATGGTCAATATTGATGAAATTTTAACATTTAATCTTTTGACTTTAAATGACGGTTGGATGTGAGTTATTACTTTTTCAACTAAAATAAGTGTGTTTAAAGTCATTTCTGTGCCTGAAATTGGTCAAAATTGAAGATTTTGAGTAAGCAAAACTCTGTAAAAATGGCAATTTTGGTCACTGTGAGGGTTTAAAAAGTGGTTATTCAACATGAGGCCCGATCCAAATGACATTTTGAATCAATTTTGGTAGAGTCCAAAAAATCCATTTTCTGATGAAAAACGATGACCCCGGACCAGTCGAACGTTGAAAAAACGGTCAATATTTATGAAATTTTAACATTTAATCTTTTGACTTTAAATGACGGTTGGATGTGAGTTATTACTTTTTCAACTAAAATAAGTGTGTTTAAAGTCATTTCTGTGCCTGAAATTGGTCAAAATTGAAGATTTTGAGTAAGCAAAACTCTGTAAAAATGGCAATTTTGGTAACTGTGAGGGTTTAAAAAGTGGTTATTCAACATGAGGCCCGATCCATATGACATTTTGAATAATTTTTGGTAGAGTCCAAAAAATCAATTTTCTGATGAAAAACTATGACCCCGGACCAGTCGAACATTGAAAAAATGGTCAATATTGATGACATTTTAACATTTAATCTTTTGACTTTAAATGACGGTTGGATGTGAGTTATTACTTTTTCAACTAAAATAAGTGTGTTTAAAGTCATTTTTGTGCCTGAAATTGGTAAAAATTTGAAGATTTTGAGTAAGCAAAACTCTGTAAAAATGGCAATTTTGGTCACTGTGAGGGTTTAAAAAGTGGTTATTCAACATGAGGCTCGATCCAAATGACATTTGAAATCATTTTTGGTAGAGTCCAAAAAATCAATTTTCTGATGAAAAACGATGACCCCGGACCAGTCGAACGTTGAAAAAATGGTCAATATTGATGACATTTTAACATTTAATCTTTTGACTTTAAATGACGGTTGGATGTGAGTTATTACTTTTTCAACTAAAATAAGTGTGTTTAATGTCATTTCTGTGCCTGAAATTGGTCAAAATTGAAGATTTTGAGTAAGCAAAACTCTGTAAAAATGGCAATTTTGGTCACTGTGAGGGTTTAAAAAGTGGTTATTCAACATGAGGCCCGATCCAAATGACATTTTGAATCATTTTTTGTAGAGTCCAAAAAATCAATTTTCTGATGAAAAACGATGACCCCGGACCAGTCGAACGTTGAAAAAACGGTCAATATTTATGAAATTTTAACATTTAATCTTTTGACTTTAAATGACGGTTGGATGTGAGTTATTACTTTTTCAACTAAAATAAGTGTGTTTAAAGTCATTTTTGTGCCTGAAATTGGTCAAAATTTGAAGATTTTGAGTAAGCAAAACTCTGTAAAAATGGCAATTTTGGTCACTGTGAGGGTTTAAAAAGTGGTTATTCAACATGAGGCCCGATCCAAATGACATTTTGAATCATTTTTGGTAGAGTCCAAAAAATCAATTTTCTGATGAAAAACGATGACCCCGGACCAGTCGAACGTTGAAAAAATGGTCAATATTGATGAAATTTTAACATTTAATCTTTTGACTTTAAATGACGGTTGGATGTGAGTTATTACTTTTTCAACTAAAATAAGTGTGTTTAAAGTCATTTCTGTGCCTGAAATTTGGTCAAAATTGAAGATTTTGAGTAAGCAAAACTCTGTAAAAATGGCAATTTTGGTAACTGTGAGGGTTTAAAAAGTGGTTATTCAACATGAGGCCCGATCCATATGACATTTTGAATCAATTTGGGTAGAGTCCAAAAAAATCAATTTTCTGATGAAAAACGATGACCCCGGACTAGTCGAACGTTGAAAAAACGGTCAATATTTATGAAATTTTAACATTTAATCTTTTGACTTTAAATGACGGTTGGATGTGAGTTATTACTTTTTCAACTAAAATAAGTGTGTTGAAAGTCATTTTTGTGCCTGAAATTGGTAAAAATTTGAAGATTTTGAGTAAGCAAAACTCTGTAAAAATGGCAATTTTGGTCACTGTGAGGGTTTAAAAAGTGGTTATTCAACATGAGGCTCGATCCAAATGACATTTGAAATCATTTTTGGTAGAGTCCAAAAAATCAATTTTCTGATGAAAAACGATGACCCCGGACCAGTCGAACGTTGAAAAAATGGTCAATATTGATGAAATTTTAACATTTAATCTTTTGACTTTAAATGACGGTTGGATGTGAGTTATTACTTTTTCAACTAAAATAAGTGTGTTTAAAGTCATTTCTGTGCCTGAAATTGGTCAAAATTGAAGATTTTGAGTAAGCAAAACTCTGTAAAAATGGCAATTTTGGTCACTGTGAGGGTTTAAAAAGTGGTTATTCAACATGAGGCCCGATCCAAATGACATTTTGAATCATTTTTGGTAGAGTCCAAAAAATCAATTTTCTGATGAAAAACGATGACCCCGGACCAGTCGAACGTTGAAAAAATGGTCAATATTGATGAAATTTTAACATTTAATCTTTTGACTTTAAATGACGGTTGGATGTGAGTTATTACTTTTTCAACTAAAATAAGTGTGTTTAAAGTCATTTCTGTGCCTGAAATTGGTCAAAATTGAAGATTTTGAGTAAGCAAAACTCTGTAAAAATGGCAATTTTGGTCACTGTGAGGGTTTAAAAAGGTGGTTATTCAACATGAGGCCCGATCCAAATGACATTTTGAATCATTTTTTGTAGAGTCCAAAAAATCAATTTTCTGATGAAAAACGATGACCCCGGACCAGTCGAACGTTGAAAAAACGGTCAATATTTATGAAATTTTAACATTTAATCTTTTGACTTTAAATGACGGTTGGATGTGAGTTATTACTTTTTCAACTAAAATAAGTGTGTTTAAAGTCATTTCTGTGCCTGAAATTTGGTCAAAATTGAAGATTTTGAGTAAGCAAAACTCTGTAAAAATGGCAATTTTGGTCACTGTGAGGGTTTAAAAAGTGGTTATTCAACATGAGGCCCGATCCAAATGACATTTTGAATCATTTTTTGTAGAGTCCAAAAAATCAATTTTCTGATGAAAAACGATGACCCCGGACCAGTCGAACGTTGAAAAAACGGTCAATATTTATGAAATTTTAACATTTAATCTTTTGACTTTAAATGACGGTTGGATGTGAGTTATTACTTTTTCAACTAAAATAAGTGTGTTTAAAGTCATTTTTGTGCCTGAAATTGGTCAAAATTTGAAGATTTTGAGTAAGCAAAACTCTGTAAAAATGGCAATTTTGGTCACTGTGAGGGTTTAAAAAGTGGTTATTCAACATGAGGCCCGATCCAAATGACATTTTGAATCATTTTTGGTAGAGTCCAAAAAATCAATTTTCTGATGAAAAACGATGACCCCGGACTAGTCGAACGTTGAAAAAACGGTCAATATTTATGAAATTTTAACATTTAATCTTTTGACTTTAAATGACGGTTGGATGTGAGTTATTACTTTTTCAACTAAAATAAGTGTGTTGAAAGTCATTTTTGTGCCTGAAATTGGTAAAAATTTGAAGATTTTGAGTAAGCAAAACTCTGTAAAAATGGCAATTTTGGTCACTGTGAGGGTTTAAAAAGTGGTTATTCAACATGAGGCTCGATGCAAATGACATTTGAAATCATTTTTGGTAGAGTCCAAAAAATCAATTTTCTGATGAAAAACGATGACCCCGGACCAGTCGAACGTTGAAAAAATGGTCAATATTGATGAAATTTTAACATTTAATCTTTTGACTTTAAATGACGGTTGGATGTGAGTTATTACTTTTTCAACTAAAATAAGTGTGTTTAAAGTCATTTCTGTGCCTGAAATTGGTCAAAATTGAAGATTTTGAGTAAGCAAAACTCTGTAAAAATGGCAATTTTGGTCACTGTGAGGGTTTAAAAAGTGGTTATTCAACATGAGGCCCGATCCAAATGACATTTTGAATCATTTTTGGTAGAGTCCAAAAAATCAATTTTCTGATGAAAAACGATGACCCCGGACCAGTCGAACGTTGAAAAAATGGTCAATATTGATGAAATTTTAACATTTAATCTTTTGACTTTAAATGACGGTTGGATGTGAGTTATTACTTTTTCAACTAAAATAAGTGTGTTTAAAGTCATTTCTGTGCCTGAAATTGGTCAAAATTGAAGATTTTGAGTAAGCAAAACTCTGTAAAAATGGCAATTTTGGTCACTGTGAGGGTTTAAAAAGTGGTTATTCAACATGAGGCTCGATCCAAATGACATTTGAAATCATTTTTGGTAGAGTCCAAAAAATCAATTTTCTGATGAAAAACGATGACCCCGGACCAGTCGAACGTTGAAAAAATGGTCAATATTGATGAAATTTTAACATTTAATCTTTTGACTTTGAATGACGGTTGGATGTGAGTTATTACTTTTTCAACTAAAATAAGTGTGTTTAAAGTCATTTCTGTGCCTGAAATTGGTCAAAATTGAAGATTTTGACTAAGCAAACTCTGTAAAAATGGCAATTTTGGTAACTGTGAGGGTTTAAAAAGTGGTTATTCAACATGAGGCCCGATCCATATGACATTTTGAATCATTTTTGGTAGAGTCCAAAAAATCAATTTTCTGATGAAAAACTATGACCCCGGACCAGTCGAACGTTGAAAAAATGGTCAATATTGATGAAATTTTAACATTTAATCTTTTGACTTTAAATGACGGTTGGATGTGAGTTATTACTTTTTCAACTAAAATAAGTGTGTTTAAAGTCATTTTTGTGCCTGAAATTGGTCAAAATTTGAAGATTTTGAGTAAGCAAAACTCTGTAAAAATGGCAATTTTGGTCACTGTGAGGGTTTAAAAAGTTGTTATTCAACATGAGGCTCGATCCAAATGACATTTTGAATCATTTTTGGTAGAGTCCAAAAAATCAATTTTCTGATGAAAAACGATAACCCCGGACCAGTCGAACGTTGAAAAAATGGTCAATATTGATGACATTTTAACATTTAATCTTTTGACTTTAAATGACGGTTGGATGTGAGTTATTACTTTTTCAACTAAAATAAGTGTGTTTAAAGTCATTTTTGTGCCTGAAATTGGTCAAAATTTGAAGATTTTGAGTAAGCAAAACTCTGTAAAAATGGCAATTTTGGTCACTGTGAGGGTTTAAAAAGTGGTTATTCAACATGAGGCCCGATCCAAATGACATTTTGAATCATTTTTGGTAGAGTCCAAAAAATCAATTTTCTGATGAAAAACGATGACCCCGGACCAGTCGAACGTTGAAAAAATGGTCAATATTGATGAAATTTTAACATTTAATCTTTTGACTTTAAATGACGGTTGGATGTGAGTTATTACTTTTTCAACTAAAATAAGTGTGTTTAAAGTCATTTCTGTGCCTGAAATTTGGTCAAAATTGAAGATTTTGAGTAAGCAAAACTCTGTAAAAATGGCAATTTTGGTAACTGTGAGGGTTTAAAAAGTGGTTATTCAACATGAGGCCCGATCCATATGACATTTTGAATCAATTTGGGTAGAGTCCAAAAAAATCAATTTTCTGATGAAAAACGATGACCCCGGACTAGTCGAACGTTGAAAAAACGGTCAATATTTATGAAATTTTAACATTTAATCTTTTGACTTTAAATGACGGTTGGATGTGAGTTATTACTTTTTCAACTAAAATAAGTGTGTTGAAAGTCATTTTTGTGCCTGAAATTGGTAAAAATTTGAAGATTTTGAGTAAGCAAAACTCTGTAAAAATGGCAATTTTGGTCACTGTGAGGGTTTAAAAAGTGGTTATTCAACATGAGGCTCGATCCAAATGACATTTGAAATCATTTTTGGTAGAGTCCAAAAAATCAATTTTCTGATGAAAAACGATGACCCCGGACCAGTCGAACGTTGAAAAAATGGTCAATATTGATGAAATTTTAACATTTAATCTTTTGACTTTAAATGACGGTTGGATGTGAGTTATTACTTTTTCAACTAAAATAAGTGTGTTTAAAGTCATTTCTGTGCCTGAAATTGGTCAAAATTGAAGATTTTGAGTAAGCAAAACTCTGTAAAAATGGCAATTTTGGTCACTGTGAGGGTTTAAAAAGTGGTTATTCAACATGAGGCCCGATCCAAATGACATTTTGAATCATTTTTGGTAGAGTCCAAAAAATCAATTTTCTGATGAAAAACGATGACCCCGGACCAGTCGAACGTTGAAAAAATGGTCAATATTGATGAAATTTTAACATTTAATCTTTTGACTTTAAATGACGGTTGGATGTGAGTTATTACTTTTTCAACTAAAATAAGTGTGTTTAAAGTCATTTCTGTGCCTGAAATTGGTCAAAATTGAAGATTTTGAGTAAGCAAAACTCTGTAAAAATGGCAATTTTGGTCACTGTGAGGGTTTAGAAAGGTGGTTATTCAACATGAGGCCCGATCCAAATGACATTTTGAATCATTTTTTGTAGAGTCCAAAAAATCAATTTTCTGATGAAAAACGATGACCCCGGACCAGTCGAACGTTGAAAAAACGGTCAATATTTATGAAATTTTAACATTTAATCTTTTGACTTTAAATGACGGTTGGATGTGAGTTATTACTTTTTCAACTAAAATAAGTGTGTTTAAAGTCATTTCTGTGCCTGAAATTTGGTCAAAATTGAAGATTTTGAGTAAGCAAAACTCTGTAAAAATGGCAATTTTGGTCACTGTGAGGGTTTAAAAAGTGGTTATTCAACATGAGGCCCGATCCAAATGACATTTTGAATCATTTTTTGTAGAGTCCAAAAAATCAATTTTCTGATGAAAAACGATGACCCCGGACCAGTCGAACGTTGAAAAAACGGTCAATATTTATGAAATTTTAACATTTAATCTTTTGACTTTAAATGACGGTTGGATGTGAGTTATTACTTTTTCAACTAAAATAAGTGTGTTTAAAGTCATTTTTGTGCCTGAAATTGGTCAAAATTTGAAGATTTTGAGTAAGCAAAACTCTGTAAAAATGGCAATTTTGGTCACTGTGAGGGTTTAAAAAGTGGTTATTCAACATGAGGCCCGATCCAAATGACATTTTGAATCATTTTTGGTAGAGTCCAAAAAATCAATTTTCTGATGAAAAACGATGACCCCGGACTAGTCGAACGTTGAAAAAACGGTCAATATTTATGAAATTTTAACATTTAATCTTTTGACTTTAAATGACGGTTGGATGTGAGTTATTACTTTTTCAACTAAAATAAGTGTGTTGAAAGTCATTTTTGTGCCTGAAATTGGTAAAAATTTGAAGATTTTGAGTAAGCAAAACTCTGTAAAAATGGCAATTTTGGTCACTGTGAGGGTTTAAAAAGTGGTTATTCAACATGAGGCTCGATGCAAATGACATTTGAAATCATTTTTGGTAGAGTCCAAAAAATCAATTTTCTGATGAAAAACGATGACCCCGGACCAGTCGAACGTTGAAAAAATGGTCAATATTGATGAAATTTTAACATTTAATCTTTTGACTTTAAATGACGGTTGGATGTGAGTTATTACTTTTTCAACTAAAATAAGTGTGTTTAAAGTCATTTCTGTGCCTGAAATTGGTCAAAATTGAAGATTTTGAGTAAGCAAAACTCTGTAAAAATGGCAATTTTGGTCACTGTGAGGGTTTAAAAAGTGGTTATTCAACATGAGGCCCGATCCAAATGACATTTTGAATCATTTTTGGTAGAGTCCAAAAAATCAATTTTCTGATGAAAAACGATGACCCCGGACCAGTCGAACGTTGAAAAAATGGTCAATATTGATGAAATTTTAACATTTAATCTTTTGACTTTAAATGACGGTTGGATGTGAGTTATTACTTTTTCAACTAAAATAAGTGTGTTTAAAGTCATTTCTGTGCCTGAAATTGGTCAAAATTGAAGATTTTGAGTAAGCAAAACTCTGTAAAAATGGCAATTTTGGTCACTGTGAGGGTTTAAAAAGGTGGTTATTCAACATGAGGCCCGATCCAAATGACATTTTGAATCATTTTTTGTAGAGTCCAAAAAATCAATTTTCTGATGAAAAACGATGACCCCGGACCAGTCGAACGTTGAAAAAACGGTCAATATTTATGAAATTTTAACATTTAATCTTTTGACTTTAAATGACGGTTGGATGTGAGTTATTACTTTTTCAACTAAAATAAGTGTGTTTAAAGTCATTTCTGTGCCTGAAATTTGGTCAAAATTGAAGATTTTGAGTAAGCAAAACTCTGTAAAAATGGCAATTTTGGTCACTGTGAGGGTTTAAAAAGTGGTTATTCAACATGAGGCCCGATCCAAATGACATTTTGAATCGTTTTTGGTAGAGTCCAAAAAATCAATTTTCTGATGAAAAACGATGACCCCGGACCAGTCGAACGTTGAAAAAATGGTCAATAATGATGAAATTTTAACATTTAATCTTTTGACTTTAAATGACGGTTGGATGTGAGTTATTACTTTTTCAACTAAAATAAGTGTGTTTAAAGTCATTTTTGTGCCTGAAATTGGTCAAAATTTGAAGATTTTGAGTAAGCAAAACTCTGTAAAAATGGCAATTTTGGTCACTGTGAGGGTTTAAAAAGTGGTTATTCAACATGAGGCCCGATCCAAATGACATTTTGAATCATTTTTGGTAGAGTCCAAAAAATCTATTTTCTGATGAAAAACGATGACCCCGGACCAGTTGAACGTTGAAAAAATGGTCAATATTGATGAAATTTTAATATTTAATCTTTTGACTTTAAATGATGGTTGGATGTGAGGTATTACTTTTTCAACTAAAATAAGTGTGTTTAAAGTCATTTCTGTGCCTGAAATTGGTCAAAATTGAAGATTTTGAGTAAGCAAAACTCTGTAAAAATGGCAATTTTGGTCACTGTGAGGGTTTAAAAAGTGGTTATTCAACATGAGGCTCGATCCAAATGACATTTGAAATCATTTTTGGTAGAGTCCAAAAAATCAATTTTCTGATGAAAAACGATGACCCCGGACCAGTCGAACGTTGAAAAAATGGTCAATATTGATGAAATTTTAACATTTAATCTTTTGACTTTAAATGACGGTTGGATGTGAGTTATTACTTTTTCAACTAAAATAAGTGTGTTTAAAGTCATTTCTGTGCCTGAAATTGGTCAAAATTGAAGATTTTGAGTAAGCAAAACTCTGTAAAAATGGCAATTTTGGTCACTGTGAGGGTTTAAAAAGTGGTTATTCAACATGAGGCCCGATCCAAATGACATTTTGAATCATTTTTTGTAGAGTCCCAAAAATCAATTTTCTGATGAAAAAGCGATGACCCCGGACCAGTCGAACGTTGAAAAAACGGTCAATATTTATGAAATTTTAACATTTAATCTTTTGACTTTAAATGACGGTTGGATGTGAGTTATTACTTTTTCAACTAAAATAAGTGTGTTTAAAGTCATTTCTGTGCCTGAAATTGGTCAAAATTGAAGATTTTGAGTAAGCAAAACTCTGTAAAAATGGCAATTTTGGTAACTGTGAGGGTTTAAAAAGTGGTTATTCAACATGAGGCCCGATCCATATGACATTTTGAATCAATTTGGGTAGAGTCCAAAAAATCAATTTTCTGATGAAAAACGATGACCCCGGACTAGTCGAACGTTGAAAAAACGGTCAATATTTATGAAATTTTAACATTTAATCTTTTGACTTTAAATGACGGTTGGATGTGAGTTATTACTTTTTCAACTAAAATAAGTGTGTTTAAAGTCATTTCTGTGCCTGAAATTGGTCAAAATTGAAGATTTTGAGTAAGCAAAACTCTGTAAAAATGGCAATTTTGGTCACTGTGAGGGTTTAAAAAGTGGTTATTCAACATGAGGCCCGATCCAAATGACATTTTGAATCATTTTTAGTAGAGTCCAAAAAATCCATTTTCTGATGAAAAACGATGACCCCGGACCAGTCGAACGTTGAAAAAATGGTCAATATTGATGAAATTTTAACATTTAATCTTTTGACTTTAAATGACGGTTGGATGTGAGTTATTACTTTTTCAACTAAAATAAGTGTGTTTAAAGTCATTTCTGTGCCTGAAATTGGTCAAAATTGAAGATTTTGAGTAAGCAAAACTCTGTAAAAATGGCAATTTTGGTCACTGTGAGGGTTTAAAAAGTGGTTATTCAACATGAGGCCCGATCCAAATGACATTTTGAATCATTTTTAGTAGAGTCCAAAAAATCCATTTTCTGATGAAAAACGATGACCCCGGACCAGTCGAACGTTGAAAAAATGGTCAATATTGATGAAATTTTAACATTTAATCTTTTGACTTTAAATGACGGTTGGATGTGAGTTATTACTTTTTCAACTAAAATAAGTGTGTTTAAAGTCATTTCTGTGCCTGAAATTGGTCAAAATTGAAGATTTTGAGTAAGCAAAACTCTGTAAAAATGGCAATTTTGGTCACTGTGAGGGTTTAAAAAGTGGTTATTCAACATGAGGCCCGATCCAAATGACATTTTGAATCATTTTTGGTAGAGTCCAAAAAATCTATTTTCTGATGAAAAACGATGACCCCGGACCAGTTGAACGTTGAAAAAATGGTCAATATTGATGAAATTTTAATATTTAATCTTTTGACTTTAAATGATGGTTGGATGTGAGGTATTACTTTTTCAACTAAAATAAGTGTGTTTAAAGTCATTTCTGTGCCTGAAATTGGTCAAAATTGAAGATTTTGAGTAAGCAAAACTCTGTAAAAATGGCAATTTTGGTCACTGTGAGGGTTTAAAAAGTGGTTATTCAACATGAGGCTCGATCCGAATGACATTTGAAATCATTTTTGGTAGAGTCCAAAAAATCAATTTTCTGATGAAAAACGATGACCCCGGACCAGTCGAACGTTGAAAAAATGGTCAATATTGATGACATTTTAACATTTAATCTTTTGACTTTAAATGACGGTTGGATGTGAGTTATTACTTTTTCAACTAAAATAAGTGTGTTTAATGTCATTTCTGTGCCTGAAATTGGTCAAAATTGAAGATTTTGAGTAAGCAAAACTCTGTAAAAATGGCAATTTTGGTCACTGTGAGGGTTTAAAAAGTGGTTATTCAACATGAGGTCCGATCCAAATGACATTTTGAATCATTTTTTGTAGAGTCCAAAAAATCAATTTTCTGATGAAAAACGATGACCCCGGACCAGTCGAACGTTGAAAAAACGGTCAATATTTATGAAATTTTAACATTTAATCTTTTGACTTTAAATGACGGTTGGATGTGAGTTATTACTTTTTCAACTAAAATAAGTGTGTTTAAAGTCATTTTTGTGCCTGAAATTGGTCAAAATTTGAAGATTTTGAGTAAGCAAAACTCTGTAAAAATGGCAATTTTGGTCACTGTGAGGGTTTAAAAAGTGGTTATTCAACATGAGGCCCGATCCAAATGACATTTTGAATCATTTTTGGTAGAGTCCAAAAAATCAATTTTCTGATGAAAAACGATGACCCCGGACCAGTCGAACGTTGAAAAAATGGTCAATATTGATGAAATTTTAACATTTAATCTTTTGACTTTAAATGACGGTTGGATGTGAGTTATTACTTTTTCAACTAAAATAAGTGTGTTTAAAGTCATTTCTGTGCCTGAAATTTGGTCAAAATTGAAGATTTTGAGTAAGCAAAACTCTGTAAAAATGGCAATTTTGGTAACTGTGAGGGTTTAAAAAGTGGTTATTCAACATGAGGCCCGATCCATATGACATTTTAAATCAATTTGGGTAGAGTCCAAAAAATCAATTTTCTGATGAAAAACGATGACCCCGGACTAGTCGAACGTTGAAAAAACGGTCAATATTTATGAAATTTTAACATTTAATCTTTTGACTTTAAATGACGGTTGGATGTGAGTTATTACTTTTTCAACTAAAATAAGTGTGTTGAAAGTCATTTTTGTGCCTGAAATTGGTAAAAATTTGAAGATTTTGAGTAAGCAAAACTCTGTAAAAATGGCAATTTTGGTCACTGTGAGGGTTTAAAAAGTGGTTATTCAACATGAGGCTCGATCCAAATGACATTTGAAATCATTTTTGGTAGAGTCCAAAAAATCAATTTTCTGATGAAAAACGATGACCCCGGACCAGTCGAACGTTGAAAAAATGGTCAATATTGATGAAATTTTAACATTTAATCTTTTGACTTTAAATGACGGTTGGATGTGAGTTATTACTTTTTCAACTAAAATAAGTGTGTTTAAAGTCATTTCTGTGCCTGAAATTGGTCAAAATTGAAGATTTTGAGTAAGCAAAACTCTGTAAAAATGGCAATTTTGGTCACTGTGAGGGTTTAAAAAGTGGTTATTCAACATGAGGCCCGATCCAAATGACATTTTGAATCATTTTTGGTAGAGTCCAAAAAATCAATTTTCTGATGAAAAACGATGACCCCGGACCAGTCGAACGTTGAAAAAATGGTCAATATTGATGAAATTTTAACATTTAATCTTTTGACTTTAAATGACGGTTGGATGTGAGTTATTACTTTTTCAACTAAAATAAGTGTGTTTAAAGTCATTTCTGTGCCTGAAATTGGTCAAAATTGAAGATTTTGAGTAAGCAAAACTCTGTAAAAATGGCAATTTTGGTCACTGTGAGGGTTTAAAAAGGTGGTTATTCAACATGAGGCCCGATCCAAATGACATTTTGAATCATTTTTTGTAGAGTCCAAAAAATCAATTTTCTGATGAAAAACGATGACCCCGGACCAGTCGAACGTTGAAAAAACGGTCAATATTTATGAAATTTTAACATTTAATCTTTTGACTTTAAATGACGGTTGGATGTGAGTTATTACTTTTTCAACTAAAATAAGTGTGTTTAAAGTCATTTCTGTGCCTGAAATTTGGTCAAAATTGAAGATTTTGAGTAAGCAAAACTCTGTAAAAATGGCAATTTTGGTCACTGTGAGGGTTTAAAAAGTGGTTATTCAACATGAGGCCCGATCCAAATGACATTTTGAATCGTTTTTGGTAGAGTCCAAAAAATCAATTTTCTGATGAAAAACGATGACCCCGGACCAGTCGAACGTTGAAAAAATTGTCAATAATGATGAAATTTTAACATTTAATCTTTTGACTTTAAATGACGGTTGGATGTGAGTTATTACTTTTTCAACTAATTTAAGTGTGTTTAAAGTCATTTTTGTGCCTGAAATTGGTCAAAATTTGAAGATTTTGAGTAAGCAAAACTCTGTAAAAATGGCAATTTTGGTCACTGTGAGGGTTTAAAAAGTGGTTATTCAACATGAGGCCCGATCCAAATGACATTTTGAATCATTTTTGGTAGAGTCCAAAAAATCTATTTTCTGATGAAAAACGATGACCCCGGACCAGTTGAACGTTGAAAAAATGGTCAATATTGATGAAATTTTAATATTTAATCTTTTGACTTTAAATGATGGTTGGATGTGAGGTATTACTTTTTCAACTAAAATAAGTGTGTTTAAAGTCATTTCTGTGCCTGAAATTGGTCAAAATTGAAGATTTTGAGTAAGCAAAACTCTGTAAAAATGGCAATTTTGGTCACTGTGAGGGTTTAAAAAGTGGTTATTCAACATGAGGCTCGATCCAAATGACATTTGAAATCATTTTTGGTAGAGTCCAAAAAATCAATTTTCTGATGAAAAACGATGACCCCGGACCAGTCGAACGTTGAAAAAATGGTCAATATTGATGAAATTTTAACATTTAATCTTTTGACTTTAAATGACGGTTGGATGTGAGTTATTACTTTTTCAACTAAAATAAGTGTGTTTAAAGTCATTTCTGTGCCTGAAATTGGTCAAAATTGAAGATTTTGAGTAAGCAAAACTCTGTAAAAATGGCAATTTTGGTCACTGTGAGGGTTTAAAAAGTGGTTATTCAACATGAGGCCCGATCCAAATGACATTTTGAATCAATTTTTGTAGAGTCCCAAAAATCAATTTTCTGATGAAAAAGCGATGACCCCGGACCAGTCGAACGTTGAAAAAACGGTCAATATTTATGAAATTTTAACATTTAATCTTTTGACTTTAAATGACGGTTGGATGTGAGTTATTACTTTTTCAACTAAAATAAGTGTGTTTAAAGTCATTTCTGTGCCTGAAATTGGTCAAAATTGAAGATTTTGAGTAAGCAAAACTCTGTAAAAATGGCAATTTTGGTCACTGTGAGGGTTTAAAAAGTGGTTATTCAACATGAGGCCCGATCCAAATGACATTTTGAATCATTTTTTGTAGAGTCCAAAAAATCAATTTTCTGATGAAAAACGATGACCCCGGACCAGTCGAACGTTGAAAAAACGGTCAATATTTATGAAATTTTAACATTTAATCTTTTGACTTTAAATGACGGTTGGATGTGAGTTATTACTTTTTCAACTAAAATAAGTGTGTTTAAAGTCATTTCTGTGCCTGAAATTGGTCAAAATTGAAGATTTTGAGTAAGCAAAACTCTGTAAAAATGGCAATTTTGGTAACTGTGAGGGTTTAAAAAGTGGTTATTCAACATGAGGCCCGATCCATATGACATTTTGAATCAATTTGGGTAGAGTCCAAAAAATCAATTTTCTGATGAAAAACGATGACCCCGGACTAGTCGAACGTTGAAAAAACGGTCAATATTTATGAAATTTTAACATTTAATCTTTTGACTTTAAATGACGGTTGGATGTGAGTTATTACTTTTTCAACTAAAATAAGTGTGTTTAAAGTCATTTCTGTGCCTGAAATTGGTCAAAATTGAAGATTTTGAGTAAGCAAAACTCTGTAAAAATGGCAATTTTGGTCACTGTGAGGGTTTAAAAAGTGGTTATTCAACATGAGGCCCGATCCAAATGACATTTTGAATTGTTTTTGGTAGAGTCCAAAAAATCAATTTTCTGATGAAAAACGATGACCCCGGACCAGTCGAACGTTGAAAAAATGGTCAATAATGATGAAATTTTAACATTTAATCTTTTGACTTTAAATGACGGTTGGATGTGAGTTATTACTTTTTCAACTAAAATAAGTGTGTTTAAAGTCATTTTTGTGCCTGAAATTGGTCAAAATTTGAAGATTTTGAGTAAGCAAAACTCTGTAAAAATGGCAATTTTGGTCACTGTGAGTGTTTAAAAAGTGGTTATTCAACATGAGGCCCGATCCAAATGACATTTTAAATCATTTTTGGTAGAGTCCAAAAAATCTATTTTCTGATGAAAAACGATGACCCCGGACCAGTTGAACGTTGAAAAAATGGTCAATATTGATGAAATTTTAATATTTAATCTTTTGACTTTAAATGATGGTTGGATGTGAGGTATTACTTTTTCAACTAAAATAAGTGTGTTTAAAGTCATTTCTGTGCCTGAAATTGGTCAAAATTGAAGATTTTGAGTAAGCAAAACTCTGTAAAAATGGCAATTTTGGTCACTGTGAGGGTTTAAAAAGTGGTTATTCAACATGAGGCCCGATCCAAATGACATTTTGAATCATTTTTTGTAGAGTCCCAAAAATCAATTTTCTGATGAAAAAGCGATGACCCCGGACCAGTCGAACGTTGAAAAAACGGTCAATATTTATGAAATTTTAACATTTAATCTTTTGACTTTAAATGACGGTTGGATGTGAGTTATTACTTTTTCAACTAAAATAAGTGTGTTTAAAGTCATTTCTGTGCCTGAAATTGGTCAAAATTGAAGATTTTGAGTAAGCAAAACTCTGTAAAAATGGCAATTTTGGTAACTGTGAGGGTTTAAAAAGTGGTTATTCAACATGAGGCCCGATCCATATGACATTTTGAATCAATTTGGGTAGAGTCCAAAAAATCAATTTTCTGATGAAAAACGATGACCCCGGACTAGTCGAACGTTGAAAAAACGGTCAATATTTATGAAATTTTAACATTTAATCTTTTGACTTTAAATGACGGTTGGATGTAAGTTATTACTTTTTCAACTAAAATAAGTGTGTTTAAAGTCATTTCTGTGCCTGAAATTGGTCAAAATTGAAGATTTTGAGTAAGCAAAACTCTGTAAAAATGGCAATTTTGGTCACTGTGAGGGTTTAAAAAGTGGTTATTCAACATGAGGCCCGATCCAAATGACATTTTGAATCATTTTTAGTAGAGTCCAAAAAATCCATTTTCTGATGAAAAACGATGACCCCGGACCAGTCGAACGTTGAAAAAATGGTCAATATTGATGAAATTTTAACATTTAATCTTTTGACTTTAAATGACGGTTGGATGTGAGTTATTACTTTTTCAACTAAAATAAGTGTGTTTAAAGTCATTTCTGTGCCTGAAATTGGTCAAAATTGAAGATTTTGAGTAAGCAAAACTCTGTAAAAATGGCAATTTTGGTCACTGTGAGGGTTTAAAAAGTGGTTATTCAACATGAGGCCCGATCCAAATGACATTTTGAATTGTTTTTGGTAGAGTCCAAAAAATCAATTTTCTGATGAAAAACGATGACCCCGGACCAGTCGAACATTGAAAAAATGGTCAATAATGATGAAATTTTAACATTTAATCTTTTGACTTTAAATGACGGTTGGATGTGAGTTATTACTTTTTCAACTAAAATAAGTGTGTTTAAAGTCATTTTTGTGCCTGAAATTGGTCAAAATTTGAAGATTTTGAGTAAGCAAAACTCTGTAAAAATGGCAATTTTGGTCACTGTGAGGGTTTAAAAAGTGGTTATTCAACATGAGGCCCGATCCAAATGACATTTTGAATCATTTTTGGTAGAGTCCAAAAAATCTATTTTCTGATGAAAAACGATGACCCCGGACCAGTTGAACGTTGAAAAAATGGTCAATATTGATGAAATTTTAATATTTAATCTTTTGACTTTAAATGATGGTTGGATGTGAGGTATTACTTTTTCAACTAAAATAAGTGTGTTTAAAGTCATTTCTGTGCCTGAAATTGGTCAAAATTGAAGATTTTGAGTAAGCAAAACTCTGTAAAAATGGCAATTTTGGTCACTGTGAGGGTTTAAAAAGTGGTTATTCAACATGAGGCTCGATCCAAATGACATTTGAAATCATTTTTGGTAGAGTCCAAAAAATCAATTTTCTGATGAAAAACGATGACCCCGGACCAGTCGAACGTTGAAAAAATGGTCAATATTGATGACATTTTAACATTTAATCTTTTGACTTTAAATGACGGTTGGATGTGAGTTATTACTTTTTCAACTAAAATAAGTGTGTTTAATGTCATTTCTGTGCCTGAAATTGGTCAAAATTGAAGATTTTGAGTAAGCAAAACTCTGTAAAAATGGCAATTTTGGTCACTGTGAGGGTTTAAAAAGTGGTTATTCAACATGAGGCCCGATCCAAATGACATTTTGAATCATTTTTTGTAGAGTCCAAAAAATCAATTTTCTGATGAAAAACGATGACCCCGGACCAGTCGAACGTTGAAAAAACGGTCAATATTTATGAAATTTTAACATTTAATCTTTTGACTTTAAATGACGGTTGGATGTGAGTTATTACTTTTTCAACTAAAATAAGTGTGTTTAAAGTCATTTTTGTGCCTGAAATTGGTCAAAATTTGAAGATTTTGAGTAAGCAAAACTCTGTAAAAATGGCAATTTTGGTCACTGTGAGGGTTTAAAAAGTGGTTATTCAACATGAGGCCCGATCCAAATGACATTTTGAATCATTTTTGGTAGAGTCCAAAAAATCAATTTTCTGATGAAAAACAATGACCCCGGACCAGTCGAACGTTGAAAAAATGGTCAATATTGATGAAATTTTAACATTTAATCTTTTGACTTTAAATGACGGTTGGATGTGAGTTATTACTTTTTCAACTAAAATAAGTGTGTTTAAAGTCATTTCTGTGCCTGAAATTTGGTCAAAATTGAAGATTTTGAGTAAGCAAAACTCTGTAAAAATGGCAATTTTGGTAACTGTGAGGGTTTAAAAAGTGGTTATTCAACATGAGGCCCGATCCATATGACATTTTGAATCAATTTGGGTAGAGTCCAAAAAATCAATTTTCTGATGAAAAACGATGACCCCGGACTAGTCGAACGTTGAAAAAACGGTCAATATTTATGAAATTTTAACATTTAATCTTTTGACTTTAAATGACGGTTGGATGTGAGTTATTACTTTTTCAACTAAAATAAGTGTGTTGAAAGTCATTTTTGTGCCTGAAATTGGTAAAAATTTGAAGATTTTGAGTAAGCAAAACTCTGTAAAAATGGCAATTTTGGTCACTGTGAGGGTTTAAAAAGTGGTTATTCAACATGAGGCTCGATCCAAATGACATTTGAAATCATTTTTGGTAGAGTCCAAAAAATCAATTTTCTGATGAAAAACGATGACCCCGGACCAGTCGAACGTTGAAAAAATGGTCAATATTGATGAAATTTTAACATTTAATCTTTTGACTTTAAATGACGGTTGGATGTGAGTTATTACTTTTTCAACTAAAATAAGTGTGTTTAAAGTCATTTCTGTGCCTGAAATTGGTCAAAATTGAAGATTTTGAGTAAGCAAAACTCTGTAAAAATGGCAATTTTGGTCACTGTGAGGGTTTAAAAAGTGGTTATTCAACATGAGGCCCGATCCAAATGACATTTTGAATCATTTTTGGTAGAGTCCAAAAAATCAATTTTCTGATGAAAAACGATGACCCCGGACCAGTCGAACGTTGAAAAAATGGTCAATATTGATGAAATTTTAACATTTAATCTTTTGACTTTAAATGACGGTTGGATGTGAGTTATTACTTTTTCAACTAAAATAAGTGTGTTTAAAGTCATTTCTGTGCCTGAAATTGGTCAAAATTGAAGATTTTGAGTAAGCAAAACTCTGTAAAAATGGCAATTTTGGTCACTGTGAGGGTTTAAAAAGGTGGTTATTCAACATGAGGCCCGATCCAAATGACATTTTGAATCATTTTTTGTAGAGTCCAAAAAATCAATTTTCTGATGAAAAACGATGACCCCGGACCAGTCGAACGTTGAAAAAACGGTCAATATTTATGAAATTTTAACATTTAATCTTTTGACTTTAAATGACGGTTGGATGTGAGTTATTACTTTTTCAACTAAAATAAGTGTGTTTAAAGTCATTTCTGTGCCTGAAATTTGGTCAAAATTGAAGATTTTGAGTAAGCAAAACTCTGTAAAAATGGCAATTTTGGTCACTGTGAGGGTTTAAAAAGTGGTTATTCAACATGAGGCCCGATCCAAATGACATTTTGAATCATTTTTGGTAGAGTCCAAAAAATCAATTTTCTGATGAAAAACGATGACCCCGGACCAGTCGAACGTTGAAAAAATTGTCAATAATGATGAAATTTTAACATTTAATCTTTTGACTTTAAATGACGGTTGGATGTGAGTTATTACTTTTTCAACTAATTTAAGTGTGTTTAAAGTCATTTTTGTGCCTGAAATTGGTCAAAATTTGAAGATTTTGAGTAAGCAAAACTCTGTAAAAATGGCAATTTTGGTCACTGTGAGGGTTTAAAAAGTGGTTATTCAACATGAGGCCCGATCCAAATGACATTTTGAATCATTTTTGGTAGAGTCCAAAAAATCTATTTTCTGATGAAAAACGATGACCCCGGACCAGTTGAACGTTGAAAAAATGGTCAATATTGATGAAATTTTAATATTTAATCTTTTGACTTTAAATGATGGTTGGATGTGAGGTATTACTTTTTCAACTAAAATAAGTGTGTTTAAAGTCATTTCTGTGCCTGAAATTGGTCAAAATTGAAGATTTTGAGTAAGCAAAACTCTGTAAAAATGGCAATTTTGGTCACTGTGAGGGTTTAAAAAGTGGTTATTCAACATGAGGCTCGATCCAAATGACATTTGAAATCATTTTTGGTAGAGTCCAAAAAATCAATTTTCTGATGAAAAACGATGACCCCGGACCAGTCGAACGTTGAAAAAATGGTCAATATTGATGAAATTTTAACATTTAATCTTTTGACTTTAAATGACGGTTGGATGTGAGTTATTACTTTTTCAACTAAAATAAGTGTGTTTAAAGTCATTTCTGTGCCTGAAATTGGTCAAAATTGAAGATTTTGAGTAAGCAAAACTCTGTAAAAATGGCAATTTTGGTCACTGTGAGGGTTTAAAAAGTGGTTATTCAACATGAGGCCCGATCCAAATGACATTTTGAATCAATTTTTGTAGAGTCCCAAAAATCAATTTTCTGATGAAAAAGCGATGACCCCGGACCAGTCGAACGTTGAAAAAACGGTCAATATTTATGAAATTTTAACATTTAATCTTTTGACTTTAAATGACGGTTGGATGTGAGTTAATACTTTTTCAACTAAAATAAGTGTGTTTAAAGTCATTTCTGTGCCTGAAATTGGTCAAAATTGAAGATTTTGAGTAAGCAAAACTCTGTAAAAATGGCAATTTTGGTCACTGTGAGGGTTTAAAAAGTGGTTATTCAACATGAGGCCCGATCCAAATGACATTTTGAATCATTTTTTGTAGAGTCCAAAAAATCAATTTTCTGATGAAAAACGATGACCCCGGACCAGTCGAACGTTGAAAAAACGGTCAATATTTATGAAATTTTAACATTTAATCTTTTGACTTTAAATGACGGTTGGATGTGAGTTATTACTTTTTCAACTAAAATAAGTGTGTTTAAAGTCATTTCTGTGCCTGAAATTGGTCAAAATTGAAGATTTTGAGTAAGCAAAACTCTGTAAAAATGGCAATTTTGGTAACTGTGAGGGTTTAAAAAGTGGTTATTCAACATGAGGCCCGATCCATATGACATTTTGAATCAATTTGGGTAGAGTCCAAAAAATCAATTTTCTGATGAAAAACGATGACCCCGGACTAGTCGAACGTTGAAAAAACGGTCAATATTTATGAAATTTTAACATTTAATCTTTTGACTTTAAATGACGGTTGGATGTGAGTTATTACTTTTTCAACTAAAATAAGTGTGTTTAAAGTCATTTCTGTGCCTGAAATTGGTCAAAATTGAAGATTTTGAGTAAGCAAAACTCTGTAAAAATGGCAATTTTGGTCACTGTGAGGGTTTAAAAAGTGGTTATTCAACATGAGGCCCGATCCAAATGACATTTTGAATCATTTTTAGTAGAGTCCAAAAAATCCATTTTCTGATGAAAAACGATGACCCCGGACCAGTCGAACGTTGAAAAAATGGTCAATATTGATGAAATTTTAACATTTAATCTTTTGACTTTAAATGACGGTTGGATGTGAGTTATTACTTTTTCAACTAAAATAAGTGTGTTTAAAGTCATTTCTGTGCCTGAAATTGGTCAAAATTGAAGATTTTGAGTAAGCAAAACTCTGTAAAAATGGCAATTTTGGTCACTGTGAGGGTTTAAAAAGTGGTTATTCAACATGAGGCCCGATCCAAATGACATTTTGAATCATTTTTAGTAGAGTCCAAAAAATCCATTTTCTGATGAAAAACGATGACCCCGGACCAGTCGAACGTTGAAAAAATGGTCAATATTGATGAAATTTTAACATTTAATCTTTTGACTTTAAATGACGGTTGGATGTGAGTTATTACTTTTTCAACTAAAATAAGTGTGTTTAAAGTCATTTCTGTGCCTGAAATTGGTCAAAATTGAAGATTTTGAGTAAGCAAAACTCTGTAAAAATGGCAATTTTGGTCACTGTGAGGGTTTAAAAAGTGGTTATTCAACATGAGGCCCGATCCAAATGACATTTTGAATTGTTTTTGGTAGAGTCCAAAAAATCAATTTTCTGATGAAAAACGATGACCCCGGACCAGTCGAACGTTGAAAAAATGGTCAATAATGATGAAATTTTAACATTTAATCTTTTGACTTTAAATGACGGTTGGATGTGAGTTATTACTTTTTCAACTAAAATAAGTGTGTTTAAAGTCATTTTTGTGCCTGAAATTGGTCAAAATTTGAAGATTTTGAGTAAGCAAAACTCTGTAAAAATGGCAATTTTGGTCACTGTGAGTGTTTAAAAAGTGGTTATTCAACATGAGGCCCGATCCAAATGACATTTTAAATCATTTTTGGTAGAGTCCAAAAAATCTATTTTCTGATGAAAAACGATGACCCCGGACCAGTTGAACGTTGAAAAAATGGTCAATATTGATGAAATTTTAATATTTAATCTTTTGACTTTAAATGATGGTTGGATGTGAGGTATTACTTTTTCAACTAAAATAAGTGTGTTTAAAGTCATTTCTGTGCCTGAAATTGGTCAAAATTGAAGATTTTGAGTAAGCAAAACTCTGTAAAAATGGCAATTTTGGTCACTGTGAGGGTTTAAAAAGTGATTATTCAACATGAGGCCCGATCCAAATGACATTTTGAATCATTTTTGGTAGAGTCCAAAAAATCAATTTTCTGATGAAAAACGATGACCCCGGACCAGTCGAACGTTGAAAAAATGGTCAATATTGATGAAATTTTAACATTTAATCTTTTGACTTTAAATGACGGTTGGATGTGAGTTATTACTTTTTCAACTAAAATAAGTGTGTTTAAAGTCATTTCTGTGCCTGAAATTGGTCAAAATTGAAGATTTTGAGTAAGCAAAACTCTGTAAAAATGGCAATTTTGGTCACTGTGAGGGTTTAAAAAGTGGTTATTCAACATGAGGCCCGATCCAAATGTTATTTTGAATCATTTTTGGTAGAGTCCAAAAAATCTATTTTCTGATGAAAAACGATGACCCCGGACCAGTCGAACGTTGAAAAAATTGGTCAATATTGATGACATTTTAACATTTAATCTTTTGACTTTAAATGACGGTTGGATGTGAGTTATTACTTTTTCAACTAAAATAAGTGTGTTTAAAGTCATTTCTGTGCTTGAAATTGGTCAAATTTGAAGCTTTTGAGTAAGCAAAACTCTGTAAAAATGGCAATTTTGGTCACTGTGAGGGTTTAAAAAGTGGTTATTCAACATGAGGCCCGATCCAAATGACATTTTGAATCATTTTTGGTAGAGTCCAAAAAATCAATTTTCTGATGAAAAACGATGACCCCGGACCAGTCGAACGTTGAAAAAATGGTCAATATTGATGAAATTTTAACATTTAATCTTTTGACTTTAAATGACCGTTGGATGTGAGTTATTACTTTTTCAACTAAAATAAGTGTGTTTAAAGTCATTTCTGTGCCTGAAATTGGTCAAAATTGAAGATTTTGAGTAAGCAAAACTCTGTAAAAATGGCAATTTTGGTCACTGTGAGGTTTAAAAAGTGGTTATTCAACATGAGGCCCGATCCAAATGACATTTTGAATCATTTTTGGTAGAGTCCAAAAAATCAATTTTCTGATGAAAAACGATGACCCCGGACCAGTCGAACGTTGAAAAAATGGTCAATATTGATGAAATTTTAACATTTAATCTTTTGACTTTAAATGACGGTTGGATGTGAGTTATTACTTTTTCAACTAAAATAAGTGTGTTTAAAGTCATTTCTGTGCCTGAAATTGGTCAAAATTGAAGATTTTGAGTAAGCAAAACTCTGTAAAAATGGCAATTTTGGTCACTGTGAGGGTTTAAAAAGTGGTTATTCAACATGAGGCCCGATCCAAATGACATTTTGAATCATTTTTGGTAGAGTCCAAAAAATCAATTTTCTGATGAAAAACGATGATCCCGGACCAGTCGAACGTTGAAAAAATGGTCAATATTGATGAAATTTTAACATTTAATCTTTTGACTTTAAATGACGGTTGGATGTGAGTTATTACTTTTTCAACTAAAATAAGTGTGTTTAAAGTCATTTCTGTGCCTGAAATTGGTCAAAATTGAAGATTTTGAGTAAGCAAAACTCTGTAAAAATGGCAATTTTGGTCACTGTGAGGTTTAAAAAGTGGTTATTCAACATGAGGCCCGATCCAAATGACATTTTGAATCATTTTTGGTAGAGTCCAAAAAATCAATTTTCTGATGAAAAACGATGACCCCGGACCAGTCGAACGTTGAAAAAATGGTCAATATTGATGAAATTTTAACATTTAATCTTTTGACTTTAAATGACGGTTGGATGTGAGTTATTACTTTTTCAACTAAAATAAGTGTGTTTAAAGTCATTTCTGTGCCTGAAATTGGTCAAAATTGAAGATTTTGAGTAAGCAAAACTCTGTAAAAATGGCAATTTTGGTCACTGTGAGGGTTTAAAAAGTGGTTATTCAACATGAGGCCCGATCCAAATGACATTTTGAATCATTTTTGGTAGAGTCCAAAAAATCAATTTTCTGATGAAAAACGATGATCCCGGACCAGTCGAACGTTGAAAAAATGGTCAATATTGATGAAATTTTAACATTTAATCTTTTGACTTTAAATGACGGTTGGATGTGAGTTATTACTTTTTCAACTAAAATAAGTGTGTTTAAAGTCATTTCTGTGCCTGAAATTGGTCAAAATTGAAGATTTTGAGTAAGCAAAACTCTGTAAAAATGGCAATTTTGGTCACTGTGAGGGTTTAAAAAGTGGTTATTCAACATGAGGCCCGATCCAAATGACATTTTGAATCATTTTTAGTAGAGTCCAAAAAATCCATTTTCTGATGAAAAACGATGACCCCGGACCAGTCGAACGTTGAAAAAATGGTCAATATTGATGAAATTTTAACATTTAATCTTTTGACTTTAAATGACGGTTGGATGTGAGTTATTACTTTTTCAACTAAAATAAGTGTGTTTAAAGTCATTTCTGTGCCTGAAATTGGTCAAAATTGAAGATTTTGAGTAAGCAAAACTCTGTAAAAATGGCAATTTTGGTCACTGTGAGGGTTTAAAAAGTGGTTATTCAACATGAGGCCCGATCCAAATGACATTTTGAATTGTTTTTGGTAGAGTCCAAAAAATCAATTTTCTGATGAAAAACGATGACCCCGGACCAGTCGAACGTTGAAAAAATGGTCAATAATGATGAAATTTTAACATTTAATCTTTTGACTTTAAATGACGGTTGGATGTGAGTTATTACTTTTTCAACTAAAATAAGTGTGTTTAAAGTCATTTTTGTGCCTGAAATTGGTCAAAATTTGAAGATTTTGAGTAAGCAAAACTCTGTAAAAATGGCAATTTTGGTCACTGTGAGTGTTTAAAAAGTGGTTATTCAACATGAGGCCCGATCCAAATGACATTTTAAATCATTTTTGGTAGAGTCCAAAAAATCTATTTTCTGATGAAAAACGATGACCCCGGACCAGTTGAACGTTGAAAAAATGGTCAATATTGATGAAATTTTAATATTTAATCTTTTGACTTTAAATGATGGTTGGATGTGAGGTATTACTTTTTCAACTAAAATAAGTGTGTTTAAAGTCATTTCTGTGCCTGAAATTGGTCAAAATTGAAGATTTTGAGTAAGCAAAACTCTGTAAAAATGGCAATTTTGGTCACTGTGAGGGTTTAAAAAGTGATTATTCAACATGAGGCCCGATCCAAATGACATTTTGAATCATTTTTGGTAGAGTCCAAAAAATCAATTTTCTGATGAAAAACGATGACCCCGGACCAGTCGAACGTTGAAAAAATGGTCAATATTGATGAAATTTTAACATTTAATCTTTTGACTTTAAATGACGGTTGGATGTGAGTTATTACTTTTTCAACTAAAATAAGTGTGTTTAAAGTCATTTCTGTGCCTGAAATTGGTCAAAATTGAAGATTTTGAGTAAGCAAAACTCTGTAAAAATGGCAATTTTGGTCACTGTGAGGGTTTAAAAAGTGGTTATTCAACATGAGGCCCGATCCAAATGTTATTTTGAATCATTTTTGGTAGAGTCCAAAAAATCTATTTTCTGATGAAAAACGATGACCCCGGACCAGTCGAACGTTGAAAAAATTGGTCAATATTGATGACATTTTAACATTTAATCTTTTGACTTTAAATGACGGTTGGATGTGAGTTATTACTTTTTCAACTAAAATAAGTGTGTTTAAAGTCATTTCTGTGCTTGAAATTGGTCAAATTTGAAGCTTTTGAGTAAGCAAAACTCTGTAAAAATGGCAATTTTGGTCACTGTGAGGGTTTAAAAAGTGGTTATTCAACATGAGGCCCGATCCAAATGACATTTTGAATCATTTTTGGTAGAGTCCAAAAAATCAATTTTCTGATGAAAAACGATGACCCCGGACCAGTCGAACGTTGAAAAAATGGTCAATATTGATGAAATTTTAACATTTAATCTTTTGACTTTAAATGACCGTTGGATGTGAGTTATTACTTTTTCAACTAAAATAAGTGTGTTTAAAGTCATTTCTGTGCCTGAAATTGGTCAAAATTGAAGATTTTGAGTAAGCAAAACTCTGTAAAAATGGCAATTTTGGTCACTGTGAGGTTTAAAAAGTGGTTATTCAACATGAGGCCCGATCCAAATGACATTTTGAATCATTTTTGGTAGAGTCCAAAAAATCAATTTTCTGATGAAAAACGATGACCCCGGACCAGTCGAACGTTGAAAAAATGGTCAATATTGATGAAATTTTAACATTTAATCTTTTGACTTTAAATGACGGTTGGATGTGAGTTATTACTTTTTCAACTAAAATAAGTGTGTTTAAAGTCATTTCTGTGCCTGAAATTGGTCAAAATTGAAGATTTTGAGTAAGCAAAACTCTGTAAAAATGGCAATTTTGGTCACTGTGAGGGTTTAAAAAGTGGTTATTCAACATGAGGCCCGATCCAAATGACATTTTGAATCATTTTTGGTAGAGTCCAAAAAATCAATTTTCTGATGAAAAACGATGATCCCGGACCAGTCGAACGTTGAAAAAATGGTCAATATTGATGAAATTTTAACATTTAATCTTTTGACTTTAAATGACGGTTGGATGTGAGTTATTACTTTTTCAACTAAAATAAGTGTGTTTAAAGTCATTTCTGTGCCTGAAATTGGTCAAAATTGAAGATTTTGAGTAAGCAAAACTCTGTAAAAATGGCAATTTTGGTCACTGTGAGGGTTTAAAAAGTGGTTATTCAACATGAGGCCCGATCCAAATGTTATTTTGAATCATTTTTGGTAGAGTCCAAAAAATCTATTTTCTGATGAAAAACGATGACCCCGGACCAGTCGAACGTTGAAAAAATTGGTCAATATTGATGACATTTTAACATTTAATCTTTTGACTTTAAATGACGGTTGGATGTGAGTTATTACTTTTTCAACTAAAATAAGTGTGTTTAAAGTCATTTCTGTGCTTGAAATTGGTCAAATTTGAAGCTTTTGAGTAAGCAAAACTCTGTAAAAATGGCAATTTTGGTCACTGTGAGGGTTTAAAAAGTGGTTATTCAACATGAGGCCCGATCCAAATGACATTTTGAATCATTTTTGGTAGAGTCCAAAAAATCAATTTTCTGATGAAAAACGATGACCCCGGACCAGTCGAACGTTGAAAAAATGGTCAATATTGATGAAATTTTAACATTTAATCTTTTGACTTTAAATGACCGTTGGATGTGAGTTATTACTTTTTCAACTAAAATAAGTGTGTTTAAAGTCATTTCTGTGCCTGAAATTGGTCAAAATTGAAGATTTTGAGTAAGCAAAACTCTGTAAAAATGGCAATTTTGGTCACTGTGAGGTTTAAAAAGTGGTTATTCAACATGAGGCCCGATCCAAATGACATTTTGAATCATTTTTGGTAGAGTCCAAAAAATCAATTTTCTGATGAAAAACGATGACCCCGGACCAGTCGAACGTTGAAAAAATGGTCAATATTGATGAAATTTTAACATTTAATCTTTTGACTTTAAATGACGGTTGGATGTGAGTTATTACTTTTTCAACTAAAATAAGTGTGTTTAAAGTCATTTCTGTGCCTGAAATTGGTCAAAATTGAAGATTTTGAGTAAGCAAAACTCTGTAAAAATGGCAATTTTGGTCACTGTGAGGGTTTAAAAAGTGGTTATTCAACATGAGGCCCGATCCAAATGACATTTTGAATCATTTTTGGTAGAGTCCAAAAAATCAATTTTCTGATGAAAAACGATGATCCCGGACCAGTCGAACGTTGAAAAAATGGTCAATATTGATGAAATTTTAACATTTAATCTTTTGACTTTAAATGACGGTTGGATGTGAGTTATTACTTTTTCAACTAAAATAAGTGTGTTTAAAGTCATTTCTGTGCCTGAAATTGGTCAAAATTGAAGATTTTGAGTAAGCAAAACTCTGTAAAAATGGCAATTTTGGTCACTGTGAGGGTTTAAAAAGTGGTTATTAAACATGAGGCCCGATCCAAATGACATTTTGAATCATTTTTGGTAGAGTCCAAAAAATCAATTTTCTGATGAAAAACGATGACCCCGGACCAGTCGAACGTTGAAAAAATGGTCAATATTGATGAAATTTTAACATTTAATCTTTTGACTTTAAATGACGGTTGGATGTGAGTTATTACTTTTTCAACTAAAATAAGTGTGTTTAAAGTCATTTCTGTGCCTGAAATTGGTCAAAATTGAAGATTTTGAGTAAGCAAAACTCTGTAAAAATGGCAATTTTGGTCACTGTGAGGGTTTAAAAAGTGGTTATTCAACATGAGGCCCGATCCAAATGACATTTTTAATCATTTTTGGTAGAGTCCAAAAAATCTATTTTCTGATGAAAAACGATGACCCCGGACCAGTTGAACGTTGAAAAAATGGTCAATATTGATGAAATTTTAATATTTAATCTTTTGACTTTAAATGACGGTTGGATGTGAGGTATTACTTTTTCAACTAAAATAAGTGTGTTTAAAGTCATTTCTGTGCCTGAAATTGGTCAAAATTGAAGATTTTGAGTAAGCAAAACTCTGTAAAAATGGCAATTTTGGTCACTGTGAGGGTTTAAAAAGTGGTTATTCAACATGAGGCCCGATCCAAATGACATTTTGAATCATTTTTGGTAGAGTCCAAAAAATCTATTTTCTGATGAAAAACGATGACCCCGGACCAGTCGAACGTTGAAAAAATTGGTCAATATTGATGAAATTTTAACATTTAATCTTTTGACTTTAAATGACGGTTGGATGTGAGTTATTACTTTTTCAACTAAAATAAGTGTGTTTAAAGTCATTTCTGTGCTTGAAATTGGTCAAATTTGAAGCTTTTGAGTAAGCAAAACTCTGTAAAAATGGCAATTTTGGACACTGTGAGGGTTTAAAAAGTGGTTATTCAACATGAGGCCCGATCCAAATGACATTTAGAATCATTTTTGGTAGAGTCCAAAAAATCAATTTTCTGATGAAAAACGATGACCCCGGACCAGTCGAACGTTGAAAAAATGGTCAATATTGATGAAATTTTAACATTTAATCTTTTGACTTTAAATGACGGTTGGATGTGAGTTATTACTTTTTCAACTAAAATAAGTGTGTTTAAAGTCATTTCTGTGCCTGAAATTGGTCAAAATTGAAGATTTTGAGTAAGCAAAACTCTGTAAAAATGGCAATTTTGGTCACTGTGAGGTTTAAAAAGTGGTTATTCAACATGAGGCCCGATCCAAATGACATTTTGAATCATTTTTGGTAGAGTCCAAAAAATCAATTTTCTGATGAAAAACGATGACCCCGGACCAGTCGAACGTTGAAAAAATGGTCAATATTGATGAAATTTTAACATTTAATCTTTTGACTTTAAATGACGGTTGGATGTGAGTTATTACTTTTTCAACTAAAATAAGTGTGTTTAAAGTCATTTCTGTGCCTGAAATTGGTCAAAATTGAAGATTTTGACTAAGCAAAACTCTGTAAAAATGGCAATTTTGGTCACTGTGAGGGTTTAAAAAGTGGTTATTCAACATGAGGCCCGATCCATATGACATTTTGAATCATTTTTGGTAGAGTCCAAAAAATCAATTTTCTGATGAAAAACTATGACCCCGGACCAGTCGAACGTTGAAAAAATTGGTCAATATTGATGAAATTTTAACATTTAATCTTTTGACTTTAAATGACGGTTGGATGTGAGTTATTACTTTTTCAACTAAAATAAGTGTGTTTAAAGTCATTTCTGTGCTTGAAATTGGTCAAATTTGAAGCTTTTGAGTAAGCAAAACTCTGTAAAAATGGCAATTTTGGTCACTGTGAGGGTTTAAAAAGTGGTTATTCAACATGAGGCCCGATCCAAATGACATTTTGAATCATTTTTGGTAGAGTCCAAAAAATCAATTTTCTGATGAAAAACGATGACCCCGGACCAGTCGAACGTTGAAAAAATGGTCAATATTGATGAAATTTTAACATTTAATCTTTTGACTTTAAATGACGGTTGGATGTGAGTTATTACTTTTTCAACTAAAATAAGTGTGTTTAAAGTCATTTCTGTGCCTGAAATTGGTCAAAATTGAAGATTTTGAGTAAGCAAAACTCTGTAAAAATGGCAATTTTGGTCACTGTGAGGTTTAAAAAGTGGTTATTCAACATGAGGCCCAATCCAAATGACATTTTGAATCATTTTTGGTAGAGTCCAAAAAATCAATTTTCTGATGAAAAACGATGACCCCGGACCAGTCGAACGTTGAAAAAATGGTCAATATTTATGAAATTTTAACATTTAATCTTTTGACTTTAAATGACGGTTGGATGTGAGTTATTACTTTTTCAACTAAAATAAGTGTGTTTAAAGTCATTTCTGTGCCTGAAATTGGTCAAAATTGAAGATTTTGACTAAGCAAAACTCTGTAAAAATGGCAATTTTGGTAACTGTGAGGGTTTAAAAAGTGGTTATTCAACATGAGGCCCGATCCATATGACATTTTGAATCATTTTTGGTAGAGTCCAAAAAATCAATTTTCTGATGAAAAACTATGACCCCGGACCAGTCGAACGTTGAAAAAATAGTCAATATTGATGAAATTTTAACATTTAATCTTTTGACTTTAAATGACGGTTGGATGTGAGCTATTACTTTTTCAACTAAAATAAGTGTGTTTAAAGTCATTTTTGTGCCTGAAATTGGTCAAAATTTGGAGATTTTGAGTAAGCAAAACTCTGTAAAAATGGCAATTTTGGTCACTGTGAGGGTTTAAAAAGTTGTTATTCAACATGAGGCTCGATCCAAATGACATTTTGAATCATTTTTGGTAGAGTCCAAAAAATCAATTTTCTGATGAAAAACGATGACCCCGGACCAGTCGAACGTTGAAAAAATGGTCAATATTGATGACATTTTAACATTTAATCTTTTGACTTTAAATGACGGTTGGATGTGAGTTATTACTTTTTCAACTAAAATAAGTGTGTTTAAAGTCATTTCTGTGCCTGAAATTGGTCAAAATTGAAGATTTTGAGTAAGCAAAACTCTGTAAAAATGGCAATTTTGGTCACTGTGAGGGTTTAAAAAGTGGTTATTCAACATGAGGCCCGATCCAAATGACATTTTGAATCATTTTTGGTAGAGTCCAAAAAATCCATTTTCTGATGAAAAACGATGACCCCGGACCAGTCGAACGTTGAAAAAATGGTCAATATTGATGAAATTTTAACATTTAATCTTTTGACTTTAAATGACGGTTGGATGTGAGTTATTACTTTTTCAACTAAAATAAGTGTGTTTAAAGTCATTTTTGTGCCTGAAATTGGTCAAAATTTGAAGATTTTGAGTAAGCAAAACTCTGTAAAAATGGCAATTTTGGTCACTGTGAGGGTTTAAAAAGCTTTTATTCAACATGAGGCTCGATCCAAATGACATTTTGAATCATTTTTGGTAGAGTCCAAAAAATCAATTTTCTGATGAAAAACGATGACCCCGGACCAGTCGAACGTTGAAAAAATGGTCAATATTGATGAAATTTTAACATTTAATCTTTTGACTTTAAATGACGGTTGGATGTGAGTTATTACTTTTTCAACTAAAATAAGTGTGTTTAAAGTCATTTCTGTGCCTGAAATTGGTCAAAATTGAAGATTTTGAGTAAGCAAAACTCTGTAAAAATGGCAATTTTGGTCACTGTGAGGGTTTAAAAAGTGGTTATTCAACATGAGGCCCGATCCAAATGACATTTTTAATCATTTTTGGTAGAGTCCAAAAAATCTATTTTCTGATGAAAAACGATGACCCCGGACCAGTCGAACATTGAAAAAATGGTCAATATTGATGAAATTTTAACACTTAATCTTTTGACTTTAAATGACAGTTGGATGTGAGTTATTACTTTTTCAACTAAAATAAGTGTGTTTAAAGTCATTTCTGTGCCTGAAATTGGTCAAAAATGAAGATTTTAAGTAAGCAAAACTCTGTAAAAATGGCAATTTTGGTCACTGTGAGGGTTTAAAAAGTGGTTATTCAACATGAGGCCCGATCCAAATGACATTTTGAATCATTTTTGGTAGATCCAAAAAATCAATTTTCTGATAAAAAACGATGACCCCGGACCAGTCGAACGTTGAAAAAACGGTCAATATTTATGAAATTTTAACATTTAATCTTTTGACTTTAAATGACGGTTGGATGTGAGTTATTACTTTTTCAACTAAAATAAGTGTGTTTAAAGTCATTTCTGTGCCTGAAATTGGTCAAAATTGAAGATTTTGAGTAAGCAAAACTCTGTAAAAATGGCAATTTTGGTCACTGTGAGGGTTTAAAAAGTGGTTATTCAACATGAGGCCCGATCCAAATGACATTTTGAATCATTTTTGGTAGAGTCCAAAAAATCAATTTTCTGATGAAAAACGATGACCCCGGACCAGTCGAACGTTGAAAAAATGATCAATATTGATGAAATTTTAACATTTAATCTTTTGACTTTAAATGACGGTTGGATGTGAGTTATTACTTTTTCAACTAAAATAAGTGTGTTTAAAGTTATTTCTGTGCCTGAAATTGGTCAAAATTGAAGATTTTGAGTAAGCAAAACTCTGTAAAAATGGCAATTTTGGTCACTGTGAGGGTTTAAAAAGTGGTTATTCAACATGAGGCCCGATCCAAATGACATTTTGAATCATTTTTGGTAGAGTCCAAAAAATCAATTTTCTGATGAAAAACGATGATCCCGGACCAGTCGAACGTTGAAAAAATGGTCAATATTGATGAAATTTTAACATTTAATCTTTTGACTTTAAATGACGGTTGGATGTGAGTTATTACTTTTTCAACTAAAATAAGTGTGTTTAAAGTCATTTCTGTGCCTGAAATTGGTCAAAATTGAAGATTTTGAGTAAGCAAAACTCTGTAAAAATGGCAATTTTGGTAACTGTGAGGGTTTAAAAAGTGGTTATTCAACATGAAGCCCGATCCATATGACATTTTGAATCATTTTTGGTAGAGTCCAAAAATCAATTTTCTGATGAAAAACAATGACCCCGACCAGTCGAACGTTGAAAAAACGGTCAATATTTATGAAATTTTAACATTTAATCTTTTGACTTTAAATGACGGTTGGATGTGAGTTATTACTTTTTCAACTAAAATAAGTGTGTTTAAAGTCATTTCTGTGCCTGAAATTGGTCAAAATTGAAGATTTTGAGTAAGCAAAACTGTAAAAATGGCAATTTTGGTCACTGTGAGGGTTTAAAAAGTGGTTATTAAACATGAGGCCCGATCCAAATGACATTTTGAATCATTTTTGGTAGAGTCCAAAAAATCAATTTTCTGATGAAAAACGATGACCCCGGACAGGTCGAACGTTGAAAAAATGGTCAATATTGATGAAATTTTAACATTTAATCTTTTGACTTTAAATGACGGTTGGATGTGAGTTATTACTTTTTCAACTAAAATAAGTGTGTTTAAAGTCATTTCTGTGCCTGAAATTGGTCAAAATTGAATATTTTGAGTAAGCAAAACTCTGTAAAAATGGCAATTTTGGTCACTGTGAGGGTTTAAAAAGTGGTTATTCAACATGAGGCCCGATCCAAATGACATTTTTAATCATTTTTGGTAGAGTCCAAAAAATCTATTTTCTGATGAAAAACGATGACCCCGGACCAGTTGAACGTTGAAAAAATGGTCAATATTGAGGAAATTTTAATATTTAATCTTTTGACTTTAAATGACGGTTGGATGTGAGGTATTACTTTTTCAACTAAAATAAGTGTGTTTAAAGTCATTTCTGTGCCTGAAATTGGTCAAAATTTAAGATTTTGAGTAAGCAAAACTCTGTAAAAATGGCAATTTTGGTCACTGTGAGGGTTTAAAAAGTGGTTATTCAACATGAGGCCCGATCCAAATGACATTTTGAATCATTTTTGGTAGAGTCCAAAAAATCAATTTTCTGATGAAAAACGATGACCCCGGACCAGTCGAACGTTGAAAAAATTGGTCAATATTGATGAAATTTTAACATTTAATCTTTTGACTTTAAATGACGGTTGAATGTGAGTTATTACTTTTTCAACTAAAATAAGTGTGTTTAAAGTCATTTCTGTGCTTGAAATTGGTCAAATTTGAAGCTTTTGAGTAAGCAAAACTCTGTAAAAATGGCAATTTTGGTCACTGTGAGGGTTTAAAAAGTGGTTATTCAACATGAGGCCCGATCCAAATGACATTTTGAATCATTTTTGGTAGAGTCCAAAAAATCAATTTTCTGATGAAAAACGATGACCCCGGACCAGTCGAACGTTGAAAAAATGGTCAATATTGATGAAATTTTAACATTTAATCTTTTGACTTTAAATGACGGTTGGATGTGAGTTATTACTTTTTCAACTAAAATAAGTGTGTTTAAAGTCATTTCTGTGCCTGAAATTGGTCAAAATTGAAGATTTTGAGTAAGCAAAACTCTGTAAAAATGGCAATTTTGGTCACTGTGAGGTTTAAAAAGTGGTTATTCAACATGAGGCCCGATCCAAATGACATTTTGAATCATTTTTGGTAGAGTCCAAAAAATCAATTTTCTGATGAAAAACGATGACCCCGGACCAGGCGAACGTTGAAAAAATGGTCAATATTGATGAAATTTTAACATTTAATCTTTTGACTTTAAATGACGGTTGGATGTGAGTTATTACTTTTTCAAC